>NC_089584.1:108242752-108574464 GCF_019320115.1 Miscanthus floridulus
TTTTGTTGGAGATGATCATCCGCTGGCACTGTATTTAAACTCCGCGTGAGTGTGTGTGTGGTTTGAACAAATGACTTCCGCTACTTTTATTCGAACTGGTTTGTAATAATTATGTTTAAACTCTGATGTATCTGAGACCGTGAACTTTTATGTAATATGTGATGGTGACCGCTAAACTTACTACGATCATGGCTGGGACACAAGTTGGTTTGGAATCCTTCGTGATTTCACGGACTACCGGGTTATACGGGCTTAAGTTGGATAAATCGTCTGCTCCTAGTGGATGATTTTCTCACTTAATTTCGTATAATTGGTTGGTTCTGTCACAGCTGGTATCAGAGCGTGGTTTAGCGTGTTACTCTTCACAAGTGTATTTAAAACAAAAAGGCATTTGGAAAACATGATTTAAAACTATAAAGTGTGCCAGTGATCATATCCCTTATGCCCAGTTAAGGACTTTAGGTGGCTTAATTAAGTACTGACTGGGGTTCTTGCATCATATTTCTCTTTCGTCGCTCATACGGCGTGCTATTGTATGAGTGCCACTTGTTTGAGTGGTAATGAATGGATCATTTGCCTCTACGCCTCGGTAAGTGTGAGTTGTGAGAGCATGATCGGATACACTGCCGATCTAGGGTGAATGCTTATATGATGCTGGAGTAATTACATGTTCTACGCATGTTTTACAAAGGTGTCCCATGTAAGGGTCTTCCATCGGTGGAGGCGATGCCGTCAATAGGACGATGGTTCGGGTAGTTACTACCGTTGTACACGTATCTGGGGATTCGTGTAGAGCGTGTAGATAAAACTTTACTGCTTTTATGTATTCATTGAGAATTGGGCTGAAATGGATCTTCTGCAGGTACATAACAACGCTATCGTGTAGAACGTATTAACTACGTATTTGAGAGATCGTTGTTATGCCACCGAATTCGTCGTTAGAAATTATTATTTCCTAAGTTTGTGAGAACGTACGAACCGTACATACATCATGTTACTTGGGCATCTCATTCATCTCGTGCATACCTCCCCTTATAAATTGATTATCTCATTTGATAAAAGTGTATCACCTAAAATATGTTTCCCCGAAGTAATAAGAGAACTTTTGCTACAGATGGCCCGCACGAAGCAGACCACCCATAAGTCCACCGGAGGAAGAGCACCTCGACGTCCGTTGGCCCTAAGGAGCACCGCACCACGGACACCTTCTTGAGCGAGTTTGGCATGCCAACTTTGCTTTGGAGAGTGCTCCATGATGTGGGGTACCCAGAGGGTCAAGAGCCGGTGTACTCTTGGAATGAAAGCCAGTTAGCAGATGATGGACTTGCAGTGGTGGAGATCACGGTTCCTGCTCTCGGTGATGCTCTAGATTGGGATGGTTGGCATTTGGAGTTTGAGGGTCGCACTCCAGCTGAGGGTGCAGAGGGAGCAGCCTTCCGTGTCATCAGGGACATTATGAGCAGATTTCCTAGTGAGCTTGCTGCAGCTCTAGCTGGTACTTTTCCTAGGGATGATCCTCGCGATGCCATTTGGGTTCAGCCTCAAGGAAGTGCATTGGTCAGAGGTCCAGCTGAGGGACAGGCTAGCGACAACCAGGCAATGAGTGCTATGTTCGCCGCCATCAGAGCATATGAGGGTCTCGAGAGTACCTACTGGACTTTGACTGGCTTGCGTAGTGAGGATAAGCTCAAAGGGAAGAAGTAGAAGAAGAGACAGGCACGAGCTATAGCTAGCTTGCAGGAGCAGTTGGCTGATATGAACTTACAGCGAGACCAAGTGGTTGAGAGAGGTGATAGAGCTATGCAGCGAGTGCATACGTTGACTCAAGCCAACAACAATGCAGACCGCATGATTGGACAGTTGGTTCAAGAAAGGAATGAAGCCTGGAACGCAAGAAACCTTCTGCTGCAGAGGGTCGATGAGCTAGAGGAATACAACGGCTACTTGCACGAGGAGTTTCACGTGCTCTACAATGGGGTTGGCCCATATGCTCCACCGAACGTCGCTGGTATGGACGTTGACAACGACAACGAGGACGAGCCTGCAGTTTCACCTGGGGGCGATGGTGACGTCTCCGATCCCGACGATGGCCCCGAGGAGTAGGCTAGTTGCTTTGTGCTAGTATCTAGGTCTTGTCGCGATGACCTTTCTTTTGTTGGCATGTAATCTATCGTATGTTGCTTCGAATGTATGAGACTTGGCATATGGTTGGAACTTGATTTTAGAATGCGATATCTGAACGCATAAAAAGTCCAGTGTATGTATGCTGGCAATGTGATTGTATGGACGCAATGTTTGCCGTTGAAGTAATTTGATTAAGTGCTGTTGTTTTAATTGGAATGCGATTGTTGTGCCTCTGTTTTTATTGTATGAATTTATTCTATCCAGTAAATTCAGTATGGCATAATTTTTCCTTCACTCGCAATTATTACAGCGTCACTCAATCGTACTTGTTGCTGAAATATGCAGATGACAAACACTCGTCGAACCACGTATGAGGCCGCTGAGCCCGGTGCCAACGGTGCGGGGGACCGGTGGTGGTGGTGGTGGTGGAAACCACAGCAACAACAATGAACCTCCCCATGAACCGCATTTGCCACCTCCTCCCCCGTTTACCCCCGAAATGTTCCTCGCACAGCTGCTCGGGAGTCAGCGCAACACGGAACAATCTCAGAAGAACATGGAGGATCTTCTTAGAACCATCGCCAACAACGTTCAACGTGGTAACAATCAAGGTGGTGGCATGGGAGTGAACCAATATAGCAGCTTCAAAGATTTCATGGACACCAGGCCACCAGTATTCAAGGAAGCAACAGAGCCACTCGATGCTGAGGAATGGATCAACACGATGGAAGATAAATTCCGTGTGTTGAGAATGACTAAGGTGCTGAAAACGGAATATGCTGCACTTCAATTGCAAGGACCGGCGGGAATGTGGTGGAAGCACCATCACACCACCTTCCCTCCAAATGCTCAAATTTCTTGGAGAGAGTTTGCTGAGGCCTTCCGTGGAGTCTATATTCCACCCGGACTGACCGAGATGAAGTTGGGAGAGTTTCTGGCATTGAACCAGGGCACCAAAACCGTGACGCAATATCTGCATGCCTTCAACAACTTGTGTCGCTATGCTCCCGACATGGTTGACACAGATGCTAAAAGGATAGCCAGTTTTAAGAGGGGTCTTAATCCAAAAATGATGAAGCATGTTGGTATCAACAACCGCGTCAGATTCAATGACTTCATCAGCGACTGTCTAAAGCAGGAGAAGAATAACAACGCCAGCACCGCAGCCAAGACACGCAAGAGAGCCTTTGAAGGTGGGCCGTCTCAAGCTAGGGCACCTATGGGAGGTCGTCCTCCTTATCGCCCATCGGCACCTGGCGCTAGATTCAGGCCACCTCAGCCAAGAAGTCAGAATTTCCGTGGACCTCAAAAGCCGTACAAGATGGCAGTACAGCCCAACAAAGCGGCCGCAACTACGGTACAAGGCAGTTCCAAGGAGCTGTGGGATCTGTCGGGACAGTAAGAGGACCCTGCTATAACTGTGATCAACCCGGTCATTTCTCGAGGTTTTGTCCGTACCCGCCTAAGAAGAAGCAGCAGACTTATAATGCTAGAGTGCATAGTACAACAGTGGATGAAATTCCAGAGGGAGAGCCCGTCACTGCTGGTAAGTTTCCTGTCAACGAAAACCCTGCAGTTGTTCTATTTGATTCTGGATCATCACATTCTTTTATGAGTCAAGCATTTGCACAGAAACATGGACAACTATGCACAGAATTGGGTTATGGGTACCGTATAAGTTCAGCAGGGGCTGATGTTTTGACCAACCAGATGATTCGAGGGGCAACCCTTGAATTAGGTAGCAGGAAGTTCCGAGTGAACTTGATAGTTATGCCTGGGTTAGTCTTGGATGTCATTATAGGGATGAATTGGATGAAGGATTGGGGAGCAGTCATAGATACTGGAGGTCGAGTACTTACCCTTAAGGATCCCCTAGGTGAGGGTACTTTCCAAGTACCATTGCCTCGAAGGACAAACCTTATAAGTGTTACATGTGCTACGGCAGTCACACCTATTCATCAGATTCCGATAGTGTGTGAATTCCCGGACGTATTTCTGGATGAGCTACCTGGTCTTCCGCCAGATAGGGAGATTGAGTTTGGAATCGAGCTAGTCCCTGGAACAGCTCCGATTTCAAGGAGACCTTATCGGATGCCTCCAGATGAGTTAGCTGAGCTAAAGAAGCAATTAGAAGATTTGTCGAAAAAGGGGTTTATTCAGCCAAGCAAGTCTGAATGGGGATGTCCCGCTTTGTTTGTGAAGAAAAAGAATGAGGGCACGTTGAGAATGTGCGTAGACTATAGGCCACTCAATGCTGTGACCATCAAGAATAAATATCCCTTGCCACACATTGATGTTCTGTTTGACCAATTATCCAAGGCCAAGGTATTCTCAAAAATAGATTTGAGATCCAGTTATCATCAGATTAAGATTAGGCCATAGGATATACCGAAAACTGCATTTTCCACCAGATACGGGTTGTATGAGTATCTTGTCATGTCTTTTGGCTTGACGATTGCTCCTGCATACTTTATGTTCTTGATGAATACAGTTTTCATGCCAGAATTGGATAAGTTTGTGGTAGTATTCATCGATGACATTTTGGTATACTCCGAGAACGAAAAAGATCATGAAGAGCATCTGAGAACTGTCTTGACCAGACTTAGAGATCATCAATTGTATGCTAAGTTTAGCAAATGCGAATTCTGGTTGAAGGAAGTTCCTTTCCTTGGTCACATTCTATCAGAGAATGGAGTTTCAGTCGATCCAAGTAAGGTGCAAGAAGTTATGAATTGGAAAGCACCGACCACAGTTCCTGAGGTTAGAAGTTTCTTAGGATTAGCAGGTTATTACCGTCGCTTTATACCAGATTTCTCGAAGATCGCCAAACCAATGACAAGCCTCCTTCAGAAGGACCATAAATTTGTGTGGACAGAAGAGTGTGAAGCAGCTTTCCACACTTTGCGGAAACTGTTGACCACTGCTCCGGTTCTAGCACAACCAGATATTGAGAAACCATTTGATGTGTTTTGCGACGCATCAAAAACTGGATTGGGTTGTGTCCTTATGCAAGAAAGGAGAGTCATTGCTTATGCATCACGACAGTTGAGAAAGCACGAGGTCAACTATCCAACACATGATCTTGAACTTGCTGTAGTTGTGCACGCCCTCAAAATTTGGAGACATTATCTACTTGGTAATGTGTGCAATATTTTCACGGATCATAAGAGTCTTAAGTATATCTTTACCCAACCAGAGCTAAACATGAGACAACGTAGATGGTTGGAATTGATCAAGGATTACAACTTGAATGTGCAATATCATCCTGGTAAAGCCAATGTAGTGGCAGATGCTTTGAGCAGAAAGTCACATTACTTGAATGTGCAGCCATTACTTGAAGATGGATTCGATCTAATGCATCCTGCTGTGTTGCATAGTATTCAGATTAGTTGCTCTTTGGAGAGTAAGATAATAGAAGGTCAGAAAACTGACAAGGGGATATTCCACATCAAAGAGAAAATAAAAGAAAAGCCGTCTCAACACTTTAAAGTGGATGAACAGGGCGTGTTGTGGTTTGACAACCGTCTTGTGGTTCCCAAGGATCGAGAGCTTAGGAATAAACTCATGGATGAAGCTCACCTTTCTAAGCTATCTATCCATCCTGGAAGTAGTAAGATGTATCATGAACTAAGGTCTCGCTATTGGTGGACCAAAATGAAGAAAGAAGTTACAGCATATGTTGCCAGATGTGACACATGTTGTCGAGTGAAAGCCATTCACATGAAACCTGCTGGTATGTTGCAACCCTTATCAGTCCCTAGTTGGAAGTGGGACGATATTAGTATGGATTTTATCACGGGTTTGCCCACTACTCAAAAAGGACATGATTCGATTTGGGTAATTGTGGATCGTCTTACCAAGACCGCTCATTTCTTGCCGATCAAAACAGATTATCGACCACCTCAATATGCCAAGAAGTATATCGCAGAAATTGTGAGGTTGCATGGTATACCAATGACCATAGTATCTGATAGAGGCTCACAGTTCACGGCTCATTTTTGGGAACATTTACACAAAGGCTTAGGAACTAGTTTGATTCGCAGTACCGCTTATCATCCTCAGACAGATGGTCAGACTAAATGAGTAAATGCTGTTTTGGAGGATATGTTGAGAGCCTGTGTATTGTCTTCCAAGGGATCATGGGAGTCATGGTTACCGTTAGCTGAGTTTTCTTATAATAATAGTTATCAAGAAAGCATCAAGATGGCCCCATTCGAAGCTTTATATGGCAGAAAATGTAGAACACCATTGAATTGGATCGAGCCTGGTGATAGAAGGTATTATGGCATTGACTTTGTAGAAGAAGCCGAGAAGAAAGTTCATATTATTCAGCAGAATATGAAAGCTGCCCAATCACGTCAGAAAAGCTATGCAGACAAAAGAAGGAGACCCCTTGTGTTTGAAGTTGGTGACTATGTTTATCTGAAAGTCACGCCAATGAAGAAGAAAAGGTTTGGAATTCGAAGAAAGCTTGCCGCGAGATTCGTAGGACCATACAAGATCTTGGAACGAAGAGGTCCAGTAGCCTACAAGTTAGAGTTACCTGAGACAATGAGTACCGTTTTCCCAGTTTTCCATGTATCACATCTCAAGAAATGTTTGCGTGTTCCGGAAGAAAGAATAGAACCTCAAGGTGTCGAACTCAAATCAGATTTGGTGTATCGTGAACAACCAGTACGGGTGTTAGACACTAAGGAACGTGCTACTCGGAATAGTGTGGTAAAAATATACAAGATACAGTGGGATCATCATGATGAGGGAGATGCAACTTGGGAAACAGGAGAGTATCTACAAAAAGCTTATGAAGAATTTTATAACAAATGGTTCGTAACCCAAATCTCGGGACGAGATTTTTATAAGGGGGGAGGGCTGTAACACCCCGGTGTTATGCCTGCATTTAGGCATTGCTAATCATACATATTGTGCATCATCAAGCATCCTATTCATATATGCGCAATCTTGCATATAACAACTGAAACATTACTTCGAAACATACGAAACATGTTTGTGAAAAGTAAATGATGCATACACTTATTAGAGTTGTTTTGCTCTGATTCTTGCTTGCTAGTTGAGTAGAAACTGTTGGTTATGCTTGTAAATCATCTAGAATTGTTTAGCAAAATTTTTGGAGCAAGGTTTGTATTCAAATTAATTCAAAACTTTGCTTCCAAAGTAAATTCCCAAAATTAGGGTTTTTGAGTTAAAATTTAACTTTGATTCTATAATTTAAAAATCTAGATAGAATTGGACTTTAGTCACAAAAGCAAAGTTGTAGGGAATTAAATTCTAAGCAACTTTCATTTTTGGTACATTTTCAAAAGAGGTCATTTTCTTGCTCAAAATAATGATTGAAAGATGGCATTTAAAAAAATTTCTTGAAAATATATTGAAAAATTCCATTTCTATTTGTCTGGGCCGCCGCCTCGCTTCTGGCCCGCCAGCCGAAGCCGGCCCAGCGAGCCCACGCACGCCGCGCGCCTCGCCTCGGCCCAGCCCAGCGCCGTGCCAGCCCGGCCTGCCCCCGCGCGCCGCGCCTTCTTCTCCCGCGCGCCGTGCCCGTCGCCACGCCACGTCCTGACCGCTTCAGGCGACGCCCGCCGCGTGTCCGCCATGCGCCCGGCTAGCTCTGACCACGCAGCGCGCTGGCGGGCTTGAAGAGGAGCGCGCCCTGCTGCCAGCCGCACGCGCTCTGCCTTCACTCCTCCCGCGCTGCCTTTCCTTCCGCCAGAACCGCGCCCGAGCTCCGCCGGCGTCAAACTCCCGCACCACCGCGCCATTCTCCAATTACTCGCGCCCGCAACTCCGCCTCGCCTTCCTTCAAGTCGTGCTCGAGCTTGCTCCGCCTTCCGAGCACAGGTTGGGCCTCCCTGCGTCTCGCCGCCGACGGCCATGGCGCCGCCGTGCTCGGCCGCCATGGAATCCGTCTTCCTTCTCCCCTCCAGCCTCGCCTAGCTACCCTACCGAGCTCGCCTTCTCCTCGCACGTCTCCTGCGCTCGCTCGCTTGCGCTGCCGAGGCCGGAGATGGCCGCCGGCCGCTGGCCGAGCTGCGCCGCCGCGCCAGCGCGCGCCCCGGCGAGGCACCTTGCCTCGGCTGGCCAGGCCGAGCCAGGCCGAGGGCTGACGCCCTGTTGGGCCGTCCCCCTCCCTCGCGCTCGGGCCACGCAGGCCGGCTGTGGCCGTGGGCCAGTTCATTTCCGCAGGCCGGCCCAGTAGCATTTAAATGATTTGTTTTCAATTTATTCATTATTATTTGAAAACAGAAATGGTTTGCAAAATATTTGGATACTCAAAGTTGCTCCAAATTTGTTGAAACAAATTTTGCTAGGTTCCTTATCATCAGATCTACTAGGGAAAATTATTGCATGCCATTTTTGAAATACTTTTCTGTGGAACTTTATTTAATCATGAATATTGCTAATAACTTAAAAAATTTGTAGAAAAATCTATAGGATTCAGAAAAATATGATTCTAAGTTTGTTAATCTTCTAGTGTCATGTACTTCTTAGGAAAAATATGTTTCATGCATGTGTTGTGGAAAATTTTGAGGTGTAGTTCAAGTACCTTTAATGGCTGAATTCTGTTATTTTTGTTAGAGAGCAAACTTTGTATAAAACATGCATGTGATAATTTTTGTACAGTCATTATATGCTATTAAGAACCTAGGAAAAATACTAATTCTATTGTTTGACACTTTTCATAGTACAAAGTAATTTCATGCTCATTTTTATGCTATAGCTTGTCATTTTTGTGTAGGATAGTTTACTTATCCAAATTTCATGAAATTTTTATGGTAGTCTGTTTAGGGTAGTAGTATGCTACTGTAATTTTCTCAGATTTTTAGTAACATCAAAAATATATGTTGCTATTCAAACCTATTATTAATTAGAGTTTAAGCAAGTGTTGCTTTAAGTGTGATTAGGAAATTAGTAAAGCTTTGGTGTATCTTTGAAGCATTTCATAAGGTATGTTAACTTAACATATTAGTAGTAGAAGAGAATGCAGTAGATGACATGTGCTTGTAGTATAGTTCTTGGATGATGTTGACTACCTTGCATTTCAACATATCCATTACATTCATCTCCTTCGATGCACCGTTTGCATAATCACTTACGCGCATTGCATCATACAGGATCGCAAACCGAGAACCCAGTCATCATACCCGAGGAGCCCGAGGAGCAGCTCGAGGTGCAGCAGCAGGAAGTGCCAGAAGTCGACGAGGAGGACGTTGAGGAACTTCCAGAGTGCCCCGATCACCGTCCGAGCTCCTTCGAGAGAGGCAAGCCCCGGAGCATTTTCTCCCGGTTTGCAATTATTTAATTAAATACTTTACTTTAAATTGATGCATTACGTTCAAGAGTTGTTTGCAACCGTTGCTGCATTATACCTTGCTTACCTTTGTTATACTATATCCTTGTTACCCTAGTATTCGCAGTCGAGTCAATGCTTAGCTGGCTTAGACCGGTAGAAGTCAGGTGATTTCCTGTCACCTGCGAGCTATAGGTGGTTACCTGGATCTGCTTGGATGACTATGAAGTCATGGTATAACTAAGTGTTAAATGAAGTTGAGACCGGACGGAGACTTGCAAAGTTTTGGACTGTAGTGTTTCCGTCTGTGTCGATTAAGGACTGACCGTTGTTGGGCCTCGAGTCATGTTGAACGCATGACTTATATTTAGCTGGCCGGATAAAGTACCTTCCGACCGCAAAGCTGGGAGATTTTTCGGGCCGAGTAGATTGCCCGCAACGCACTGTACCGGAGCAGGTGTGGTAGGACACGGGGGCGGGATGATAAGACCAAAGTGCAGTCAGTCGGCCCCCGGGTACATGTGGTTCCTGGCAAACTCGAGATTCCTAGAAAGTTGACTCGGTGATCAATATCTCACTTTAGCGGGTGAGTGAGGTTTGTGTAAGGAATAAATCACCAGCTGGTTAGGAATCGATTCGAATCGCCATCGCTCCTGGATAGTGAGCACTTGACTTGAGTTACTTCATCGTAGTAAATGTTATGGAACACTTGGACAGTTATAGTGAATATGACAGTATGGAAATTGTTTAATGATCATTGGTTATCATTATCTGCTTAATCACATGATTACTCTAGCATAGGTGCAAATCTAGTTGACAGGTTAATAATAATTCACTTGGCAATAATGCTTTTAGAAAGGTTCTTGAAATGCTAAAACTGCTTCTTTTTGCAAATGAGTCAGCTACCCTACTATAAAGCCCTTCATAATCCTTGGTGTCATTTATTTTCGGTTATGTCGGGTAAGTCTGGCTGAGTACCTTCTCGTACTCAGGGTTTTATTCCCACTTGTTGCAGATGGGCAGATGTATTATGGCTACTGTATCAACTGCCTTTATCCTGCGATGGGTGATGCTTAGGACCATGGGCATGGTCATTCCTTACGTCTCATCTAATGCTTTTGTTGGAGATGATCATCCGCTGGCACTGTATTTAAACTCCGCGTGAGTGTGTGTGTGGTTTGAACAAATGACTTCCGCTACTTTTATTCGAACTGGTTTGTAATAATTATGTTTAAACTCTGATGTATCTGAGACCGCGAACTTTTATGTAATATGTGATGGTGACCGCTAAACTTACTACGATCATGGCTGGGACACGAGTTGGTTTGGAATCCTTCGTGATTTCATGGACTACCGGGTTATACGGGCTTAAGTTGGATAAATCGTCTGCTCTAGTGGATGATTTTCTCACTTAATTTCGTATAATTGGTCGGTTATGTCACATACACGATAACATTGTTATGTACCTGTAGAAGATTCATTTCAGCCCAATTCCCAATGAATGCATAAAAGCAGTAAATTTTATCTACATGCTCTACATGAATCCCCAGATACGTGTACAATGGTAGTAACTACCCGAACCATCGTCCTATTAACGGCATCGCCTCAACAGATGGAATACCCGCACATGAGATACC
Source organism: Miscanthus floridulus (assembly GCF_019320115.1). Taxonomy (NCBI): domain Eukaryota; kingdom Viridiplantae; phylum Streptophyta; class Magnoliopsida; order Poales; family Poaceae; genus Miscanthus; species Miscanthus floridulus. Next base: position 108,253,820 of record NC_089584.1, read on the forward strand.
TTTGTAAAACATGTGTAGAACATGTAATTACTCCAGCATCATATAAGCATTCACCCTAGATCGGCGGTGTATCCGATCATGCTCTCACAGCTCACACTTACCGAGGCGTAGAGGCAAATGATCCATACACTACCACTCAAACAAGTGGCACTCATACAATAGCATGCCATATGAGCAACGAAAGAGAAATATGATGCAAGAACCCCAAGTCAGTACTTAATTAAGCCACCTAGAGTCCTTAACTGGGCATAAAAGATATGACCACTGGCACACTTTTTAGTTTGGAAATCACGTTTTTCAAATGCCTTTTTGCTTTAAATACACTTGTGAACTGTAACACGCTAAACCATGCTCTGATGCAAGCTGTAACAGAACCGACCAATTATACGAAATTAAGTAAGAAAATCATCTGCCAGAGCAGATGATTTAGCAAACTTAAGCCCGTATAACCCGGTAGTCCGTGAAATCACAAAGGATTTCAAACCAACTCACATACCAGCCAAGATCATAATAAGTTTAGCAGTCACCATCACATATTACATAAAAGTTCGCATCTCAGATACATCAGAGTTTAAACATAGTTATTACAAAACGAGTTGAAATAGAAGTAGCGGAAGCCATTTGTTCAAAACCACACACACTCACACGGAGTTCAAATATAGTGCCAGCTAATGATCATCTCCAACAAAAGCATCAGACGAGACATAAGGAATGACCATGCCCATGGTCCTATGCATCACCCATCGTAGGATAAAGGCAGTTGATACAGTAGCCGTAATACATCTGCCCATCTGCAACAAGTGGGAATAAAACCCTGAGTACGAGAAGGTACTCAGCTAGACTTACCCGACATAACCAAAAATAAAGTGACACCAAGGATTATGAAGGGCTTTATAGTAGGGTAGCTGACTCATTTGCAAAAAGAGGCATTTTTAGTATTTCAAGAACCTTTCCAAAAGCATTATTATCAAGTTAATTATTATTAACCTGTCGACTATATTTGCACCTATACTAGAGCAAGCATGTGATTAAGCAAATAATGATAACCCATGATCATTAACAACTTCCATAATGTCATATTCATTATAACTGTCCAAGTGTTCCATCAACATTACTATAATGAAGTCATTCAAGTCAAGTGCTCACTATCCAGGAGCGATGGCGATTCGAATCGATTCCTAACCAGCTGGTGATTTATTCCTTACACAAACCTCACTCACCTGCTAAAGTGAGGTATCGGTCATTGAGTCAACTATCTAGGAAAATCTCGAGTTTGCCAGGAACCACATGTACCCGGGGGCCGACCGACTGCTCTTTGGTCTTATCATCGCGCCCCCGTGTCCTACCACACCTGCTCCGGTACAGTGCGCTGCAGGCAATCTACTCAGCCCGAATAATCTCCCAGCTTCGTGGTCGAAAGGTACTTTATTCGGCCAGCTAAATGTAAGGCATGCGTTCAACATGACTCGAGGCCCAACAATGGTCGGTCCTTAATCGACACAGATGGAAAGCACTACAGTCCAAAACTCTATAAGTCTCCGTCCGGTCTCAACTTCATTTAATCACTTAGTTATACCATGACTACATAGTTATCCAAGCAGATCCAGGTAACCACCTATAGCTCACAGGTGACAGGAAATCACATGACTTCTACCGGTCTAAGCCAGCTAAGCATTAACTCGACTGCGGATACCAGGGTAACAAGGATATAGTATAACAAAGGTAGACAAGGTATAATGCAGCAACGGTTGCAAACAACTCCTGAATGTAATACATTAATTAAAGTAAAGTACTTAATTAATAATTGCAAACCGGGGAGAAAAATGCTTCGGGGCTTGCCTCTCTTGAAGGAGCTCGGGCGGTGATCGGGGCACTCTAGAAGTTCCTCAACTTCCTCCTCATATGCTTCGGTCACTTCCTGCGGCTGCACCTCGAGCTGCTCCTCGGACTCCTCAGGTATGACGACTAGGCTCTCGGTTTGTGATCCTGTATGATGCATGTGCGTAAGTGCTTATGCAAAAAGTGCATCGGATGAAATGAACACAATGGATATGCTTGAATGCAAGGTAGTCAACATCATCCAAGAACATGTACTACAAGCACATGTCATCTACTGCATTCTCTTCTACTACTAATATGCTAAGTCAACACATCTCATTAAATGCTTCAAAGATACACCAAAGCTTCACTAATTTCTTAATCATACATAAGGCAACATTTGATTAAACCCTAATTAATAATATGTTTGAATAGCAACATCTATTTTTATAGCTTAGAAAAATCTTAAAAAATTACCATAGCACAGTACTACCCTAAGTAGTCTACCATTAAATTTTTATGACATTTGAATAAGTGGAGTAGCCTACACAAAAATAACAAGCTATGGCATAATTATGAACATGAAAATACTTTGTATTATGAAAAGTGTCAAACAACAGATGTAATATTTTTCCTATGTTCTATACAGTAAATAATCATTGCACAAAAATTATCACATGCATGTTTTATACAAATTTTGCTCTCTAGCAAACATAACAAAAATCAGCCATTAAAGGCACTTGAACTACATCTCATAATTTTTCTACAGGACATGCATGGCATATATTTTTCCTAGGAAGTACATTACACAAGAAGAGTAACAAACTTGGAAGCATATTTTTTTGATACATATAGGTTTTACTACACATTTTATAAGATATCAGCAATATCAAGAATTAATTAAAGCTCTACAGAAAAGTATCTCAAAAATGACATGCAATAATTCTATCAGGTAGATCTGGTGACAAGGAACACAACAAAATTTGTTTCAACAAATTTGGAGCCAAAATGGGTACACAAACATTTTCCAAAGTATTTCTCTTCCCAAATAATAAAAGAAAAACCGAAAACAATTTTCCTATTATTACTGGGCCGGCCCGTGGGAACAACTGGCCCACGGCCACTTTCGGCCTGCGCAAATGAGCGAAGGAAAGGCGACGGCCTGGCCTAGGGCTCCTGCCCAAGGCTGACCTGGCCCAGCTCGGCCGAGGCGAGACGCCACGCCACGCCACGCCACGTCGGCATTCCAGATGCCACGGCGGTGCGGTCGCTGCCAGTGGGCCGACGGCCATTGCCGACCATGATTGGGCAAACAGGCATGAGCGCTGGGTCTACAAGAAGACGGCAAACCTGAGCGGGTTACCTAAGGGGATGGAGAAGGGACGGAGGAAGCCCTTCCACGGCGAGGCCAAGTGCGGCGGCGCCATGACCGACGGCGGCAAAAACACGCAAGGCCGCTATACCTTGCTCAAATGGTGTCCCTACAGCGAGCACCAGGTGCTAAGGAGCGAGGCAGAGCAACGTGTGCTTGATTGTGGGAAATGGTGGACCACCGGCAGCCAATTTTGCTGGCGGGGCTGCGGTGGCGATGGCGGCGCGAGCAGAGCTCGGTGCGGGGCGAGGTAGAGACACGGCGCGGGAGAGGAAATGAGGAGTGTAGGGAGAAGCGGAGCTACGGTGGCTTGAAAATGGTGAGGCGCGCTTGCTTGCGGGGGCCATGGGATGCCACCCGGCCGGCGTCGCCGGCATGCGCTCACCACGCGGCGCGGCGTGCCTGATGCGGTCGGACGTGTACGCGCGCGTAGTGGAAAAAGGAAGCCAGCGCGCGAGGTGGGCCGAGCTAAGGCGAAGGCGCGGGCGCGGGGAGGATTGCTGGGCTGGCTTCGTCTGGTGGGCCAGAAGTGAGGCGGCGGCCCGTTAAAAGGGAGAAACAATTTTTCAAATTCTATTTTTAATGAATTTTCAAATATCAGTTTTCAAGTATCATTTTGAGCAAGAAAATGACTTCTTTTGAAAATAGCCCAAAAATAAAAGTTGCTTAGAATTTAATCCTCTACAACTTTGCTTTAGGGACCAACTAAAAATTTTGCATAGATTTTGAATTGGGAAGTAAAAGCTAAATAGGGAGGATTTTTGACCATTTTCAATAAAAATTTCAAATGCATATTTTGTCAAAAGTTTGAATACAAACTTTGCTCCAAAAATTGTGCTAAATAATTCTAGATGATTTACAATTATAGCCAAACATGTTTTACTAACCTAGCAAGCATAATTAGGGCAAAATAACTCTAAACAAGTGTATGCAACATTCATGTTTCACGAGCTTATTTCATAAGTTTCGAAGCATTGTTTCAGTTATTATTTACATGATTAGGCATGTATGATTAGAATGCTTGATGATGCATAATATGCATAATTTACGGTGCCTAAATGCTTGCATAACACCAGGGTGTTACACAAGGCATCCAGGTGGTGGCAACCTCCAAGAGTAACAAGCACCACTTGCTTGTAACACGATTACCTAGTGCCATTCGATGCAACCTCACGATGCAATCGCACTAGAATCGCTCACTCACTCAAACGGATAAACACTATCAAGCAAGAGTGAGTTAGAGGGCTCCCGAGCACATCTACACAAGCCGCCAAGGCTCAAGGGTGCTCAGCTCCCGACCCAAGGTCGGTCAAGGCTCCTATTTATAACCCCATAAATAAATATAGCCGTTACCCCTTCACTAGGCAGAAAACATAGCTACCGGACGCGCCGGTCATGATGACCTGACACGCCAGGCCCTATGTCCGATCATTCCTGGCTGTCCTTGTGTCCCTGCCATTCAACATCGCGCGTTCGATCCCAATTGTCGGCAACCGCGCCAACAGTTACAAGACGATAAGACACACCGCTGGCATGACCTGATGCTCCCACGTCGTGTTAGGTCAACGCATTCCCGCGCACTGCCAACAGGCGACCGGACGCGTCGATCAACAACCCGATCTAACGTGTTAGGTCTGCCCTATGCGTTAGGTCACTTCCAGAGAGTTCCTTAGTGCCTATGCGTTAGGTCACTTCCAGAGAGTTCCTCGAGCGACAAAAACCCGATCTGACGTGTTAGGTCTGCCCTAACCGACACAGCTGAGCATCAGGTCCTCGGTGCCTTAGTTGCCTGTGCTACATCACCATACATCATACGTGACCAGACGCACCCTCGGCAAGTTAGATCACCACTTTGCGCCAGCGTTAGGTCACACGACCGAGACTGCGCCTTCACTGTTGAGCATGACTGAACGCGTAGTTCCCGCATCAGGTCCAACATCCAGAGACTCATAGTGACCTGTTTTGTCTCTATTTCTTCACCGAGATGATCTGTTTCAACTCCAACTCTCCTCCTTTGCAAATGTGCCAACACCACTAATTGTACACAACCATGTGTATGTGTGTTAGCTTTTCACAAACATTTTTAAGGAGTTAACCACTCATCTTGCAAAGTCACTCGATCCTAGTAATGATGCAAAGTTATGTCACTCGAGTGGCACTAGATGACCGATATACAAACAAGTTTACCCCTCTTAATAGTATGGTCATCTATCCTAAACCTGGTCATCAACTTCTCTACACACCTATGACCGGTGAAATGGAATGCCCTAGGTTATACCTTTGCCTTGCGTATTCTATTTCAACTCCACCAATGTTGATGCAACACATGCACCAACATGATCAACAATGATATGATCCACTCCATATCATCATGTGATCATATTAGTTCTTCGATCTTGACTTCACTTGCTCTTCATCGTTGCTTCGGTCTATCAGCGTGAAGTCATCACTCAACTTGCCCTTCACACTTGCAACCAGTCTATCAAGTCAAGTTATGTCTAGATCTTCTCCACCTTGATTACATGACTCAGTGTCATGTCTCATGTGTAATGAGCTCCTTCATCATCACATGTGTGAGCTTTGCAACATCTTCGAGCTATCTTCATCGTCATTACATATGTTGCTCACACACATGTACTTGTAGACTAATCACCTGTGTATCTCACTCAAACATATATTAGTCCACCTAAGGTTATCACTCAATTACCAAAACCAAACAAGGACCTTTCAGCGTCCCCATAGCCTACAAGTATAGATAGCCATATAAAGGCTGTTGTGGCAAAATTGCCCGAAATAGCACGCTTCCGAAGCCGCTCGTCTTCCACCAGACACTAAGTACCCCAAAAGTAAGCTACATCGGACGGTTCCATCGAGCACACGCCAAGGGAGAACTCGAACACTCCACATTTTTTATATAGGATCTAATAATGAGAACAAGCTTACAATACTTAGTCCATTTCATACAATAAGAGTTCTTAGAAATATATTATTACAATACCAAGTTCAGAGTATGGAATTTAAACAACGGAATTGAAATAAACATCTAACATTAAGATACAAGGATCCGTTTGTGTCCACCAAAAGAATCCTCTACACAACAATCATTCCTCAAACTGCATCTGCAACAGGGGTAAATAAACCCTGAGTATATAATGTACTCGCAAGACTTACTCGACTATTGAGAATAATTTCCTGACTCCAAAGGATATGATAAGCTTTATAGTTTGTTGGGTTTCTTTTTTGCTAAAAGCATTACTAGTAGTGAATTCTTATGTATGTTTCTTATTAGCAGTCATGATTAGTTCATTAGCTAACCATTCTATGTAAGCACCTGTTCTACTTTCAAGCAAGAGTTGAGCAAACAGATCCATTTCATCATCTTTCATCTTCCAGTTCTTACTACGGTGCTAGATCGTAGACAAGTCATACTGTATCCCACAGCGATTCATGAACCAATGTATCCTAGCTGGGTACCCTAAAACATACGCCCCGCTTGTACCCCAGGCACAAGCAAGACCAACCCACCACTCTCCTATCAAGGGGTCTAGGTCCTCGTCCAAACTTGGACTCCAAGTCCCCACTTCTGAGTCCCGGACTCAATATGGTGCTTAGACCTCCATCATCCCCACCTCCAATCAGTCGGTCCGAAAAAGGGCAGGAACATACAACAAGAGAGCAATGAGCCTTCCCACTTCCATAAGCATGTATGTGCTCAGGATAATAAGTCTGTGACCTGACTAGAATCTACAACAACAGACAGTCCTTAACCAATACGGACAGGGAAAACAGTGTAACCAAGCTATGCCCCGTTGGCTACGGGACATAACCTATTACACCCACCAATACCTGTACCATATCCCTGCCCAGTCTCCATTTTCTTTCACTATTTTATCGTGAGAGTAATAATTATCACCTATTGTGAGTAACGGTAGGTTACTCACGCTACCGATAGCCTAAGCATAGCAGCTACTCAACCTATGCTAGTAGGACTCATAGGCAGGTTTATCTATGCATATAGTTTCAATATAAATCCTATAACGTAAATGCACATCACACACACACACACACATATATATATATCCAGTGATCATTTAAAATAATGGTTATGCACCAGGGCTTGCCTTGGGCAGGCGGATTGTCAGCTAAGTCAGTTAGTGATGGCTCTGGAACCTCCTCCTATATGAGGACCTCCTCCTCGTACTCCTCAATCACCTCTTCGTACTCCTGCTCTCCGGCGGGCACGGACTCCACCAACTCGTTCTCTACATGCATGCAACGGTGATGCAACACCTAGTATTTTGGCAACATCAACTCTTAAAATAATAATACGCCTGCTAAGCTACTAAGCTAACTCTAATGACTAAGATACTAAGCTAATCATTATCTCTACCAAATAGATTCTAAGCTCACCCTACAAGTGCTTAATTTTTATAAACCAATATCATGCCATTATTCATTTAGCCTTAATGGGTATTTAGCTACCATATTAAATTATCTATTTTAGGGCTACAAAAATTATAGTGAGCACATAATAATACAATGAAGCTACTACAAAAATTTTAGGGTTTTTGCTATCACCAATCTACCACAAAAATTCCTACAATAATTAACTTAATAATATTGAACGCTCTCAAATGATTTAATAGCTCCTGGTATCAACAAGCACATATATGAACTAAATACACTAACAGATAGAGCACAATTTTAGGAACCTAACGGAATTTGTTTCATAATTTTTAGATACTTGCATGATTTTATACGATTTACCAAAGATCAGTTCAAAATTAAATTAGAAAACTATTTCTAATTCCTTATGAAAAGGAAAACGTATTCTCCCGCGCTGCCCATACATGCGGCCCACGTGACGCAGCGTGCGCATGGCAACCCACAGGCACGACCCACGCGACGCCGGCCCACGCGCGGAGACGGCCTGCGGCGGGGAAATCCCGCGCGCGCAGACATATTAGCGAAAACACCCCTCAACTATGAATAAAACAACCCGTAGTCTATGTTACTATTCCTAGAGACAACACCTATATAAAAAGACCCTTGTACTCTCTCCTCTTTACAATGGCATGGTCCCTGACCTCCCCCGCGCACTCCAGCGTGATGAGCGGTGGCACTGGCGATAACGCCGGCCACCCGAGACCCATGCTAACCTAGCTAAGAGGCTGAATCTCAACAAGGGGTCGACGTGAGATGATGGGCGGCGATTGTATGAGCCGAGACGCTGTAGAAGGACCTCTCTGCGACGGCGGGCACCCTGCGGCAATGGCGACGACGTTCAGGTGAGCCGTAGCAACAACAAGGCAGTAGGGGTAGCGGGTGAGCAATGATGACTGACCAGTGACCTTACCATGATGTTGGCTCGACCGGAGATGACCCGAGCGAGGCTGTCCACATGCGTGCTGCGAGGTGAACAGTGGACCACAAAGGCACGGCCGCATCAGCGGCTAGGAGGCGGCACTAGAGCTATGACTAGCATGCGCACGACGAAGAGGGGTTCTAGGCGGGGCTAGTGGTGCGGTCAATTCGACATGAGATGGCGGGGTTGGAGCTAGCCATGATGAGGTGGGCTAGGCCTTAATGGCATGGTGGTGGGAGCAAGGCTCCAAAAATTGGAGCTCGACTGCGCCGTAATCAAAGTGGTGTGGGGCGGTCGACAAGAGGACATAAAGGCAGAGACGTGGGCATGAGGAATTAATGAGAGGTGCTCGCTCTCTGACGCACCATGACCGCGACTCGATGGCAGCGAAAAGCAGAGGGAGAAAGAGAGGATGTGGTCGATGATATCGTGGAGGCCCACACACAGGCGCGCATGCCCGACCGGCGTGGCCCATGAGGCCGCATGTCATAATTGACAAAGCGACGGTGGCGTGCACGGCCATGTGCGGACGACACCCAACCGGGCTAGGGAGGGGGCAACATGATGCAGCAAGCAGACGCGAGTACGGGAGCGACACGACGACAGCGGCAGCAGCGCTACGCGAGGCAGCAGTGGGCGGACGCGACGGCAGCGCAGCGCGGCCGTGGCGGCACCCATGGCAGCAGCGCGAGGATGGGCAGCAGGCGCGAGGCCAATGGCTCGCTGCGGTCGGCCTCGGCCAAGCCCATGCGGCTCGATCGACCCAGCGTGGCGGCGCAGGATGACCGCGCCAGACGCGACCATGTGCGCGGCATGGGGAGGCCGCACGATGACCGCGCACCTAGCGCCAACCAACCCGAGACAGTGACGCACACGAATTTTAAAGCGCTCAGCACGACCAAACGGTTGCTCCAAGAGCTAAACCAACTTCACCATGCTCAGATGGCATATGAGATTGCCAAATCAAGCTATAACACTACACCACTTCTTAACCCAATCTCACCAAATAAATTACTAAATATAGCAGCGTCTAGCTGTTGACAGACTTGAAAATTTCCTAAGTTTTGAGCTGGATTTGTTTTCATGTTCCCTTTCTAGACTATTAGAAATACGAGCTAGTAACATTATTTTTCTACAGCAAGTATTTCATTGTCATCTGCAAAGTTTACACTTCAAACTTTATTTAAGTATCATATACATGTTCTATAACATTTTTGCTTAATAAAAATTGATTTTAAACCCTACTTGATATACATAAACTATCGAATCAACTTTTGTTTCGCATTTTTGTTGATTATTTCGAGTTACAGAAATTGATCTACACACTTTACCATATGCATTAACACATAGACATGATGCTCATAACATGTTTTAGTAAGTTGTTTAAGCGGTAGCACCGAGGGTGTTACAGCCGTGGCCCATCAGCACGACCCATGGCCCGGTGTTTTGGCCCATGCCAACCTAGCCCAACTAAGGAGCTATTTGGATCAAAGCTTGCTAGACATGTCTCCGTCCATGCAGGGATATTGACCTCAGGCGTTCAAAATCGAACGCCTGGAGGAGCTCCAGCAAGCAAGTTTGCCTAGATTCAGTCCAAACAATCCTTTGGGTCGTGCCTAGGTCATTGTCTCGACATGGCATGCTGTATGGTCCGTCTAATTAAATGGTGGCCTGAAAATAGTCAGATACCCTCTATAGTGTATATAACTCCCGTCCAAAAACTAAACCCTAGCTATCTCCTCTTATAGAGCCTCCACTTTCTTTTGCTCGCCTCCTTATCCTTCCTCCTGCAACGTGCTGTGCGGAGCAGCACGACCATAGCAGTGGCAGAGTAGCGCGGTTGCGGTGACGAGAGCGGCTGTGGCGGCTAGCGTGCGCTGCGCCACAATAGTTCAGGCACAGGCGCGATGGGCTCAACGTGCAGATGGGACGACTTAGCACAGCTCGAGTTTTTATAGGGCCTTGCTTGAGTCGTAGCTGTAGCCTGTGGGCAGGCATGGCACTCGCTAGGGCATAACCTTGTCTAGAACATTGCAAACTCGATCCACAACCCGTGGGGTATACCTATCTAGGACATTGATATTACCCGTGTTTAGTTTAGTTGGTTGAAAAGTTGAAATTTGGCTACCGTAGCACTTTCGTTTTTATTTGGCAATTAGTGTTCAATCTTGGACTAATTAGGCTCAAAACGTTCGTCTCGCGATTTCCAACCAAACTGTGCAATTAGTTTTTTTTCGTCTATATTTAATGCTCCATGCACGTATCGTAAAATTCGATGTAATAGGTACTATAGCATTTTTTGGAATTTTTTTTTTTTGAACTAAACATGGGCTAAGGTGGAAGATCTCAACTTTACAAACCGAGACATGGGCTAAGGTGGAAGATCTCAACTTTACAAACCGAGAAACTTTTCAAACTCTGATGTGCAAACCTATAGCAATGCATCGTGACTTAGCGGTGGCCACAACCGTCACATCCAACCCCTGTTTTATGGGTTGACAACAATGGCGGACCTACGTGGAGGCCAAAATGAGTCGTGCCCCGGCCCCACCTTGGCGTTTGAATTTTCTCAATGATGTCAATGATTAATTCTTAGAAAGTAACAAAGATTTCCTCATCAAATATAACTTGAATACTCTTGGCCCCCTCTTGAATCCCCTTCAAGCTCCATCACTAGTTGACAACAAGAAATTCTTTAACTGATCCAAATTCCCGAGGAGCCAAACTCAAGATCCTGAAAGAGTGAAGGTGCTACTAAGCACATACAACCAGCTACATGCGCCTAGCCCAACGGGCAAGGGCAACAGCCACCAGGACTAGCTACAGGCGCACGGCGCACCATAAATTCAGCACTGCCGATCGTGGCGAACAGCCGAGCGTGCAGTTCCAGGCCTCCAGCGCCGTGCACTCGCTGCCATTCACCACCGTGCAGCGAGTGCAGATGCCTGAAAAGAGTCACGTTACCTAGCTACTGACAATACGTGTACGGTCAGACATGCGCTGCACGGCACCTGAAAATCAGGTCCAGCTAGCGAATTGGTTGGAGCTAGCTAGCCTACCGGTACGATGTGATTGATTGGCTTCTGCATCTGTCAGTTTCTTTGTTTGCCTTCCCACTCGCTCCGTTCCATTAAAAGTCTCATTTTTTACTTTCAAGCTTACTGTTTATCTTATTTAATTTTTTATACAAATAATAAAATAAATAAATCATTATTTAAGTATCTCAATGATAAAATAAATCATAACAAAATAAACAATATTTATAAAAAAAATTGAATAAGACGAACGAAAATCTAAGAGTAAAAAATGACACTTTGAATTGGATGGAGCGAGTAGCATCCTAGGGCAGCCCCAATAGACAGTACTACGTATCATTAGCAGTAACCTAGTACTACTCTCAATAGTGTTACGACCTTGACATAAACTGCAACAGTTTAGAACTGTTTTCACGTATACTCTACCTTAGAGTGAATATTATTCACATGTATATCTTTAAATTGTTTTTTTCATAACGAATCTAATAATATTTATTTTATATTATTTTTTACAAATTTGGTTAAATTTCAAAGTACATAGTAGACACAACATAAGAAATAATTAATTACTGTGATAGCTTGCATGTAATTAATGAAGTGATATCATGTACTTGTAAAGATTATTTCTTTCCATTGATTTAATACTACTTCTGTGAAGTGGCTGCTTTAATTAGATATCGAAGTATGATACTGTAGATCGGTTTAGTGCTTCACAATGGCAATACTTTTTTTTTGCGAAAGATCACAATGGCAATACTACTTTGCGTTCCATTCTAAATTATAAGATGTTTAGCTTTTCTAGATATATATAATTTTTACTATATATTTAGATATACACTATGTTTAGATATATATATAAAAACATAATATATTTAAAAAAACAAAATATATTATAATTTGGTAAGCCCTTCGTTCCAAATTATATGATGTTTTAGTATTTCTAGATACACATAGCAAAAAGCTATGTACTTAGAATACACTTAGGTATTGGTACATAGTAAAAATAATATAGAACAGAGTAGAAACATCTTATAATTTAGTACATATACTAAGCTTCGTGCGGTAGGGCCCACGTACGGGTCAAGTCTGGAGCCGGACTCGCACGCTTGCCTCTTACTTCCGGTTCCTGCGTAGTCCCGGCTGACTGGCTTTCCCTCGGTGACAGGAAACTGTGCACGTACTATATCCACAGCCCACATTGTACGTACGGTGGATGTAACGACAGGTCGGCAGCGAGTTTTCTCTGCAATTTAGGGCAGCGACAGCATGACAGCGCGCCCGTTTTCCTAGCCAGAAAAAGGAGAGAAAACGAGAGGCGACAAGAAGTCCACATGGACCATCAACCTCTGTGTATTTTGGTGGTTGCCGGACGGTAATGTCTCTCACCAGCAGCGGAGAATTCTTGCTCAAGGCCACATAAAGACGCATGCGGTTCTAGGTAGCAGCTGATGCTGATGCTAATCGAACCAGCTGTTGTCCGATCCGCGGCCCACCCACTCGGTAGCATCCACGACCTGTGTAATGACTGTGTGTGAGTATGGCGGCAGCTCGCTGTCGTTTTCAGAGGACAGGTAAAGGTACATACTACATGGCACATGGATGTTACATCTAAAGCTTTGCTAAACAGGGAAAACTGATACCAGTAGTACATCACTAAACAGGTCGTTACCTTATCTTGGAGCCCACATGGGGTGGTTATGGTATCAAAAAACGAGCCACATTTGACGATGCACAGCGAGCGGTGCGGAGTAGGAGCAGCCGTGCCAGGTCAAAGAAAGTTTCGACAGGACTGAGAACCTGGGTGGGACTGTCCATCACTCCAAAAAAGACTTTTGGGATCCTACGGTGACGCTGACAGCAACTGTAGCTTCGTCGCCTGCACGACTGAAACAGAGCAGGCGCACGAGACGAGAGGTACTACGTACAACCCATGTGTACACCGGCGCACAGTGCACGAGACGCCCGCCCATGCAGATGCAGCTCTCCCGTTGCCGTCCAAAAAGCCTCTGTCCCATCAGCACTGCTAGTACCACCTCTGGATCGTTGACCATTCAGGTATGGAGGTTAGCTAGTGCCTAGTGAGTCGGCCTGCACTAGCCCGTGAAGTGCCTCGTGGTCGTGGCGCAAGGATACGAGATTTATTGGGCCGGCCGGATCAGACGTACTGGCCGCGGCATTACCGAACCTGCAAAACTTTTTTACTAGGAGTACTACCGCTCAGTCTTCTCCCGCGGCGACTTTCTCTGCGCGCGATCAGGCGATCAGAGATGGGGACACGCCGGCCATCGAGCACGGTTTAGAAGGGGGCCCGGGCCGGCGCGGGCAGCAGAAGCCTCAAGCCAGCATCCATGACCGCGAGGTGTAGCAAGCGCGTGTAGGGACGGAGCCGCCCCCGAGCCCGGAACAAAGTGGGCGGCTTGCCAGCAGCAGCAGCCAGCAGAGCGGATCCCGCTCGCCGCCGCGTGCGTACTTCCAAGAGAAGACGCTATCCCAGTGCGCGCCCGCGAAGCCAGGACCGGCAGATCTTGGCGTCATCGAATCGCCCGGCCGATCTGATCCCCCGGTCCCCGGCCGCTCTCTCACCGCTCGCTCAGGCGCCGGCCGGCCGGCCGTTCTAGGTGTGTGACCTATCGTTTGCCGGGCGCTGCTAGTTACCGGCTCACGTCCTTGTTCCCTTGCACCGTTTTTACTCGTCGGGGTGTCCGGGTGGGCATGCATGTGTGCCTTGGCAGGGCGGGAGCCGCAACAGTGCGCGTCTGAGCTGGTCGTTTGGAAGATCCCGCCCCGCGGTTTTTGTTGGCTTGCACTCCGAGCCTTGGGCGGGGAGCGGGGAGCGCAGAGCGGGGGGGAATCTCTCGTGAGCTGGGTGTGCCCGGTCCGGGGACGCTAGTACGCGACTGACTGTGCGGTGCCGCCGAGTCGTTGAGATCCACGCGTCAGTTCCGGCGCTCTCCCCTCCTACTAATCCGATCACCGCTGCCGCTGTGGGGATCGCTCCTCTCTCTCTCTCTCTTTTACGGTTCGAGAGGCTGATCCGCGCGTGGGTTTCAGCGAAACCTTAGCTTGCTTTCCTCTTCGGGGCTGCAGTGCTGCACTGCACGACGGCCGCGCGTAAACCTCGCCGGCTTCCTCTACTGGACGCTGCCTCTGCCTGTAATTTGCTGCCTAATTCCGAGCCGCCTCTTTTGCCGCTGCTTCCTCTGCAAGGTCTCTTGCTTTAATCTCGTGAGCTTCTTTCTGACGCTGCTGCAAGTTGAGCTTGTTTTCGTTTTGCTTCTTGAAGTCCAATCCGCTCCCAAGGATTCCTCTGTACAATTCGCTGCCTTTTGCCCTTTTGGCTGTCTGGCTTTGCCTACGTACGGAACGAAAAGGTTGTATCCGGTGTTTCTTGCTCCAGGCGCCTCCTTCGGCCGTTTTCAAACCAAACGCTCTCTTTTCCCCTCTAGTTGGAGGCACAGCTCGCCGTGTCATCATCCATCCCAAAATTCCCATCTGCAGCGCTCTGTTCTTCTTTGATTGCTCTGCTCCTCTGTTGATGAATTTCGCCTGTTGATCTTCCTTTGCTGTAACGCTTGCCCCCATTCCTTTCGTTTTTTTTTATTGAAGAAAACCCCATTCCTTTCGTTGACCGATTTGCATTCTCGTGCGCAGAGAATTGCCGCAGCATGAGGCGCATCGTGAGATGGCTCAAGCAGCTACTGACGGGCAGAAAGGAAGAGCACAGGGGACTCCAGGCGAACCATGTCGGTACCGACTGGGGCGACGGGCCGGAGAAGGAGAAGAAGAGGTGGAGCTTCGCAAAGCAGAGGAAGAGCGAAGCTGACGACGGCGCGCGGTCGTCGGGTCTGGACGCCGTCGCTCCTCCTGCCGCGGTGGAATGGTCGCAACTGGTGATGAGGCCAAGGGAGGATGCGAGAGCTCGAGAGCACCGTGCCGCGGTCGTGATCCAGAAAACATTCAGAGGCTACCTGGTATGACCGTCCCGAGCTTCCGTCTATTCTTCTCGTTCTGATCTCTTCCTAGCTTCTTATTCATTCATACGTACACGAGAAGTATTGTTTTTTTAAACTACAATTTCCCCCTTTTTTTTAAAAAAAAAAGTTATGCAGTATAGAAGTTTCTTTTTGTGCAACGATGCAGATGCCTCTTTCAGTGTATTTTTGCTATATTCTTCAGCCTTTTTGTTTGTTACTGCTTGGTGCCTTGGCTAGGTGGACTAGGCTGTTGTTGTATGTGATGTCACTTCTGCTCCTGTTCCCTTTTCTTTTTCCATGATACACAGTCGTTTGTTAGCTCTTGCGTTGTCCGTACTATACAAAATATGCACGTTGATCCGTCGTGCAATTGTTTACTGTCTTTTACTCTGCGTCGGCGAAGACTTCATCGTACTATCAAGTTTCTGTTTGGCGTCAGAGCAGTTGATTATCACGTAGCCTGACATAAGCCTCATTACCTAATCCGGAGTTGTTTAATATAATACGGATTAAAACAGTTTTTTCCCCCTAGAGGAAAGTCTGACATTGGGTTGGGTTTGAATCCTTGGTGTCAGGCTAGGAGAGCGCTTCGAGCTCTCCGGTCACTCGTCAAGATCCAGGCGTTGGTACGGGGATACCTGGTGAGGAAGCAGGCAGCCATGACGCTGCACAGATTGCAGACGCTCATGCGGCTGCAAGCCGACTCCATCGCCGTCAAGAATGCTTCGTACCGGAAATCCATGGAACAAGAAGTAACCCACATGTCTTTTTTTTTTTTTAAAAAACTTTTTTTTTGAAGACTTATGTGATCCTTTGTCCTGCAGGAGAGGATCTTTGCTCGGGACGTGCAGATGAAGCCGCTGGCGACGCCGGTGCATCGCCGGATGCTGTCTGACAGCACGGACTCCAACTACGAGCGCAGCCCGCGGATCGTGGAGATGGACACTTGCCACCTCCGCTCCCGGTCCTCACGGATCACCAGCAGGTATAACCCGGATCAGTTACCGGAGTATCACCGCCACGCGGCGCCGACGCCGTCGTGCTCGCCGCTTCCCGGCGGCAAGCAGCAGCAGCCCGCGCGGCTCTCGTTCCAGCGTAGTGCCCGCGATGAGCGCGACCCCCGGGGCTCCAAGACTGCACAGAGCACGCCCCGGTTCGCCTGCCACGACTCATCATCGCCTGCCAAGAGCGTCGAGCACAGCCTGGCCAGCACGCCACGGCGGCGCGCCACGCAGCGGGACCGGGACGAGCTCGTCAGCCCGCGGTACATGGCGGGAACCGCGTCCTCCGCGGCCAGGACGCGGTGCCACAGCGCGCCGAGGCAGCGGCAGACGACCGACGCCGAGCAGGCGCCGACGACGGCGTCGAGGAGGTCGTCGTGCTCGCATGCGCACGGCGGCGGGTTCTGCTTCCAGTGCTCGGACGTGACCCGGGCGTCAGGCTTCTCCGGGATCAGCTTCGGCGACGAGGTGGCCAGAGACTACTACCTGGACAGCTTTTGGTGATCAGGCAACGTGATGCGAAACTGGTGGGTTGGTGGACTGTTTCTGTTTTAGAATGTAGTAGAAGACGAGTGCACGGAATTGTACATAATCGTAGTGACGCTAAAACATCTAGCAAGTCATGGAGTGACTGGAAGATTACACGGGACAACAGGACAGCAAGCAGTCTCACAGAAGAGTGTAGTATAGATAGTTGTACACACTTGTTGCTTGGGTGTTGAAGTGTTCCCATGTGGAGGATGAAGCTAACGGCATTGTGAGGCAGCGATACCGACTATCTAGTTATTAGCAGGTCAGCGCGCAGCTGCGGCTGATATTAAAGTCGGCTGAAGTTGTTTTGTTGTGAGAGAAAAATATTGTAGATTCTAGCTGATAAGCTGGCTGAAGCAAACATGCCCAATTTGATACATCTGATTATAATAATTAGATTATATGATCAAATTTTGATTGGAACGGAATTGATTATATGATGAATTATTATAATCAAAACTCTTGATTATCATAATTCCATAATCCAGGTGAGACCAAATTATAGGGGATTATGGGCGCTGAGAGTCTAACTTGCCCTCCATTAATTATCTAACTTGCCAAATTTCTCATTTTAATCTGCAAAAGGAGGTCGTGCCCCAGCAAGGCCAATGCCCGGATTTCGACGGATCATTGATCGACATGCAGTAATTTAGGCTAAGTAACCAAAAATAATTTTGCAAAAGAATTATAGGGGACTATGTGTCGGTGTTTTGAGTTACCACCGACGAGTAAATTTTCAGTATTACGCGTCTAGCTCGGATGGTATGCTTAGAGGACACGAGGTTTATACTGGTTCGGGGAGAAAGTCCCTACGTCCAGTTCGTCGCTGTTGCTCGTATTACTAGCATTGAAAGTTTATAGTATAGGTTACAAACGAGCGAGAGAGGGAGAGGATCCCAAGTCTCTGGTAAAAAGAGTGAGTGGTAGGGATGAAAACGGGACAGAAAATTCCCATCCCGAC
This sequence comes from Miscanthus floridulus, assembly GCF_019320115.1. NCBI lineage: Eukaryota > Viridiplantae > Streptophyta > Magnoliopsida > Poales > Poaceae > Miscanthus > Miscanthus floridulus. Next base: position 108,271,877 of record NC_089584.1, read on the forward strand.
CGACATCGTATACCGCATTAACCGATCGCATACCGTTTTTGCATGAAAAACAGGAAACGGGGAAAATACGGGAATTTACGGCGGGAACAGGAACGAAATCAGGGAAGGGGTTTTCCCGACCGTATTCATGGTTCCCGTATTCGTCTGAGAATATTACCAGTGGTATTCACTTATTTTGTACACCTATACCTCATATTCAGCCCACATCAACATGTAGCCCAGGTAACTCCCGCGCGGCCGCGCCACTGGCCCAGCCCAGTAGGCACTCCCCGTCCGTCCTCGCGCGGTCGAACAAAACCGGCGCCATCGCGGCATCGCCAAACCCTAACTATCTGTCCCCGACTCGTTCACGCGAATCACGCCGCATCTAGGCTCCAGACGTCGGTGCGCCGCCTCCAGGGTCCGCCTCTAGGCGCAGGCGACGCCTCGGCTCAGCCTCCAGGCTCCCGCGACCACATTCCCAGCCGGCCAGACCCTCGGTGCCCCACCTCCGCCTCGCCCCATCGTGCGCCCTCCGGCCTCTGCCCCGCTAGTCGTCCTCCTCCGCCCCCACCGCCGGCCCCAGCCGGCCAGACCCCCTGCGGACCAATGACGTCGTCGACTGGGGGGTCCTGCCGCCTCTGCTACTGGCTCGTTAGGATCCAAGCGCCGGCTCATCCTGGAGCCGTCACTACCGGTGGTGGTGCATAGCACCACGCTTCCTACTCCAACTCCAACCCCTGGTAAACTAAATCACCCAACACAGTTCAAGAGATCTTATGTGATTTGAGAAGATGGGTGTTTCTGCCGATGGAAGCGGAGTGGGCTGTAGTCGTTTGTTGTTTGCTGCCATCTTAGATGCCCCTTCGACACAAGGTGGGAGTTATATTTTTAGGTTTCTGGCGAGACAAACATGGAGAATTTTGGTGCTCAGTTTCTCTATTGCGTTCCAGCTGTTTTAACGCACATTTGGGTAACAGCGGGAGCAGAGTGCTTATTTAAAGCGTACACGGTTACAATATTCTTAAGTAGTCAAGTTTGTGCATAGGCAGGGCATCTTCCATGTTATCTGCATGTCTTCAACCACTGAACTTCTGTGTTATATAGAGCTGTGTATTGCTACTGCTAGTGTGCGAACGTAGGCTAGATACAAACCAATGTATGCTAGGTTAATGAAGAAATTACAAATGCTAATTGTTTGTCCGATTCAAAGTGAATGCCATTTGGGACATTGACATGGTTGATAAGGTGGATCTTTGATAATGAGCTCAATTTTATTATTTGTGAACCTGGTGCTACTTATTTGCATGTCAGAATTTTCTTTGGCTTACTGCAAATAAAAAGTTTGTCACTGAAGAAGGGGGTATTTTCAATAATAAGAGAAAATTAATGCAGTTTTTGGTTTGCCAAGATTTTTTGTTTTTGTTAAGTGTTTTAGTGCCTACTGTTTACTGTAACTGCAAATACCATTTTAAAACCTGAAATGAAACTAAGTCAGATGGTGTGATAATTTTTCATGGATAATGATTGCCACTCTATTCCAGCAGCAGCTCAAAGTGGAAAATGATGGGAAGAAAGACATCACTGTTGTGGTACCGTATAGGTATGATGAAGAGGCTAGCTTGAGAAAGTTTTACCTGGCAATAGTCATGCATGAGTACCCATTTAATATATCCGAGCATGAGTATTTTGTTGAGTTCATCAAATCCCTACTTCCTACCTTTCCAATCAGATCTCGGGTTACCATTAGGAAGAAAATTATTAATAGGTTCTTAGCTGAAAAGGATAGGTTGTATGACTACTTCAAATCTGTTTATTGCCGGTTTAGTGCCACCATGGACATGTGGACTTCAAATCAGAACAAGTCATACATGTGTGTCACTATACATTGGATAGATGACAATTGGTCTATCTAGTAAAGGATTATGAACTTTGTGCATGTAGAGGGCTGTCATACTGGTACAAAGTTGTCAGAGACATTTACTGAACTTATGGTTAAGTGGTATATTGACAAGAGAATGTTTGCTCTGACCTTATCTGTGTATTGTTCATTTGTTGGAATATGGATTATGCATGGTTGCAATTGTTGCGTTGACCTAACTGTTTTAAGTGGTTACATGTATCAATGTTCCCATTTTGTGTTATCGATTCCCAATCGTAATCCACATCTTCCCGATCGAAATATTTCATTCCCGATATCCTGTAATATCAAATTTGTTTTCCTCTCCTGCTTTCCTGTTCCCGCTACCATTTCCGACCAAAAAATACAGGAGTAGGAATGGTTAAGGTGTTTTCCTGACCGTTCCCGACCGCTTTGATCCCTAGTGAGTGGGTGCTGAGAGCTCGATCGCTGCTCGGCTTTGCGTTCGTGTCATGCTCTTGTGCGGATCTATATCGAATCTTGATGGGTCGATCGGTTTGGGATCCCCTTCATGGGCACCCTACTTTCCCTTTTATAGGCCAAGGGAAAGCGTGGGTTCTAGCGGCGGAAAAGGAGAAGAACGAGAGAGAGGAAGGCCTCTAGGACCGTTGGGTCCTTCTTCTCCTTCATGTGGGTCTTGCCAACCCTGTAGATGTCAATAGGGATGGCTCCACGTCGTGGTCCTGTCTGTCTCTAGCGCCATGCGCAGGCGTCATCCACCAGTCATGGCGCTCCACTCCATCCTGGCAGACATCATGGTGAACTGACGCACCTATCAATGTTTGTACGAGGGTTAGGCAGAACAGCATCGGTACGCCCGATGCTATTCTTGATGTGAATCCTCAGGTATGGCCTATCATGGCCACAGGTTACATCGGGGCATGCCGATCTCTTCCTTGGTGTCAGAGTTTTAACCTAGGCCCATACGCTTGGACCTAGAGTGGTTGGTGGTGGTATAGGTCTTGGTTGGGCGAGATAGAGCCCGCACCCAAGGGATCTAGTGAGGTAGAGCCTGCGGTCTTGGGGTCGGGCGAGGCAGAGCACAAACCCAAGGGTCTGGCGAGGCAGAGCCTACGGTCTCAGGGTCGGGTGAGACAGAGATCATGGCCTCGGGGTCAGGCGAGGCAGAGATCACAGCCTCGGGGTCGGGCAAGGCAGAGCCCACCCCCAAAGGTTGGGCGAGACGGATATCATGGCCTCGGGGTTGGGCTAGGCGGAGCCCGCCCCCGGAGGTCGGGTGAGGCGGAGCTCGTGCACCTAGGGGTCGGTTGGAGCTGTAGGCGCACTCCTAACTGCTCGGTTGAATTAATGTTGATGACCATTAGCTCCTCCTCTTTGGGTACCCTAGTATTGGTTCCCGATAGTAGCCCCCGAGCCTATGGAGGAGAAGAATACTCATTCGGTGGCTAATCCGAACAGGAGGACTCTGAGGGCCATGGCCTTTTCTTGTCACCCACGGCATGTCCTATGGACAATGACTCCCTTTCGTCATGATCGAGCCTCTCAGGGGTATAGCCATGAGATTTGGTTGGTTAGAAAAGGTCTTTCCTGATTTCGACCACTACGGAGGTCTATCATTCTAGGACCATGCATTCGGTCTCCTTACGAGTACAACTTTCCTCGAGCCCCCGTACGTAGCAGGGGTCTGATCGAGGGTCAGCTCATCTTCATGATCGTATTCCCACAAGCGTTTTTTCTAATAAAAATGGAGGGGCTGAGCCATGCCATGATTTTCCTCTATGGACGAGCCATGGTGCTCGGTGAGTTGTTAATGGGCTACTTCAAGTGGGGCCTCGGCATCCCATTCGCGGGGTCCAGTTGGGTCAGCTGGTGACCGACTCTAGATTCTCAGTGGTCAATCCATATAGTTCTCAGGTCCGTTCGATCGGTCCCGAGGGCTCTACTTGTCTTTGAGGAAAAACCATGGATCGAATCCACCCGAGGCTCGAACGTGGGCGGCCCACGAGGCTCATGCGCCTAGGTACTAGCCGCTAGTGGGCCCATCCCTTTACACCCCTCACTCTAAAAGTGCTCAGAGCAGTTGTCGAACCCGTCGGTGGGCCAACCTTTGAATTCCTTGGCTTAGATGGGCTGTAGGAGCAATTTCAGCTCCGTATCCCTCTTACCTATGATGGGTCGTGGCCCGTTCAAGGAGGCAAAACGCCCAATGTGTTTTTTTAGGGGACAACCATAGGTTGCGTGCGCACACCCTGCGATGAGACGTGGTGATAGGTCATGGTAGGCGCGGAGATCTAGGTGGGTGGTTGGTTTCCTTGCACCCATGGCCCCTGTAAAACCAAAGGGTTGCCCTCTGGGTTTCATGCACATGCCTGCACCCTAGCCTTTGCAGCCACACCGCCGCCGCCAACGCTTAGATTTCTTGCCTCCGCATCTTCGCCGCCGTTGAGCTCGCATTTATCCGCTCCCACCTTCAATGGATTCGTAGTGCCATTCTAACATCACCTTCCAGCGCATGTAGGGCCTCCTCCATCGTGGTCTTCTCTATGCGCTAACCTCGACCGAGGAGTGGTTGTTACCTGGTGATGAGGGTTCATCGTCGCCACTCGATAGCTATGTGGTTTTGTTCATCCACTTCCATGAGCGTGGGCTTGCGACCCCAGCCCACAAATTCCTCTGGGCTACTGCACTTCTACAAGATTGAGCTACAGCATCTCAATCCCAATGGGATCCAACACATGGCGGCGTTTGTCGCATTGTGCAAAGGATTCCTAAGGATTAGGCCCCACTTTGACTTGCGGAGGTATTTCTTCGTCGTCAGCCTCCAGAGGAAGAGAGAAAAGGGCGGTAGGCAGGAGCTGCACGTCCCGATAGGGTGCGCTGGCATCCAACTTTGGAACAATTGGGTCGGCGAGTACCCGTCCATGCGGCTCTTGACGTCCAACAAGGGGTGGCACTCGTAGTGGTTCTACCTCAAGAACGACGCCACCGTCCCTCTACCGGAGTTCACCTAGCGCCTGATCGAAGAGGCCCCGGAGCTGTGGAGGAAGTGGGGCGTGCCAGAGAAGGACAAGAAGAAGGTCCAAAACCACATCGCCGCCATCCACATCCTAAAGGAGAACGGCCTAAAAGGGTCAGGCATCATCGGGGCCTACCACATGAGGAGGGTGGCGCCGTTGATGACGCGCGCGTTCCCGCTATACGCGATGGTGCCCGATGCGTTGTTCGATGGAACGATGCTCACTGAGGGAACGCTCCCCAACTCCAAGATCACACAACGCATCAAGGAGGCAATGGAGCCTTTGTGGGATGACACGGGTGCCACCCTCGACTTCATCTACCTAGTGCAGGGGCATCCCCTGATGTGGCCAGAGCCAGGCTATGTCGTCTTCGTAAGTTTCCTTTCTCCTGCCTTCTCTTCAATTGATTTCTTGACCCTGTGGGACTAACTTTGAGAGGGGTGGGACCAGCCGAGGGACCTAATCCTCACGGATCACCCGGCTCCGCTACCGAGGGATTTGGCCATGAGGGCGGTGAATCACATCGAGGGTGAGCGGCTGAGGAAGGTGAAGGAGGACAAGAAGAGGAAGAAGCAATAGAAGCTATAGGCATGAGAACAAGGGGAGGACATCGACAACGATGACGACGACAATGATGGTGATGACGATGAGGTGATGGAGGAAGAAGAAATGGTAGCCGATGATATCGAGTGGGACAACCTGGAGAACAAGGATGCGCTGATAGGCATCGGTTCATCCTTACAGCCGTTGGGACCCTTCCCACCCCATGGAGGGGAGGGTACGTCTAGGGAGCTGATGGAGGTAGGACATACCGTCGGCCTTCCCCAGGAGCCAACAGAGGCGGGCGGCTCTATCGTCGTGCCCGAGGTGCTAGTGGAGACGGGTGGCCCCGCCGTCATGCCCCAAGAGCCAAGGGGAGCGGGACGTTCCACCAACATGCCCTAGGAGCTACCTAGGGCAAGCCCCTCTACCCAGTAGCAGGGGGCATGCTCAAAGCGGCCTCGTTCTGACAAGGCGGTACAAGGGTCGGGGGGTTCATCCCCCAAACGCATCTGCCGCTCGACGGCCTCGAGGTGAGTTATTGATTCCTTTGTTTTTTCCTATTTTAGTCAGATCTCATCGTGACCTGTGTTTTTTGTCCTTTGCAGCATCGGTGCTCGTTTTGGGCAGGAAGAAGAGCATGGTCCTCCAATTGCGACAGCGGTCGTCGGCTGGTGTCGCGCTCGTTTTGGGCGGGAGCAGCACCAGTGTGACCATGTCACCGGTCGGTTGGGCGCCAACCATGGTGGCGCCTATGCCCTTGGTAGGATGGGTGGACACGGGCGTTCAAGGGTCACCTTTGGACATCGCGGAGAAGCTGGTGATGGCCGCGATACCACTGCCGATGGCGGGGCGGACGGGGCTATCGACCGTGGCCGGCATGACGCAACCGGTCGTGACCCCACCGACATAGATAGAGGTGGCAGCAGCCATGATAGATGGGTCACAGTCGGGCCTGACCACAGCATTGCCCAAGGCATTGGCATGACCTGTGCCAGCGACGGCCCAAGCGACGATGCCTGACACAGGCTGGACGGTGGGGGACATAGCCGAGGGGTCCCTAGGAGTCATGGTGCTAGGAGAGAGATTCGCGCCCGCACCGCTGGCCCCTTCCATCGCCGAAGGGGGCGTCCTGGTGGGAATATCACAGCGAGAGGGGTTGGCAGCGCTTGGGGCCAGTGGGGAGTTATCCCTGACCATGATGTTGGTGGGCAGTGGCTTGCCCATGCAGGGCGAGTCCCTACTCTAGTGGATGAATCTGCAGGATGCGGTGTCGATGCTTTTTACCCTTGACAATGCTGTAGAGAGCATGGAGCGGGAGATCCTCAATGTAGGGATTGTGTCCGTGCTCGAGGCCCTAGACCACGCCACGGGCGCATTGCGCGACGTTGTTGTTCCCTCCAGCTAGGTATGGTTTGGTCCTGCTTTTTACCCTTTTCTTCATCTATATACGTTTTCTATCCAAACCATCATCTCCCTGCAATCCCTTATAGCTCGTAGCCGGGGGAAATCTTGGTTCCTTCATCAACAGAAGGAAACCTAGGACCACCTCATCAAGGAGGCGTGGCTACGCAGGGAGGTGACAGCTCAACTCACCACCGCTAGCAGAGGGTGGTCGAGCTGACTCCCCTTGCCGAGGAGGCAACCAATCTTCGGTCATGGGTGGACGAGGCCCGTCGAGATGCTGACGAGGCCGAGAAGGCATCCAAGGCCCTATCAGCAAGGTCACAGAAGGATGAAGAAGAAGAAGCTAGGGTCAGGAAGGAGCGGGATGAGTTGCTCTAGAAGGACGCCGAAAACCACCAGTGGATCCTTGACCTTCTGAGTGAGGTTGAGAAAGAAAGGGATCTGAGGCTGGGGGCCGAGGAGAAGCTCATGGCCCTAGAGAAAAGGGCAAGCCTAGATGCTGAGACGGTTGCTCAGCTATGCAAGGAGCGGGATGAGCTAATCCAAACCACGGAGAGGCTCCACTCAGAATGTGGCATGGCTCACCAGGAGCATGACTAGGCTTTTTGAAAGCTTGACTAGGCATTTCAAGAGCGTGACTAGGCCTACCAAGAGCATGATGACATGTAGCAGAAAGTTGGCTCCCTCTAGGCTGAGCTCGAAAGGGAGACAACTCGGAAGCTGGAGGCTAAGAGCGTTTCTACCAGGCTGGCTGTGGATCTCACTAAGGAAAGGAGAAAACTTTAGGCAAAGAGTGTCGAGCTCGGTATCCTAAGTGTGTCCCTCAAAGTGGTCTAGGATGACCTTGAGGTGGTGCAGTCAGAGGGGACCAGCTCGCTCGTGGCTCGTGCCGTCAAGATCACGGCTCGGGTGCGCCAGCTTGAGAGGAATGCCCTTCACGCTAGGGTCAATCGGTCCTTTGCGATTGCTCGTTCTCATTATGGGGACAACATCGATCTAGAGGTGATGAGCCATGGCTACGCGCCTGGTTATGAAGTCCATGAGCTGGAGATGGAAACCACAGTGGCTCCCCTTTCGTAGGATCTGGCGGATAGGATAAAAGGCATAGTTCTCCCCCGAAGGGGCTAGTTACTTTAATGGTTTGGGTGGTCATTCTTGTAATAAGTGAACAAGTTCCGACCCTTGTGCTTTGTTTAAACAAACTTGTTATTTTGTTTGAACAAATTTGTTCTTTCTTCCTTTTTGTGTGTAAAAAGGGGTTAATGCGTTTCGACCCTTCCTTTTGTTAAGACCGTAGAGCTCAAGGTGTGGGCAAGAAACTCTGATTACGCTGGTAAGCAAGAGTGCCATAGCCGCTAGGGTGTAGGTTTTTTGCAGTCTGACTAGCCTTACTCAGTCGTTTGTTTTTGCAAACCTTGCCTCTTGGTTTTTAACATGAGGAAGGGGTTGGGCACAACGACTATTTTAGAAAGGGTATATATATACCCTTATTAGCCCCTGAGTGAGGCCTGACCTCTTGCCGTTGCCGGGGTCAGGTTTCACTAAAGATTGAAAGAGATGATAGCGAAACTAGTAGGAGAAAGTGTCTCTTGTTTTAGAAATGTTATCCTTAGTTTTTCGCACGTATCCCCTCCCTAGGATCTAAGCCATCGTTCTATGACCGCACATTCGGTCTCCTTATGAGTCCAACTTTCCTCGAGCCCCGCGCGTAGCGAGGGTTCGGTTGAGAGTCGGCTTGTCTTTGCGATCGTTACCCCATCTGTGGTTTCCACAACTGGAGGGTTGAGCTAACATCACTTGCCTTGATGGCTCAAGTGACATGCTCGATGAGCTTGCTAATGGGCCTGTCCAAGTGGAATCTAGATCCGTCATTCATGACAGGGTCGGCATAGCCCTCATGTGACATTCCATTGCTCCTTAACCTACCTCCCAGTAGATGCCCGAGCCATTCCAGAGACTGACTTAGGTGGCCCATTGGCCTCCCCTCTATGGAGATTCTATGGGCATGGCTCGAGGTTAGGATGAACGAGAAAGTCAAGATGACCCTATCCGCTTTTGAGCGGGTCGGGCAAAGGCCGCTAGGGCTCATCTGCATTTTCTCCCCTGGCTCTGTTTGACGTGAGGCGGCCTCAAGCCCTTCTCGGGCTGGCCTTCAAACCTCGGCTGGTCAAATTCCTAGAGTTGGGGTCGGGCAGCCCGAGCCCCCGAGCCCCGTTGGGCTCGGTAGGGGTCGACCGAGTTTTATGCATCACCCCATCCGTGGTTTCCTCAATTAGAGGGTTGAGCTAACAACACTTGCCCGATGGCTCAAGTGTCACACTGAACGAGCTCGCTAACGAGCATGTCCGAGTTCATGGCTAGGTCGGCATAGCTCTCATGTGCCATTCCATAGATCCTTAACTCGCCTCCTAGCAGATGTCTAAGTCATTTTGGAGACCGACTCAGGTGGCCCATTGGCCTTCCCGTGATGGAGATTCTATGGGCACGGCTCGAGGTTAGGATCGAACAAAAAGGTCAAGACAACCTTGTCTGCTTCTGAGCGGGTCAGGCAAAGGCTGTTGGGGCTCATCTGTGTTTTCTCCCCAAGCTCTATTTGACGTGAGGCGGCCTCAAGCCCTTCGTGGGCCGACCTTTGAACCTCAGCCGGTTGTCGCTCATATCGATTGAGACGACTACCGCTTCATGACACGATGCGAAGCGTTGTGATGCAATAATTACATATGCGATGTTTGGATGTATGGGATGAATGTATAGATGAATGTATGAATGAATGTATGAAAGCATGCATGGGAATGGATGAATGAATGATCATGCACTGGAAAAGCAGGATAGGGGTTGGTAAAGTTACCTCGATTGCTCGAGTGATGGGTTTGGGGAGCTGTTATCGGATATGTTCGAGTGGAATCTAGGTCCGTCATTCATGATAGAGTTGGCATAACCCACATGGGGCCTCCCACTGCTCCTTACCCATCTCTTGACAGTGGCCTAAGCCGTTCGATCGACTTGGGTGACCTGCTAGCCTCTCCTCGATGGAGATTCCACAGGTAGGCCCCTCCAAACCCTTCCTGGGAAGGCGAAGGCTAAAGCTCAGAGTGCAGGCAACTAACTCTGATTATGCTGGTGAGCAAAAATGTCATAGCTGCTGGGGCGTAGGTTTCTAGCGGTTCGACTAGTTTTACTCAGCATTTATTTCCGCAAACCATGCCTCTAGTTTTTTAACATGAAAAAGGGTCGGGCACAGAGAATGTCTACCAAATAGACATACTCTTATCAGCCCCCAAGTGAGCACTAACCCCTAGCCATTGCTAGGGTCAGGCATCACTTAGAGATCGTGGAGTCGATAGCGAAACCAATAGGAGAAGACATGTGTAAATTAAGGGTGACTCATCTCTTGGTAGCGGCCCGAGCCGTCCAATAGACCTAGGTGACCCGGTGGCACAAGACTTACCTTGATGGCTTGAGTGACAGGTCAGGGAGCTCTTACCGGATATGTTCGAGTAGAATCCAGGTTTGTCATTCATGACGGGTCTGCTGGGGCATCCTACTGCTTCTTGCCCATCTCTCGACAGCGGCCCGAGCCGTCTGACTGACCTAGGTGACCCGCTAGCATAGGACTTTCCTACGAAGATTGAGGATGAGATCATCCACCCCAAAAATTTAGTTAGGCAGATAAGCCAAGCGGCCAACTTTTAACAAGTGAACAAGCTCTTAAATTTTGTTATGGCCAAACAGATTTTTAGCCCTTCTCTCCTTTTTGTATAAAAAGGTTAATGCATTCTGACCCTTTCCATCGTTAAGGCTGTAAAGCCCAAGGTGCGGGTGAATAAGCTCTGATCACGCTGGTGAGCAAAAACGCCGTAGCCACTGGGGCGTAGGTTTCTTGTAGTCCGACCAGTTTTACTCAGCGTCTATTTCCATGAGCCTTACTTCTAGGTCTTAACGTGAGAAAGTGTCGGGCATAGAGAATGTCTACTGGGTGGATATACTCTTAGACATGTACTGACTTTTTCCATAGTTAAGGCTAGAAAGCTCGGGGTGCGGAAAAAACTCTGATCATGCTAGTGAGCAAAAACACCATAGCCGCTAGGGTGTAGGTTTCTTGCAGTCCGACCAGTTTTACTCAGCGTTTATTTCTGCAACCCTTGCTTCTGGGTCTTAACATGAGAAAGGGTCGGGCGTAGAGTATATCCACCGGATAGATATGCTCATATCAGCCCCCGAGTGAGGCCCGACCCCATGCCGTTGCTGGGGTCAGGTGTCACTAAATATCGGGGAGTTGGGAGTGAAAGGACCTAGGATACCGCCTAGAGGGGGGTGAATAGACGTTTCTGAAAATTAACACCTTTAAATGTGGAAACGATTAGTAAAGAGAGTTTCCAAAATGGAAACTCCAAATTGTGTAGTACCACCCCTCATAAGTTTGCCACTAAGTAAACAAGATATAAAGAATATATATAGAAGTTACAACCCTGCAATATAAAGTTAGAACAGAGAATGAATATATTCAGCACAGGCAAGAAATACCGGAGGTATCCGGTAGGTATACCGAACGTGTCCGGTATACACGGTTTCAGTGGAACAACCCTAAACTTGCTTCTTTCGATTTCTATCTTCAAATCAAATTGCAGGTACCTACTAGATATGACAATATACATAGATAACCCGCACAAGAGCAAGAGCAACACAAATATCGAATGAAATGCGAATTGAGACATGATATTTGTTTTATCGAAGTTTGGACTCGTTCGAGGCCTACTCTCCATTGAGGGGGCTGTGGGCGACCTAGCGAAGGTCAGCCCTAGAGGATACCACGAAGGTCACTCTAGCCGGAGTCTTTTCCAACTCCTTTTCCTTCTTCCACTAGTTGATTCCAAGGCAGCGGAATCGAGCGTTACAAACTTTCTGAGGCACACCACAATCTCTCGGGTGCTCTCCGATGATGCCTAACCATCTAGGACCAAAGAGTCCAAGAGTAACAAATGCAAATCATGAAATACACAATATGCACAAGTGCTCAAGTGGTGGCTTGATCTCTTTTTCAAATTCTCTTTTAACCCACAAATGGATTTTGCTATTTGGATCACACACTCACTAAGAGAGGGTTTTGGAAGAGTTGGCAAGGCTCAAAACGTGTATGTGTATCAGCAGAATCAGCAGCCTCCAAAGGTGGAGGCTTGGGGGTATTTATAGCCCCCTTGGAAAACTTAGTCATTTTATAGCCGTTGCCATACCGGATACGTCCGGTATGCCAGTATGACTTACACTGTGCCAACGGTAAATAAGTTACAGTGATATTGTGAGGCGTTGGAACTCCCAATGAATGCCGAAACTCCCAGCCATCGGAACTCCCGACCCTCAGCATATTTGAAAACCATGTAACTTAGTTAAAGTATGTGAGGTATCGGAACTCCCGACCCATGCTAGAACTTCCAACTGTTGGAACTCCCGACTCACGTCGGAACTCCTGACCCTCAAGGCATTTGAAAACTAGTCGTTGGCCTCTGGTCATCCATACCGGATACGTCCAGTATGAATACCAGACACGTCCGGTATGGCCACCACAGTGAACTCTCCAAGTCAGTTAAAGCGCAAGACGTCAGAACTCCCGATGAACCAACCCGAGAACAACAATTTTATCATTGCTGAGCAAATACCGGACACGTCTGGTATGAATACCAGACACGTCTGGTATTGCCAGTTCATCCAAACACAGGTTAGCTCTTTTGTCTCTCAAACACTCAAAACTCACATGGGTTGACTGAGCACTTATGAAACATTATCTATCAACATGATGCATCCCTCTTAATAGTATGACATACCTATTAAACTCAAGATTAAACGAAAAATGAATTTATACCGCTTGAGTTGACCTCTTTTAAATTAATGCCATCTCTTTCAATCTTCATCAAGTAAGGGTGCCAACATGTTGATATTGATCTTTTCACTTGAGCATAGCCATCTTGAACACATGACTTGATTCCATTCATCAAATTTGAATAATCCCAAATGTATCAAGTCACTTTCATCAAATACTCCAATAGTGATTTGATCCTCCACATAAACATGGCCATCATAGCTTGATTAGTACCTCAACTAAATGCAAGTACTTCCTTCTTCACCCTAGCTAGGTTCTTCGGCCACCAAGCCGTTGCTTGCCCTTCACCCTTGCTTAGTACCTCAGAGCATTTCCTTGCTATCTTCACCATCTCAAGGCATCAAGTCACATCTTGTGTTGAATCATCTATTCATTTGTATTGTTGTCTTTTTCATTTCAATTTAGCAAGCTTCAAATATGAGACCATTCTATATGCAATGCCTCATGTCTCATTAATTAATTTTTACGAGCTTGCTTTCACACAGTACATGGAAATCCCACAATAAATAAGCCTATGCATGAATTTCATTTGTATTGTTGTCTGGTGCTTGAGCTAGATTGTTTATACAATAACACATCATTTTGGCTTTCATTAAGTACCTGTGAGATAACCTATTACCTGTCCACACTTAGCAAATAGGTTAGACCTTTAATCACGTTGTCATTCAACCATCCAAAACCCACTAAAGGGCTAGATGCACTTGCAATCTCCCCTTTTTTGGTGATTGATGACAACTTGATTAAAGCTTATAAAAGAATATAAACATTTAAGCTTTTGGGTTCAATGATTTATGAGAGGCTCCCCCTTAATATATGCTTATGATTAGAATTCACAAAATGACCTCAAATGTCAATTGCACATACTAAAACATATAGGAGACTCCTCCTAAATTATTGCATCCGTGGGGTGCATGTGTGTGTGACAAGGTAAAACCATGATGCATATGACAAGATATATGACACAAAAAATAAATATAAAGGCATCACATCAAATATTTTCATTCTAGCATGCATGGTCCTTATGAAAATAAATACAACACATGTATGTCACACATAGCACTCATTTCACATTTTCTCAAGTCCACAAGCCACTAATATATATAAAAAATCATGTCTCAAGAGATACATAGATAAAGCATAAATGAGCCTCATCTCTCATAGGATACAATCTATCTCAAATCCAAGATACATCAATGAAGCTCAAAAAAAACTACAGCCTGCAGTACATATCTTCAGGTACAAGAATAAGCAAAAGAAACAAATATCCTGAAGCTTTAATCAGTCTCTCTCCCCCTTTGTCATCTATCACCACAAAGGTCCAACAATCACAAACTAAGGACAAAGGGGCTACAAGCTGTCTCTGAACTCTGTGATCACTCATCATCATCTTCATCTCTACCAACATCCTCATCATTTGAGCATGTAGCACTAGCTGGACGAGAACCACCCACACTAGATGGGTCATAGAAACTACCCGTGAGGTCACTCCACCAGTCTAAAGCATACTCGTCTACAGCACTGGGACGTGGCTGAGAGAGAGTAGGCACCCGAGCCTGTAGTGATAAAGTGTTAGGGTGCTCTAGAGCCTACTACTGCTGCTGCTGTCACTGAAGGAACTCAACAAACTCTGCGTCATACCTACCCTGCTGCGGCTCCTCAGTCTCAGGCTCACTAGCTACCTCATCTGATAGTGGTGACCTAGGAGGATCAAGCTCAAGTCTAGAAACAATCTGCTTCAGAGTCTGAGTATCCTTCCTCCTAGCCTCTCCTTCTGCTGACAGGTCCGTATGTCCTTGCACATCCCAAAGATAGCACTAAACATCTTGCGAATAGGAGAAGGAAGACTATGGTGATGTGATGAAGAACATGAGGGAGCATGTGGTAGAGGGGAAGCTCATCCTACTGCTGCACGACGTGCAGGTGAATCTGCCTCTAGTGATGCTCCTCCTCCTTTTGGTCCTACTAGAGGTACCCCAACCTTAGGCAAGTCTACAACAATCTTTAGGGCCTTATGTACCATGTCATACTCAAAGGTATGCCCTATGACCTGCTCAATCATGTGCATGATGTAGGGAGCAAAACCACAGCCCTTGAGGGGCCTCTCGTCGACACTCTTGATCTCGCACCATATGAAATCAAAGACGCTAAAAGGTCATGCATTAGGTGCCATCCTATGGAGCAGGTTCCTAGAGTAATCTACAATGTTTCCCTTTTCTCCACCCTTGTAATCAATGGTCTTCCTGAACATCCTATCTAGGTATCTATAAGTAGGGTGAAGACCTAGAACCTTCCCCACTAATCCTCTCTCACCCCCTGGTGGGTACATGTAGGTAAGATGCTCGAGAGGCAACACCTGCTCTATGTGAATCCTATCTTTCTGAAGATCATCATCTAAGAAGCCAAGTAGAGCTGCAAAAGCATCATAATCAACACTGTACCACTAGCCCTCAAGCATCCAGTGCATACGTCTCTCATCCTCCTCAACATACAGGGTGGCGTAGAACTGAGCTACCACCTCTGTGTTCTAGTCATGCTGAAACTCCATAATCTTATAAACCCATGTATGTAAACAAATGGCAATAGCATGATCAATGGAGGCCTTCTGCAAATCTCTGACGTACTGCCAGTCAATTCACTGAGACTTGACAATCACTGGGTTCCTGGCGAGGATCACACTGGTGTAGAAGTCCATATAAAAGGCTGACTAAAATCGATGATCAAACTGAATCCTCGTCAAACCCCTTGGATCAATTCGTCTTTCATCTCTGGCCCTTCTGGTCATGCCTTTCCCTCGATAGTCAACTCTGGCGACATAAGAGGGTACACTTGGTGGATGTGGCTCAAGTAAACCATAGTGCATACCCTGACCTGGATGGTGCTGAGCTGGAGGTACAACCGGCTCCTCCTTAATCTCTTGCTCATCATTTGAGCTGCCACCATCTAAATCTCTATCAGTGCTCTTCCTCTTTCTGGTACTAGGATCCACTCTATACTCCTTTGTATCTATGTTAGAGGAAGAACTATTGTCTCCCTCTTTATATTGTGGAGCACCTCTAGTAGCCCTAGAGAGTCCTCTACTGCTCCCCTGCTCCTGCTGACTATATCTGGGATGCATTTCTTGTCTTACCTTCTTGTGTTTTTCTAGTGCTAGATCATGCCTATGCTTGGACCTAGGCTCTTATCTTCCGCTCATGGCTGTTGTCCTGTATCCAAAGATATGCAAGGAATTTTAGATACATGCCCAAACGATTGCTTATTTTAGTTGATATATAGAAATAAGAATAATTATTCTATGCTTTGCAATCACCTCAACCAAACTAGGTCACAAGGTTCACAAAACACAATAGATAATTAAACTTAATCCTATGAATCAACCACTGAGAAGATTGAAATAAGGGATCAAAATGTGCCCTGCTGTCCCATACCGGACACGTATGGTATGAACGGTCAGCAACCCTAACCAGGGTCCTTGGCTCAATCTTCAACCAATCCAATCCAGACTCTGGGCATAGCTTCTAGACAGGTAATGTAGCATCTCTACCGAAGGGATTTCAAATCATGCCCTAACCACTTAGATCGGATGAGGTCCAGGATTAGGGTACCTTGAGAGAGTGAATGAAGATACGTTTGGAAATCCAAGTCCTGGAGCCTTCAATCTTGATGCAAATCACCTCCAATCCAATCTCCCTCTCTTCCTTTTCATGGTGGAAACTTCGCCAATAAAGGTCGAGGAGAGGTGGCTGAGTTGGCTAGAAGATGAAAAACCTAACTTGGCCAAAGGGGTACCGGTAGTTAAATAACCCCGCTCATATCGGACACGTCCGGTATTTGTGGGCTGGCTGATCTTTTTCCAAATTTCATTCACTTAATTCCAATCCCCTTCTCTATCATTTCTTGATACAAAAACATGTATGTCCTTGATCCAAACAAGGTGTAAATACTTTTCTTATCCAAATGCCATGAGTATCACTTCTCTTTTCCAAATATTTGGCATATATAGATTTTGATTACTTGAGAGAGATATTGTGAGACATAGTAGATTGTGGACTTAAGAAAGCCATGTCATGTGTGATTAGCCAATCAAACAATCAAGGAGAGCTATAATCATCACATGACAAGGCTAGGTCACAAAGACCAAGATTCAAACAGTTTTTCAAATTCACACCACCTACACATGCTAGTTATGGGTTTTGAAAAACATCTCTCCTATGTCACACAAATGCATATTCTAACATATAAAGGGCCTTAGATGCACTTACAATGCATGTATATAAACACATACCTTTGCCTTGAGCCCATAAGAAATCCACTTAAGAAGATATATAGTATGATAGTCTTTATGTTGACCTTGATCGTCAAATAATTATGCTAGATACGCAATCAATTTTTCATCCAAAGAACTACAAAGAATGCTAGATAAATTTATTAGTCCACAAAGGTGCAAAATAGAAACTGAGCTCCCTCTAAATAAGTGCTTTAAGTAATTTGAATGACTTTTATCTAGCACTTTATTCTTTTAAGAATTTGGGAGTCAATTTTCTATTTTGAACCACAACCAAATAATTTGCCATATTTAAATTTGAGTTCAAGAGATGCTCACAATTCACTTAGATTTGGTAAACCACAAGTTTCTAAGTAAATTGAGGATATATAAAAAATATGGATCAAAGACTCAGTTGCAATTCTATTAGTGTTCTGGTTCCTGCAATACCGGACACGTCCGGTAGGTATACCGAACATGTCCAGAATACGCAGAACAGAAACATTTTCTCTCTGTCTACCGGACACATACGATAGGTGTAGGACCGAAACAAATAATTCACTGCTTGTGACTCTTCGTTTAACTTTATTATTTATTTTATGTCCTACATCTCAACAAATAAATTGCTCCACTAGAGAGCCATTAAAAGCATCATATGGCAAAATAAAATACTTTTCAATTAGCCACTTTCAATATTTCACAAATATGCTTATTTGTGAACTATTGAATACAAAACGAATAAGGTGGCTATCCTATAAGGTTTAGGTACTTGTTACCAATGGTGAAGATGAAGTAAATATTGTATTCATTAAATTATCTTCGGGTCAACCATATAAGAGATTATGATAAGAATTGATTGATAGATTGAGTGAATATTATCAAATTGCTTGCTCAACAACACCGAAGCCTTCATCTCATCACCAAGTATCTACATCATTAACCTAAGCACACTTTGGTACCCAATGCTTGTTGGGTCCTTTTGGGTTAGTGAACAAGTGCTTAGGCACCCTAATGGCTTTAGCACTAGTTTGTGGTGAACACATCACCTTGCTAGTGCTAACTCCCTTTGTGGTCTTCCTAAGCATATCATTATAAACAAATGTGTTCGGCTTAGGTGTGTTAACATTTGGACAGTCATAGCTTAAATGCCCATTTCTTCTACAAGCATAGCATATGCGACCTTTGTTTGCTCTATGCTTGCTTTCCTTGTATGGACATCTATCAACCTTGTGGCCCATCTCATTGCATTTGTAGCATCTTCTTGTTGCAACTTGGGCTTCCTTTCTTGCCTCTTGATACATTGGGCATTTCTTGGTAGGATGCCCCAATTTCTTGCTCATGAGACAAGCGCTTTGTCCATCACTTTTCTTTTGGTTGGCCAACTTGTTTGAGGCCTTTTGTTTGGCCACTTCACACTTGTTGGCCCAACTCTTATGTGGACACATGGCCCATTCTTGTCCATATAATCCACAACCATAGCATAACCTTTTTTCATGTTTCTTGCTCTTGGTTGTGTTGGCCTTACTTGAAATGTGATTCTTTTGTTGGGCTTTGGAGGAAGCAAGGTTTGAACCCTTCTCAAGCTTCTTCACCATGATATCACAGTTATCTTGAGAAGGTTGTGCTTTCTTCTTACCCTTCAACTGAATCACATCTTTCTTTAATCTTTCCACCTCTTCTTTGAGCTCTATGTTTTCTATGAGATTTAGCTCAATCGAAGGTTGGCTTGCTTGAGGAGCACATTCATTAGTACAAGAAATATTCAATTGAGATGGTGTACTAGTGAGTGAATGTGTGAGAGGTTGAGAAAATTTTACCGATGTGATCACAACCTCATGAGCCATCTCAAGCATGATGCTTGATTCTACTACTTCATCATGAGAGCACTTTAGATGAGCATAGTTTGCTTGTAGCACATTATACTTGCTTGATAGTTCATCTAGCCTTGCCTTGAGCTCAAAGTTTTCCTTCTCTAGTTGTGAAACACTAGAAGAGGAGTTAGTAACTAAAGTATGCTCAATTGACAATTTTTCATACCTTTTACTTAGAGCCTTTAATTCTTCCATCTTGGAGATGAGAAATAATTCTTGCTTTTGAAGTGATTGCTCTTGCTTCTCAATCTCTTCTTCAAGCTCATCATTCTTTTTAACTATCTTCATGATGATGAACTTGTCTTTGCGGTTGAGATGATCGATGTTGTAGTTGTCTTCAACTTCAACATTAGTCTCATCTTGATCATCTACTTGTGCTTTCTCCTTTTCTTGATCTTTCTTGTTACTCTTTTTCTTGCTGTTCTTGGCCATGAGATACAAGTGATGAGTATCATGAGATACTGAGGTTGACTCATCACTTGGTCACCACCGGGCTTGAGCATTGTTGCAAACAACTGCTTGCTGCTCTGCTGCCTCGGTCATATCGGACATGTCCAGTAGGTATACCAGACATGTCTAGTATATGCAGGCACATAGCAAGTCATGCGCTGCTTGCACTTCTTACTCTAGCTCGGTGCTCTTGAGGTTTTGTGAGGCATCTTCGCTGCATGAAGACACAATGGACATACTTTCCATTGACTCAATCTCAAGTGCATCATCACATTTGGATTTTCCATATAAATCAAAAAGTCTAGTCCAAATGAGATGAGCACTATCCGGAGGTGGTTGTCCATTGAAGACTGCCTTGTCTTGAACCTCTACACTTAATGTACTCAAAATGACATTAATAGCTTGAGCATTGAGTTGCACACATATCTCTTCCTCTTTTGACAAATTTTTGTAGTTGCTCCAATCAACTATAGGAACAGTTATGCTTGCATCCACAATATGCTCAATAAGAGGACTAATATACCTAAAAGCATTGAGTACATGAATTGACCAAGGTAGAAAGTTTGAACCATCATTTTGGAGAAGCACCGGCTCCAACTCGATAGGCGTCGACATCCTTTTCTCATGGCGGTGAAGCTTTAGGTGAGAACCTAGCACTTTCATACCAATTGAAAGGACCTAGGATGCTGCCTAGAGGGGGGTGAATAGGCATTTCAGAATATTAACACCTTTAAATGCGAAAACGATTAGTAAAGAGAGTTTCCAAAATGGAAACTCCAAATTAAGTGTAGTACCACCCCTCACAAGTTTGCCACAGAGTAAACAAGATATAAAGAATATATATAGAAGTTACAACCCTGCAATACAAAGTTAGAACCGAGAATGAATATATTCAGCACAGGCAAGAAATACCAGACGTGTCCGGTCTGGTATACACGGTTTCAGTGGAACAGCCCTAAACTTGCTTCTTTTGATTTCTAACTTCAAATCAAATTGCAGGTACCTACTAGATATGACAATATACACAGATAACCTGCACAAGAGCAAGAACAACACAAATATCGAAAGAAATGCAAATTGAGACACGATATTTGTTTTACCGAAGTTTGGACTCGTTCGAGTCCTACTCTCTGTTGAGGGGGCTGCGGGCGACCCAACGAAGGTCAGCCCTAGAGGATACCATGAAGGTCACTCTAGCCAGAGTCTTTTCCAAATCCTTTTCCTCCTTCCACTAGTTGATTCCAAGGCGACGGAATCGACCGTTATAAACTTTTTGAGGCACACCCTAATCTCTCGGGTGCTCTCCGGCGATGCCTAACCGTCTAGGACTGAAGAGTCCAAGAGTAACGAATGCGAATCACGAAATAGACAATATGCACAAGTGCTCAAGTGGTGGCTTGCTCTCCTTTTCAAATTCTCTTTTAACCCACAAATGGATTTTGCTATTTGGATCACACACTCACTAAGAGAGGGTTTTGGAAGAGTTGACAAGGCTCAAAACATGTATGTGTATTAGCAGAATCAGTAGCCTCCAAAGGTGGAGGCTTTGGGGTATTTATAGCCCCTAGGAAAAACTAGCTGTTTTATAGCCATTGCCATAGCAGACAAGTCTGATATGACTTACATTGCGCCAACGGTAAATAAGTTACAGTGATGTTGTGAGGCGTCGGAACTCCCAATTAATGCCGGAACTCCCAACCATCAGAACTCCCGACTCACGTTGAAACTCCCGACCCTCAGCATATTTGAAAACCATATAACTTAGTTAAAGTATGTGAGGTGTCAGAACTCCCAACCCATGCTGGAACTTCCGACCATCGGAACTCCTGACTCACGTCGGAACTCCCGACCCTCAAGGCATTTGAAAACTAGTCGTTGGCCTCTGGTCGTCCATACCGGATACGTCCGGTATGAATACCGGACACGTCCGATATGACCACCACAGTGAACTCTCTAAGTCAGTTAAAGTGCAAGACGTCAGAACTCTCGACGAACCAACCTGAAAACAACAATTTTATCATTGCTAGGCAAATATCGGACACATCCGGTATGAATACCAGACACGTCCGGTATTGCCAGTTCAGCAAAACACAGGTTAGCTCTTTTGTCTCTTAAACACTCAAAACTCACGTGGGTTGACTGAGCACTTATGAAATATTATCTATCAACATGATGCATCCCTCTTAATAGTATGACATATTTATTAAACTCAAGATTAAAGGAAAAACGAATTTATACCGCTTGAGTTGACCTCTTTTAAATTAATGCCGTCTCTTTCAATCTTCATCAAGTAAGGGTGCCAACATGTTGATATTGATCTTTTCACTTGAGCATAGCCATCTTGAACACATGACTTGATTCCATTCATCAAATTTGAATAATCCCAAATGTATCAAGTCACTTTCATCAAATACTCCAATAGTGATTTGATCCTCCACATAAACATGGCCATCATAGCTTGATTAGTACCTCAACTAAATGCAAGTACTTCCTTCTTCACCCTAGCCAGGTTCTTCGGCCGCCAAGCCGTCGCTTGCCCTTCACCCTTGCTTAGTACCTCGAAGCCTTTCCTTGCTATCTTCACCATCTCAAGCCATCAAGTCACATCTTGTGTTGAATCATCTATTTATTTGTATTGTTGTCTTTTTCATTTCAATTTAGCAAGCTTCAAATATGAGACCATTCCATATGCAATCCCTCATGTCTCATTAATTAATTCTTACGAGCTTGCTTTTACATAGTACATGGAAATCCCATAATAAATAAGCCTATGCATGAATTCCATTTGCATTGTTGTCTGGTGCTTGAGCTAGATTGTTTATACAACAACACATCATTTTGGCTATCATTAGGTACCTGTGAGATAACCTATTATCTATCCACACTTAGCAAATAGGTTAGACCTTTAATCACGTTCTCATTCAACCATCCAAAACCCACTAAAGGGCTAGATGCACTTTCAGGTAGCAAAACTGATAAGAGAAAGTGTTCGTATATTTAGGGTAAAATGACATTGTTGTTTGATGTTCTAGGCATTGATGAAGTCTTCGCCGATGATGGTATTGAGCTTGTAGGTGCCTGGTCGGATCACCTCCACAACAACATACGGTCCCTCCCATGGCGGAGAGAGCTTGTGGCAGTTCTTGTTGCTCTAGACGAGGTGGAGCACCGGGTCTCCGACATTAAATGCCCGACCCCACACTCGACGGCTGTGGTGCCGACGTAACGCTTGCTAGTACTTGGATGAGCAGAGGTTAGCAATGTCGCATGCTTCATCTAGCTGGTCCATGGCATCCTCGAGGGACGCCTCGACTCCCTGTTCATCGTATGCCCTGACCCAAGATGCTCCATAATTGAGGTCGATCGGGAGGATAGCCTCTGAACTGTAGACCATGAAGAATGGTGTATAGCCGGTGGCCCGGCTCGGGGTCATCCTCAGGCTCCAGAGCACCATGGGAAGCTCCGTGACCCATCGTTCACCAAACTTGTTCAACCAGTGGAAGATCCTAGGCTTCCGGCCTTGTAGGACCATGTTGTTTGCACACTCGACCTGCCTGTTCGTGCGGGTGTGCACCACGGCCGCCCAATCGACGTGGATGTGGTATTCATCGTAGAATCCAAGGACTTCTTTTTGGTGAACTGCGTGTCGTTGTCCATGATGATGGAGTTTGGGACCCCTAAGTGATGGACGATGTCGAGGAGGAATATCACCACTTGCTCGGACTTGATCGCAGAGATTGGTTGAGCCTCTATCCACTTTGTAAACTTGTCTATAGTGACAGCAAGTGCGTATAGCGCCGAGGCGTCCTCTTGAGAGGTTCGACCAGATCGAGCCCCCAGACCATGAATGCCCACATGATGGGGATCTTTTGGAGTGCTTGGGCCAGTAGGTGGGTTTGCCAAGCTTAGTATTGACACCCTTCGCAGGTGCGCATGATATTATCAATGTCGGCTACCGCGGTCGGCCAGTAGAAGCCTTGCTGGAACGCGTTTTTGACTAGGGTTCTAGGCATGGTATGGTGACCACAGACCCCACCGTAGATCTTGCTTAGCAACCACTTCCCATGTTCGATGGGGATGCAGCGCTGTAGGATCCCAGATTGGCTTTGCTTATAGAGCTCCCCCTCAATAAGGACAAAGGACTTGGGGTGATGTGCTAGCCTCCGAGCCTTTGTTTTGTCTGTCGACGGTGCCTCATAGAGGAGGTAGTTGAGGTAAGGCATCCTCCAGTTGGTCGGACGGTCGGGCTCTATTGTTGGATCCTCGTTAAGCTTCATGACGTCGGGGTCAGATGGAGCTGACAGCTGGTAAGCCCTTGAGCCTAGGGCAGGCAGCCCATCACCAGCTTGTTCTTGCTCCTCGTAGCAGACCAAGGGCTTGTATTGATCGCTAGCGATGACGCCGGTCGACACCGGCTCTCGGCCAGACGTTGTTTTTGCCAGCGCATTAGTCGCCTCGTTGAGATGCTTTGGGATGTGATTGAGCTCGAGACCATCGAACTTGTCTTCTAGTTGGCGGACCTCTTAGCAATATGCAGCCATCTTGGCATTGTGGTAGCTTGATTCCTTCACAACTTAGTCGATGACTAGCTGGGAGTCACCCTAGATGTCGAGCCATCGGATACCCAGCTTGACGATGATGCATAGGCCATTGATGAGTGCCTCATACTCGGCCACATTGTTGGAGGAGGGGAAATGGATGTGAACCATGTACCTCATGCATACCCTAAGGGGCAAAACGAAGACCAGCCCTACATCGGCGCCTTTCTTCATCAGCGATCCATCGAAGTACATCATCTAGTACTCTTGGTCGATGACTGTAGATGGCATTTGGACCTCGGTCCACTCTACAACAAAATCAGGCAGCACTTGGGACTTGATGGCTGTCCGAGGGGCATATGAAATGCCTTGACCCATCAGCTTGAGTGCCCACTTCGTAGTTCTTCCTGTGGCATCTCGGCTTTGGGCGACCTCGCCGAGAGGGAAGGACATCACGACCATCACCAGATGTGACTTGAAGTAGTGACGTAACTTCCTCTTGGCGATGAGGATGGCGTACAAGAGTTTTTGGATTTGGGGGTAATGAGTCTTAGAATCAGACAAGACCTCGCTAATGAAGTACACAGGACGCTGCACTTTGAGGGTGTGTCCCTATTCTTCTCGCTCCACCACTAGGGCAGCACTGACCACTTGTGTGGTGGCCATAATATAGAGCAGAAGTGGTTCCCCGTCGGTCAAAGGGACCAGGATCGGGGCCTTCATCAGAGGCTGCTTGACAATGTCAAGTGCCTCCTGAGTTTCGAGCATCCATTCAAAATGGTTGGCCTTCTTTAGGAGCCGATAGAGGGGGAGACCTTGTTCACCGAGGCGCAAGATAAAGCGACTAAGCGTGGTGAGGCACCCTGTAACTCCCTATACCCCTTTATGTTTTGAATTGGGCCCATCCTCATGATGGTCGAGATCTTCTCCGGGTTGGCTTCGATGCCATGCTCGGAGACGATAAAACCCAGCAGCATACCCCTTGGGACCCCAAAAAATGCACTTTTCGGGGTTGAGCTTAATGTTGTTTGCTCGGAGTTTTGCAAAGGTCTGCTCTAGGTCAGTTACGACCTAGTCAGCCTGTTTGGACTTGACCACGATGTCATCCATGTAGGCCTCAATGGTTTGCCCGAAGAGGTCCCCGAAACATTTGAGCATACAATGCTGGTACATAGCCCCCGCGTTTTTCAGACCGAATGGCATCGTCACGTAGCAGAATGATCCAAATGGGGTGATGAAAGATGTCGTAAGCTGGTTGAACTCATTCATCGCTATTTGATGGTACCCAAAGTATGCATTAAGGAAGCAAAGGGTTTCGCACCCTGAGGTTGAGTCGACTACTTGGTCTATGTGTGGCAAAGGAAATGGATCATTTGAACATGCTTTCTCGACACTTGTGTAGTTGACACATATTCTCTATTTTCCACTCTTTTTTCGTACTAGAACAGGATTGGCTAACCACTTGGGGTGGTATACTTCCTTGATGAACCTGGCCACCAAAAGCTTCACAATCTCCTCGTCGATGGCCCTGCGCTTCTCCTCGTTGAAGCGATGCAGGCGCTGCTTCACCAGCGTGGAGCCTGGCCAGATCTTCAAGGCATGCTTGGCGACTTATCTTGGAATGCCTAGCTGAAAGCTCTAGTTTGGTTTTGGTGAATTGATGAAACCCTAAGTGCTAACCTAGTTTATCAAGTGATCATGAGATAGGTAGCACACTTCAAGTGGAGAAGCTAATGAAGATCATAACATGATAATGGTGATGGCATGGCGATGGTCAAGGGCTTAAACTTGAAAAGAAGAAAGAGAAAAACAAAAAGCTCAAGGCAAAGGTATAACTTGTAGGAGCTATTTTGTTTTGGTGATCAAGACACTTATAGAGTGTGATCATATTTAGGTTTGATAGTCGTACTATTAAGAGGGGTGAAACTCGTATTGGAATGCGGTTATCAAAGTGCCACAAGATGCTCTAACTCATTGCATATGCATTTAGGATCTAGTGGAGTGCTAACACCCTTGAAAATGTTTGTGAAAATACGCTAACACATGTGCACAAGGTGATATACTTGGTGGGTGGCACATTTGAGCAAGGGTGAAGAAGTTAGAGGTGAAATGGAGTTGGTTGCTATGACGCTGGCATCGATCAACTGACCGGACGCTGGGTCGCTCTGTGACCGGATGCTAAAGGGATGCGCCCGGTCGTGTTGTCGGTCGGCACAAAAATTAGGGTTAAGCACCGGACGCTGGGCTGTGTCCGGTCAAGCATGACCGGACGCGTCCGATCGGCAAAAACACATTTTGGACCCTTAGTGTAAATGACCAGACGCTGAGGGTCCAGCATCCAGTCAGCTCTGTCGGAGCGTCCGATCAACTTCTTGACCATTGAGATCAAACGTTCACAGTTGAATGCAAGAGACACATGGCCACGATCGGGCGACCGGACATTGAGGAGCAGCGTCCGATCAGTTGGACTGGAGCATCTGGTCAGCCCATGTCATGCCCAGTGAAGGGGTATAATGGCTCTATTTCGTGGGGGCTTCTATTTAAGCCACATGGCCGGCTATGGCTCACATCTTTGGCTATTTTCATTGACATAGCAACCTGATGAGCTTAGCCAAAGTCCTCCCACTCATCTCCATCATTGATTCATCATCATAGTGAGATTGGGAGTGATCCAAGTGCATTGCTTGAGTGATTGCATCGAGAGGCACTTGGTGTTCATGTTCCGTTGTGGATTTCGCTTGTTACTCTTGGTGGTTGCCGCCACCTAGATGGCTTGGAGCAGCGAGGATCGTCGAGTGGAGGTGGTGATTGTCTCTGGCTCCGATCGTGGTGATTGTAAGGGGTTCTTGACCTTTCCCCGGCGGAGAGCCAAAAGGTACTCTAGTGGATTGCTCATGGCTTGTGTGATCCTCATCTTGTGTTGGTTGTGCGGCACCCAATTAAGGGTTTGGCGTGTGAAGCCAATTAGCGCGTGAACCACCAAGTGAGTGAATCGCCACAACGAGGACTAGCTTGCCGGCAAGCAAGTGAACCTCGGTAAAAAATCATTGTGTTCATCATTGATTCCGAGGTGATTGGTCTTCATTGTTATTCATCCTTGTGATTGATTGGTTCATCCATCTACACGGTGGTATAACCTTCTTGATCACTCTCTTTGCTTTACCGTAAACTAGTTGACAAGCTCTTTAGTGTAGTTAGTTGTGAGAGCTTGCTTGCTTGGTTAGTACGGTTCTTTAGTTAGCCTTTGAGAGCACACTAACATAGAGTAGTGTCATAGCTGTTGTGTGAATAGATACTATCTAAACTAGAATTGTGGTAGGTGGCTTGCATTTTAAGTAGGCTAGCGCAACACTTGCTTCGCCTCATAATAGTCTAACCATTTTATTAAGTGTTGTTGTAGAAATTTTTATTAGGCTATTCACCCCCCCTCTAGCCATTAGGATCTTTCACTAGCATGCCTGAGGGTTTCCACACAAAGATGTATCTGTTGGCGTGGAGGAGGTTGATGTGCACGCTTTCCTATTCGGAGGAAAACATGGTGCCAATGCGCACCACTTTGCCCTTGGAACCACTGGGGTCTATGAGGACCTCCTTTGCGCCCGCTACAGGCTCAAAAGACCCAGCCGACCACTTGGGTCGGGTGCTTCTTCGGTGACCTCCTTCCCGATGGCCGCAAGCTCCTTGGAGGCGATGATTGTCGCGGAGTGTTCGTAGCACTCGACCATGTACTCGTAGGCATGCTGGAAGGAGGTGTCGATGGTGATGACCCCGCATGGTCCCAGCATCTTTAGCTTTAGATAGGTGTAGTTGGGGATGGCCATAAACTTTGCATAGCATGGACTTCCCGGATGGCGTGGTAGGTATTCCAGGGAGAGCGGCTCTTCTTCGACAAGTTGTGTCATGATGTTGGCGAACGAGAAGGTGAGGTGGCGCAAGTCCTCCCGGGACGGTTGGGGTCCTAGAAAGGCGCCGAGCTGGCGCTCTAGCCTCCCATAATCGAAGCCGAGATGCTGGTCGCCCCTGAAGGTGTGGGCCTTTGGTGCGTGTAGCTACAGCTCCTCAAGCGCCTCGGCGATCGTGTCGAGGCCGGTGAAGTGGAGAGGTTGGACGGTCGCGGGAGCCTACACCAACCCTCCCTCCGTCATGATGATGAAGTCCAGGTTCCCAAAGTGCATGTGCGCGCTTGGGACCCAACTGACACTGTGAATAGCCATCTGAGGCCTGGTGTGGAAGTTGAGACGCGCAAAAAGGCCCATACCTGGCATGCCAACTGTCAGTGTTTCGAGTTACCGCCGATGAGTAAATTTCTAGTATTGCACGTCTGGCTCGAATGGTGTGCTTAGAGAATATGAGGTTTATACTGGTTCGGGCAGAAAGTCCCTACATCTAGTTCATCGCTACAGCTCGTGTTACTAGCACTGAAAGTTTCTAGTAGGGGTTACAAATGGGTGAGAGAGGGAAATGATCCCAAGTCTCTGGTGAAACAAGTGAGTGGGTGCTGAGTGCTCGATCGCTGCTTGGCTATGCATTCATGTCGTGCTCTTGTGTGGATCTATATCGGATCTTGATGGGTCAATCGGTTCAGGATCCCCTTCATGGGCACCCTGCTTTCCCTTTTATAGGCCAAGGGAAATCGCGGGTTATAGCGAAGGAAAAAAAGAAGAATGAGAGAGAGGAAGGCCTCCAAGATCACTGGGTCCTTCTCCTTCATGCGGGTCTCACCAATCCTATAGATGTTAATAGGGATGGCTCCACGTCGTGGTCATGTCCGTCACTGGCACCATACGCAGGCGTCATTCACCGATCATGGCGCTCCACTCCATCCTGGCGGACGTCATCATGAACTAACGCACCTGTTAGTGTTCATACAAGGGTTAGGTAGAATAGTACCGGTATGTCCGACGCTGTTCTTGATGTGAATCCTCAGGTATGGCTCATCATGGCCGCGGGTTACATCGAGGCGTGCTGGTCTCTTTGTTGGTGTTAGAGTTTTCACCTAGGCCCATACGCTTGGACCTAGAGTGGTTGGCGGTGGTATGTGTCGATGTTTTGAGTTGCCACTGACTAGTTAATTTCTAATATTGCGCGTCTGGCTCGGATGGTATGCTAAAAGGACATGAGGTTTATACTGGTTCGGGCAAAATGTCCCTACGTTTAGTTCATTGCTGTTGCTCGTGTTACTAGCACTAAAAGTTCATAGCAGTGGTTACAAACGGTCAAGAGAGGGACAGGTCTCAAGTCTTTAGTGAGAGGAATGAACAGGTGCTAAGAGTTTAGTCGCTTTCCGGTTGTGTGCTTGTGTGTTCTGGTCAGTTCAGGGTTTGATGGATTCGAGTCCCAATTGATGCGATGTGTTGTAATGCCCTTTGTGGGACGCCTTGCTTTCCCTTTTATAGGTCAAGGGAAAGCTCAGGTTATAGTGGAGGGGAAAAGAGGAGGACGAGAAGGAGAAGAAGTCCTCCAGAATCGCCAGATCCTTCTTTTCCTTCACGTGGGTCCCACAGACCCTATAGACGTCAACAGGGATAGCTCCACATCGCGGCCCTATCCATCATTGGTGCCATGCGCATGCATCGTCTCCTAGTCGAGGCGCTCCACTCTGTCCTAGCAGGCATCGTGGTGAGCTGACGTGCCTGTCAGTCCTCGTACAAGGGTTAGGCAGAACAACAATGGTACGCACGATGCTGTTCCTGATGTGAATCCCCAGGTATGGCCTGTCACGGCCACGAATTATATTGAGGCGTGCTGGTCACCTCCCTGGTGTTAGAGCTTTGACCAAGGCCCATTCGCTTAGACCTAGAAGGGTTGGTGGTGGTATGGGTCTTCATCAGGTGAGACAAATCCCTTGGCCTTGGGGTCGGTCAAGGTGAAGCCCTCCTAGAGGCCGGGCGAGACAGAGCTAGCCCTTAGATATCGAGCGAGGCAAAGTCCACGGCCTCGATGTCAGGCGAGGCGAAGCTAGCCCTTAGAGGTTAGGCAAGGTGCAGCCCACCCTTAGAGATTGGGTGAGACAGAGCTAGCCCTCAAAGGTCAAGCAAGGCAGAGCCCATGACCTCAGTATCGGGTGAGGCAAAGCCCGTCCTTAGAGGTCGGGCGAGTTAGAGCGCAAACCAAAGGGTCGAGTGAGTCGGATCCTATCACCAGAGGTCGGGCGAGGCAGAGCCAATCCTTAGAGGTCAGGCGAGGCAGAGCCCATGGCCTCGGTGTCAGGTAAGGTGGAGCCCGCCCTAGAGGCCAGGTGAGGCAGAGTCTGCCCTTAAGGGTCGAGTGAGGCGAAGCCCGTAGCCTCGGTGTCAGGTGAGGCAAATCCCACCCCCAAAGGCTGAGCGAGGCAGAATCCACCCTCAGAGATCGAGCAAGGCAGAGCCCATGGCCTCGGTGTTAGGCGAGGCGAAGCTTGTGCACCTAGGGGTCGGTTGGAGCTATAGGCGCGTCTTGACGGCTTAGATAAATCAATGATGATGGTTATTAGCTCCTCCTCTTCGGGTACCCTAGTATTGGTCCCCAATAGTATGGGTCCCCATCAGGAGAGACGGAGCCTGCACCCAAGGGGTCTAGAGAGACGGAGCACGCGGTCTTGGGGTCAGGTGAGGCAGAGCACAAACCCAAGGGTCGGGCGAGATGGAGATCGCGGCCTTAGGGTTGGGCGAGGCGAAGATCGCGGCCTCAGAGTCAGGCAAGGTGGAGCCTGTAACACCCTTGGTGTTAAGCATGCATTTAACCTTGACATTGCATGATCATAAGCATCCATGAGCATGCATGTGCATGAGCATCTCAATTGCTATACCTTTGTTAGCTTATATTTCATGTGTGTTACTTAATTACATTACTTAAGTTAGGGTTTTCATGGAACAAATGTATGAAATGTGTGTGGAACCTTGGGAATGCTTTAAACATGTTTAGAATAGCATAAGGAACCACTTTGGTATTCATGACTAAGTCTAGTTTAGTCTCTAAGTCATTGATATGGTGTATGTCATCATTTTAAAGTACTATGTTTGACCTAGTTTGAACTATGTCATAGAGTCTTTGCATGGCAGTGAACCTTTAAGCAAAGTTGTAGTATTTGAGTAGAGCAACAACTTTTATTTTTGGGCCATGAGCTAATTCAGTGCATAGAGTAGTCATTTTGAGCTCACAAAAATCTATAATTCACTGATTTCCAGCACTTAGAATTTTTCTAAGTCCAAAACCGGTTTACAGTTTCGCTGGCCCTACTTTGAGACGATTTTACTCTTGATTCTTTGAGAATTAGACTGTGATCCTTTAATAGAAGTTGAAGATGGTATGTAGGGCTTCAACTTTCGTTAATATAGTTTTCGCTGTTGAGCCACGGATTAGGAGATTTATCGTCGCCTAGTATCGCTGTCAGGCTGAAATCGTGGCTCTGATGACGTGCTACAGTAACCGACCATTTTCAGAGCTTCGACGCCGCGTGGCGCCGTTTCGCTGCCCAGCCAGGCCACGACGGGCTGTCGTGCGCCACATCAAGCCCCAGCACGCGCCCGTGAACCCCAGCGCTCCATTTGCATTTCCTGCCTTCTCCCTCGCCTCCGCGCTCGCCCGCAGCAAGCAGCGCAGCAGCCGCCGCAGTGCTGCCATCACCATTGCCGGCCGGAGCGCACCGCGTCCCTCCTCCATCTCCGCCATAGCTTCACCGTGGTCCCACCGCACCACCGCGTCCACGTTTGCTTGCCTGAATCGCTCGGTAAGCCATCTCGCCGCGGGCGGACCTCACCGTTCTTCCGCCGCCGTGCCCCGTCACCATGGCCGGCTCATCTCCGACCACCGCGAGTCCCGTTAGTGTGTGCGCTAGAGTTGCTTTGGGATGGTGAACCTCGGCGTAACCTTTGATTTCGTTGTCTCAGTCGCCGTTGATGGCTCGCCGTCGATCCGCACCACCGGGCCGCCATGGACGCCGCCGTCTTCCTTAGCTCCGGCGATAGACCTAGCTAGATGGCTCGGTAGATGCGCAATGTCGTGAGTAAGCTTGTAGCGCCAGTGTTGTCGCCGGAAATGTCGCCGCCGGCGAACTCCGGCCGATTCCGCGCCGTCCCGCGCGGTGCTCTGTTTTCGGTCGCTACAGTAACCCAGTTCAAATAAAGCTAGTTCATTTGTCCAGATTTGATGCAAACTTTGAAAAATGATAAGTGGAGTTCTAGAGGTCCAATTTTTGTGAACCAAATTTTGTTGTGTTCCTTATTAAGTGTAGTTTTTTATAAAAATATATAATCTGTTGTTTGACACTTTTATATAGGGTTTACTATTTTTGCTAAAATAGACCTTGCTGGCTTGTCATTTTTGTAAAGAAGGTTATACATGTTAAAATGGTATGAAACTTTTACAGTAGTATATTGAGGGAACTTGTAAGCCACTATAATTTTCTGAGAATTTATTATGCACATTTGGTATAGGTTTATTATTTAACCTAATTATCTAAATAAATTAATAAAGGCAATTAAATCAATAGTTTGGGCTTTGCCATTAGTTTTTCTTGAGTGTATTTGATGTTCCTAAACTGTTGGTGTACTTGGTGGTGCCAAATTTTGAATGCTTACATGCAGTAGAAATATTGTCGCTTTATAATTCGATTTAACATGTTTTCGGACAGATTCTGTTGCTTGTTATGTTGCATAGTCAAAATAATGTTTTCTGTAGAAATGGTTAATAACAAAGTTGTAGGTAACTTCTTCATCTATCTTGTGTTAAAATTTCAGGTCAATAGGCCAAAGGGTTTAGGAGTTATAGATGTTTAAAGTTAGTTTTCTTAATTGCGTGTTCTCTGGAATTTCTGGACAGCACTGCATAGATTGCCTATTTTGTCTAGGATAGATTGTGATTCAGCTTTTGGTGATTAAATAAGAGTTGTAGACAATTTTATAAGCTTTCCATAAAGTCTAAGATCATAGCATTTGGATAAGTATAACTTCAGTTATGATATAAACTTGTAACTGTCATGTGTAACTTAGATATTGCTTTTTGTGAAATTTATAAATAACTAGAGAAGAGATATGCACCTACTAGGCAAATAAGGAGTTAGCATTGTTATCATTTTTTTCAACTTAACATCATTGTCATAGCATGTACATCCTGTTATCACATCCTCCGTGATCCATCTTATGCATTCATGGTACTTATTTATGCATATGCATGCAATAGGTGCAACCGAGGGGATCACACTTGTGGAACTCAGACGCCGAGCCGCAGGAGGAGAATCAGGAAGTTCAGCACCTGGAGGTTTCCGGAGAAGGAGAGCCTGAAGCCGATCACCTTCCCGAGTGCCCCGATCACCAGCCTTCGACGTTTGTGAAAGGCAAGCCCCGGAGCATTATAAGCCTCCCTATTTTATTAATGTCACTTAAAGTTATTCGTATTGCTGCATTACGTGACAGGAGTTGTTTGGAAACCATTGTTGCATATTACCTTCCTTGACCAGAAATATTTACCATGAATCCTATTTAAGTCCAGGAACGTTTATCATGCTTAGCTATGCTTAGACCGGTAGAAGTCGGGTGATTCCCTGTCACCTGCGAGCTATAGGTGATAACTTAATCACGGTTGGCTATATTGTGCTATCGTGGAACATAACCTGGTATTGTTGAATAAATGGAGACTAGGTGGAGTCTTATATGTGGTATTGTAGTGACTCCACCTGTGTCGTTTAAGGACCGGACGTTGGAGGTCATCTTGTCATGTTGAACGCAGCCTCTCACATAGTTGGTTGGATAAGTCGTTCCGACCATGAAGCCGAGTAGCTCATCTCAGGCCGGGACCACGAGCAGTTCAAGTGCGCACTTTGGATGGTAGTATGGATGTGCGGAGAGTCATTGGCGTAAGCCCAAAGGCGGGTTAGAGTCCCGATCACCCTTGGCAGAGTGGTTCTCTGATTGTGCGGCGCTGGTCGTACCCGCGAATTTGGTTCCTGATTTATACCAAAGGTGACCTAAGGCTACCTTCGCAAGGTATGCCTGGGTGTGTGTTAGGAATAATTCCCCGGCTGGGTAGGAATCGATTCGAATCACCGTCTCTCCCGGATAGTGAGAACTTGACTTGAGTTCCTTTCATTGTAGTAAATTATGGAAATGATGGTTATGAGATTATGCAAGAACTCAACTGGATATGGTTATTATTGTGATGACTTAATGGTACCAACATGTTTGGCATAGGATAGTTGCTAATCTAGTATGAGATAGGATTAATAACTGGTGATTCACAATTAAAGAGATGTTGGATAACTTATGCTTTTTCTACAAATAATGTCTACCAGCTCTACTTATAAAGCCTTGCATACTCCTTGGTGTCTTAGTATATTAGTTGGACGGGTAAGTCTCGCTGAGTACCTTCTCGTACTCAGGGTTTTATTCCCCTTTGTTGCAGATAACGTTATGTTTCATGGCTACTGCAAGAACTGTCTTGCTCCTGCTGTGGATGAGGACTAGGACCATGGGCAACGGTCATTCTATTTTTCATCTCACCTTTGTGCTTTTGGTTGGAGATGACTATGACACTAGCTTTGTATTAAACTACGTGTGATGTTTATGTTAAACTACTTTGCTTCCACTACTTTCAAACTTGGTTTGTAATAATTATTCGAACTCTGATGTATGAGACATATTTGTGAACTGTGATGTAACATGTGACTGGTTGTGTTGAATCTCTACGATCTTGGTTTATATGTTGGTTGTTTGAGATCCTTCGCGATTTCGTTGGACTACCGGGTTTATATGGGCTCAAGTATGACAGTTTGATCGCTTCGGTGATTGCTATTGTACTTGTGCTCTTATAAATTGGACGGTTCTGTGACAGTTGGCATCAGAGCAAGGATTCAACATTAAAACTTGTCATATGTGTATTTAAAAACAAAGGTTTTGTGTTATAAAAATCTAAAGTGTGCCAGTGGTCATCTCCTTTATGCCCAGTTAAGGACTTTTAGGTGGCTATTTAAGTACTAACATGGGGGGTTTTTACTTTCGTCGTCCATGCGGCGTGCTATTGTATGGATGCCATTCACTTGAATGGTAATGTATGGATCAAATGCCTCTACGCTAAGGTAAGAAGGTAAGTTGATGAGTGGCATGACCGCAAGACGTGAGCGTGCGGTCGGGGAGAGCTAGTTTTGATACGACT
The DNA here is from genome assembly GCF_019320115.1 of Miscanthus floridulus. Classification (NCBI taxonomy): domain Eukaryota; kingdom Viridiplantae; phylum Streptophyta; class Magnoliopsida; order Poales; family Poaceae; genus Miscanthus; species Miscanthus floridulus. The sequence continues at coordinate 108,306,824 of NC_089584.1, forward strand.
GTATATGCATGCTTGCATGTGTGTATGGTGCGTATTTAATTGTGGGTATAAATTGTCATCGGATAGCTTTGATACAGAAGTATATGTATGGGTATACATATATGGAAGTATTTAGTTGCAATTTAGATCCTGCATTTACATTTCTGTACTTATATCTGTTGGGTTGGGCTGAAATGCATTTTCTGCAGGTACACTAACAACGAAATGTGTAGCTCATCTAGTTACGAATGTATTGAGAGAACGTATGTATGCCACTGAGTATGTCGTTAGAGATTATTTTTCTAAGTTTGTGAGGACGTACGGAACGAGCATACATCATGGTGCATTGTTCATTCATGTTCCTGCATGATTCCCCCTTAAATGATCTATCGTTAAGTAAACCGTTTCTTTTGCACGTGTCTCCCTTAAGTGGTAACTAAAGATGAAGAGGTGAAGTCTTGTGAGGATGACCATGGTGATGGTTTGCCCGACATCGATAGCAACCACCCCAAGGAGTAGTTTAGCTATAGTAGTGCGAGCACGATAAGCGATCATTTGGTGATGTTATGTTGTGGAATTGAATTATTGTGCCTCTGTGTTATTGTATGAAATTATGATTCTCTCCAGTAATTACAGTATGGCATAAATTTTGCAATTCTTCTGCAATCTCTTGACATCATCCAATAATCACTGATTGTTGCGATTTCGCAGATGACGCGCACTCGTAGGGGAACTTTTGGTGACGATGCAAGTGGCAGTGATGGCCATGGCAATGGTCACGAGGATCTTCCCCCACCACCGCATCCTACCCCAGCTGAGATGATGGCTCAGCTCATGGAGACTCAACGTGCTATGGGTGAAGTGCTGCGCGGTCTCGCGCAGAATGCTGGACAAGGACGTGGAAGAGATCAGCATCAGGGACCTGAACCTAACCAGTTCAGTACTTTTAAGGACTTTCTCGACACCAAGCCTCCTGTCTTTAAGGAAGCAGAAGAACCACTATAGTCAGATGAGTGGTTGAATACAATTGAACAGAAGTTCCGTCTCTTAAGGCTCACTGAACACTTGAAGACCGAGTATGCATCGCACCAGTTGCATGGACCAGCGGGCATATGGTGGAGTCATCATCGATCCACTTTGCCTGGAGATGCTCAAATTACATGGAATCAGTTCAAGGTTGCATTTAGGGGGCATTATATTCCCCCAGGTCTGATGAGCATGAAGCATACGGAATTCATGAGGCTGACACAGGGAACTAAGGGTTTGACAGAGTATCTACATGCCTTTAACAATTTGTCAAGGTATGCTATAGAGTTTGTGGATACAGATGCAAAGAAAATTGCTAGTTTCAAGCGGGGCCTTAGCCCGAAGCTGATGAAGACGCTCGCTAACAACAAATGTGCTACCTTCAATGAGTTTGTTAGTGATGCACTAACCCAAGAGAACCAGAACAACATCTATACAGCGTCCAATAATCGCAAGAGAGCTTTTGAAGCAGGAGTATCTCAGTCCCAAGCTCCTACCAATGCAAGACCCCAGTTCCGCCCTCCAGCTCCAAAGTTTCGACCACCCCAGAAGAAGGCACAACCAAGTCAGAACCAGCAAGCATATCACAAGGCTTATTCTGTTGCTCTACCTAAGGGTAGCACTGGACAGAGTAGCTCCAATGTTCCACCTAATGGTATGCCATGCTGGAATTGCAACAAGACTAGCCATTGGTCAAGAAATTGTCCATATCCCAGGGAGAACAACAACCAGAAGCAGGGCAATTCTAGTGGACGTCAGGGACATGTACACTATACCACCATGGAAGAGATTCCCTCTGGTGAAGTGGTCACGGCTGGTATGTTTCTCGTGAATCATCATCCTGCAGTTGTTTTATTTGATTCTGGAGCTTCGCATTCTTTCATGAGTCCAATATTTGCATCCAAGTATGACCAGAAAATAGTTGTAGTAGAAAAGGGTGGTTATTGCATAAGTGCTGCTGGGAGCAACATTTCTACCAACCAAATAGTTAGAGGTGTACGCATCCAAATAAGTGAACGGGAGTATACTGCAAACCTAGTGATATTACCAGGATTAGGTATTGATGTGATCTTGGGGATGAATTGGATGAAGAACCATGGTGTTCTTATTGATACCTCGACTAGAACTGTTATGTTGAGGGATCCCAAGAATAATGAGGCTTTTCTAGTACCCCTTCCTAGGGAGTTTGATCTCCATAATGTGGCCAATGCTATCCAGTCTGTGGCCCTTCCTGATATTCCGGTAGTATGTGAATTTCTGGATGTCTTTCCTGAGGAATTGCCAGGGTTACCACCGGACAGAGAAATAGAGTTCAAGATAGAATTGTTGCCTGGTACCGCACCTATTTCCCGAAGACCATATAGAATGCCTCCCAATGAGTTAGCAGAATTGAAGATTCAATTGCATGAACTTTTAGAGAAGGGTCTCATTCGCCCCAGTTCGTCACCTTGGGGTTGTCCCGCCATATTCGTGAAAAAGAAGGACAAGTCTTTGCGAATGTGTGTGGACTATCGACCACTCAATGCTGTTACTATCAAAAACAAGTATCCTTTGCCTCGCATTGATATCTTGTTCGATCAATTGTCAAAAGCAAAAGTGTTCTCTAAGATTGATTTGAGGTCAGGTTATCACCAAATCAAGATTAGGCCAGAAGACGTATCTAAGACGGCTTTTTCCACGAGGTATGGCCTTTATGAGTATTTAGTCATGTCCTTTGGATTGACCAATGCTCCTGCCTACTTCATGTATTTGATGAACTCGGTGTTCATGCCTGAACTTGACAAGTTTGTGGTTGTGTTCATCGATGATTTCTTGATTTATTCTGAGACGGCAGAAGAACATGAAGAGCACTTGAGAGTGGTATTGTTGAGACTAAGAGAGCATAAGCTATATGCAAAGTTTAGTAAATGTGAGTTTTGGTTGAAGAAGGTACCTTTCCTAGGTCACGTCTTATCAGAAAATGGAATCTCTGTAGACCCATCCAAAGTACAAGAAGTAATGGATTGGAAAGCCCCAACCTCAGTTCATGAAGTCCGAAGTTTTCTTGGTTTAGCTGGATATTATCGTCGGTTTATCCCCGATTTCTCCAAGATATCCAAGCCTATGACCAGGTTACTTTAGAAGGATGAGAAGTTTGTTTGGACACCAGAGTGTGAAGCGGCTTTTCACACTTTGCGGACGTTGCTGACTACTGCTCCTGTGTTGGCACAGCCTGATATTGAGAAGCCGTTTGATGTATTTTGTGATGCCTCAGGAACCGGTTTAGGATGTGTGTTAATGCAGGAAGGCCGAGTCATTGCTTATGCCTCGCGCCAATTGAGAAAGCATGAAGTCAACTATCCAACACATGATTTAGAGCTTGCAGCAGTTGTCCATGCCTTGAAGATTTGGAGACATTACTTGCTTGGTAATGTTTGCCATATCTACACTGATCACAAGAGCCTGAAGTACATTTTCACTCAACCTGAGTTGAACATGAGGCAGCGAAGATGGCTAGAATTGATCAAGGACTACAACCTAGAAGTGCATTATCATCCGGGTAAAGCCAATGTAGTTGCCGATGCCTTAAGTCAGAAGTATCATGGTAATTCTTTGTTGGAAGATGGTTTCAACTTATTGCATCCGGCGGTCCTACACAATATCACAGTTAGTTGTTCTATAGAGTCAAGGATCATTGAGCTGCAAAAGACCGATGTTGGTATATTCCACATCAAGAGAAAAATGAAAGAAGAAGAAAGTAAACATTTTCGGTTAGATGAGAATGATGTTCTATGGTTTAAAGATCGGCTTGTAGTGCCGAAAGATAGGGAGTTGAGGAACCAAATCCTAGAGGAAGCTCATTCGTCCAAGCTATCCATTCACCCGGGTAGCAGCAAGATGTATCAAGATTTGAAGACTAGATTTTGGTGGACAAAAATGAAGAAAGAAATTGCGGCATATGTGGCAAGATGTGATAACTATTGCCGAGTGAAGGCCATTCATATGAAACCAGCAGGTTTACTTCAGCCACTGTCTATTCCAAGTTGGAAATGGGATGACATTAGTATGGATTTCATTGTTGGACTTCCAAAGACCCAAAAAGGTCATGATTCAATATGGGTAATTGTTGACCGTCTCACCAAGTCTGCGCATTTTATTCCTGTTAATGTCCAGTATCGACCTCATCAATATGCAAAGCTGTACATGGAACAAATTGTCAGATTGCATGGTGTACCTAAGAGTATTGTATCAGATCGAGGGTCCCAATTTGTTAATCATTTTTGGGAACATCTACATAAGTACTTGGGTACCACATTGATTCGCAGCTCTACTTATCACCCCCAGACTGCAGGTCAAACTGAACGTGTGAATCAGATCCTGGAAGATATGTTGAGAGCATGTGTGATTTCTTCCAAGGGTTCATGGGAGGACTGGTTACCTTTGGTTGAATTCTCCTACAATAATAGTTATCAAGAGAGTATTAAGATGGCTCCATTTGAAGCTTTATATGGTCGCAAGTGTAGGACCCCTCTAAATTGGATTGAGCCTGGTGAAAGAAGGTATTATGGAATTGACTTTGTCAAAGAAGCTGAAGAACGAGTACAAATCATTCAACAACATATAGAAGCCGCTCAATCAAGACAAAAGAGTTATGCAGATAAGAGGAGAAGTCCTATTATATTCCAAGTCAGAAATTATGTGTATCTGAAGGTATCCCCAATGAGGAGAGTACAAAGGTTTGGAGTTAAGCGAAAACTTGCTCCTAGGTATATTGGACCATACAAGATCATTGCACAAAAAGGACCAGTAGCCTACCAACTCTAGTTACCTCCGGAAATGAAAGCAATATTCAGTGTTTTTCATGTCTCCCAACTCAAGAAATGTCTTCGTGTGCCCAAAGAAGCTATTGAATCTACTAGTATCAAGATTCAGTCGGATTTGACATATGAAGAGAGACCTATTAAAGTGCTTGAAGAAATGGAAAGAGTGACCCGTAGCAAAGTCACCAAGTTCTACAAGGTGGTTTGGAATAATCATAGTGAGCAAGATGCTACGTGGGAGCGTGAGGACTATCTTCGTGAGGTTTATCCGAGTTTCTACGTGGAATGGTAGGTCGTGCAATCTCGGGGCGAGATTTCTTTTAGGGGGGAAGGGCTGTAACACCCTTGGTGTTAAGCATGCATTTAACCTTGACATTGCATGATCATAAGCATCCATGAGCATGCATGTGCATGAGCATCTCAATTGCTATACCTTTGTTAGCTTATATTTCATGTGTGTTACTTAATTACATTACTTAAGTTAGGGTTTTCATGGAACAAATGTATGAAATGTGTGTGGAACCTTGGGAATGCTTTAAACATGTTTAGAATAGCATAAGGAACCACTTTGGTATTCATGACTAAGTCTAGTTTAGTCTCTAAGTCATTGATATGGTGTATGTCATCATTTTAAAGTACTATGTTTGACCTAGTTTGAACTATGTCATAGAGTCTTTGCATGGCAGTGAACCTTTAAGCAAAGTTGTAGTATTTGAGTAGAGCAACAACTTTTATTTTTGGGCCATGAGCTAATTCAGTGCATAGAGTAGTCATTTTGAGCTCACAAAAATCTATAATTCACTGATTTCCAGCACTTAGAATTTTTCTAAGTCCAAAACCGGTTTACAGTTTCGCTGGCCCTACTTTGAGACGATTTTACTCTTGATTCTTTGAGAATTAGACTGTGATCCTTTAATAGAAGTTGAAGATGGTATGTAGGGCTTCAACTTTCGTTAATATAGTTTTCGCTGTTGAGCCACGGATTAGGAGATTTATCGTCGCCTAGTATCGCTGTCAGGCTGAAATCGTGGCTCTGATGACGTGCTACAGTAACCGACCATTTTCAGAGCTTCGACGCCGCGTGGCGCCGCGCGTCGCCGTTTCGCTGCCCGGCCAGGCCACGACGGGCTGTCGTGCGCCACATCAAGCCCCAGCACGCGCCCGTGAACCCCAGCGCTCCATTTGCATTTCCTGCCTTCTCCCTCACCTCCGCGCTCGCCCGCAGCAAGCAGCGTAGCAGCCGCCGCAGTGCCGCCGTCACCATTGCCGGCCGGAGCGCACCGCGTCCCTCCTCCATCTCCGCCATAGCTTCACCGTGGTCCCACCGCACCACCGCGTCCACGTTTGCTTGCCTGAATCGCTCGGTAAGCCATCTCGCCGCGGGCGGACCTCACCGTTCTTCCGCCGCCGTGCCCCGTCACCATGGCCGACTCATCTCCGACCACCGCGAGTCCCGTTAATGTGTGCGCTAGAGTTGCTTTGGGATGGTGAACCTCAGCGTAACCTTTGATTTCGTTGTCTCAGTCGCCGTTGATGGCTCGCCGTCGATCCGCACCACCGGGCCGCCATGGACGCCGCCGTCTTCCTTAGCTCCGGCGATAGACCTAGCTAGATGGCTCGGTAGATGCGCAATGTCGTGAGTAAGCTTGTAGCGCCAGTGTTGTCGCCGGAAATGTCGCCGCCGGCGAACTCCGGCCGATTCCGCGCCGTCCCGCGCGGTGCTCTGTTTTCGGTCGCTACAGTAACCCAGTTCAAATAAAGCTAGTTCATTTGTCCAGATTTGATGCAAACTTTGAAAAATGATAAGTGGAGTTCTAGAGGTCCAATTTTTGTGAACCAAATTTTGTTGTGTTCCTTATTAAGTGTAGTTTTTTATAAAAATATATAATCTGTTGTTTGACACTTTTATATAGGGTTTACTATTTTTGCTAAAATAGACCTTGCTGGCTTGTCATTTTTGTAAAGAAGGTTATACATGTTAAAATGGTATGAAACTTTTACAGTAGTATATTGAGGGAACTTGTAAGCCACTATAATTTTCTGAGAATTTATTATGCACATTTGGTATAGGTTTATTATTTAACCTAATTATCTAAATAAATTAATAAAGGCAATTAAATCAATAGTTTGGGCTTTGCCATTAGTTTTTCTTGAGTGTATTTGATGTTCCTAAACTGTTGGTGTACTTGGTGGTGCCAAATTTTGAATGCTTACATGCAGTAGAAATATTGTCGCTTTATAATTCGATTTAACATGTTTTCGGACAGATTCTGTTGCTTGTTATGTTGCATAGTCAAAATAATGTTTTCTGTAGAAATGGTTAATAACAAAGTTGTAGGTAACTTCTTCATCTATCTTGTGTTAAAATTTCAGGTCAATAGGCCAAAGGGTTTAGGAGTTATAGATGTTTAAAGTTAGTTTTCTTAATTGCGTGTTCTCTGGAATTTCTGGACAGCACTGCATAGATTGCCTATTTTGTCTAGGATAGATTGTGATTCAGCTTTTGGTGATTAAATAAGAGTTGTAGACAATTTTATAAGCTTTCCATAAAGTCTAAGATCATAGCATTTGGATAAGTATAACTTCAGTTATGATATAAACTTGTAACTGTCATGTGTAACTTAGATATTGCTTTTTGTGAAATTTATAAATAACTAGAGAAGAGATATGCACCTACTAGGCAAATAAGGAGTTAGCATTGTTATCATTTTTTTCAACTTAACATCATTGTCATAGCATGTACATCCTGTTATCACATCCTCCGTGATCCATCTTATGCATTCATGGTACTTATTTATGCATATGCATGCAATAGGTGCAACCGAGGGGATCACACTTGTGGAACTCGACGTCGAGCCGCAGGAGGAGAATCAGGAAGTTCAGCACCTGGAGGTTTCCGGAGAAGGAGAGCCTGAAGCCGATCACCTTCCCGAGTGCCCCGATCACCAGCCTTCGACGTTTGTGAAAGGCAAGCCCCGGAGCATTATAAGCCTCCCTATTTTATTAATGTCACTTAAAGTTATTCGTATTGCTGCATTACGTGACAGGAGTTGTTTGGAAACCATTGTTGCATATTACCTTCCTTGACCAGAAATATTTACCATGAATCCTATTTAAGTCCAGGAACGTTTACCATGCTTAGCTATGCTTAGACCGGTAGAAGTCGGGTGATTCCCTGTCACCTGCGAGCTATAGGTGATAACTTAATCACGGTTGGCTATATTGTGCTATCGTGGAACATAACCTGGTATTGTTGAATAAATGGAGACTGGGTGGAGTCTTATATGTGGTATTGTAGTGACTCCACCTGTGTCGTTTAAGGACCGGACGTTGGAGGTCATCTTGTCATGTTGAACGCAGCCTCTCACATAGTTGGTTGGATAAGTCGTTCCGACCACGAAGCCGAGTAGCTCATCTCAGGTCGGGACCACGAGCAGTTCAAGTGCGCACTCTGGATGGTAGTATGGATGTGCGGAGAGTCATTGGCGTAAGCCCAAAGGCGGGTTAGAGTCCCGATCACCCTTGGCAGAGTGGTTCTCTGATTGTGCGGCGCTGGTCGTACCCGCGAATTTGGTTCCTGATTTGTACCAAAGGTGACCTAAGGCTACCTTCGCAAGGTATGCCTGGGTGTGTGTTAGGAATAATTCCCCAGCTGGGTAGGAATCGATTCGAATCGTCGTCTCTCCCGGATAGTGAGAACTTGACTTGAGTTCCTTTCATCGTAGTAAATTATGGAAATGATGGTTATAAGATTATGCAAGAACTCAACTGGATATGGTTATTATTGTGATGACTTAATGGTACCAACATGTTTGGCATAGGATAGTTGCTAATCTAGTATGAGATAGGATTAATAACTGGTGATTCACAATTAAAGAGATGTTGGATAACTTATGCTTTTTCTGCAAATAATGTCTACCAGCTCTACTTATAAAGCCTTGCATACTCCTTGGTGTCTTAGTATATTAGTTGGACGGGTAAGTCTCGCTGAGTACCTTCTCGTACTCAGGGTTTTATTCCCCTTTGTTGCAGATAACGTTATGTTTCATGGCTACTGCAAGAACTGTCTTGCTCCTGCTGTGGATGAGGACTAGGACCATGGGCAACGGTCATTCTATTTTTCATCTCACCTTTGTGCTTTTGGTTGGAGATGACTATGACACTAGCTTTGTATTAAACTACGTGTGATGTTTATGTTAAACTACTTTGCTTCCGCTACTTTCAAACTTGGTTTGTAATAATTATTCGAACTCTGATGTATGAGACATATTTGTGAACTGTGATGTAACATGTGACTGGTTGTGTTGAATCTCTACGATCTTGGTTTATATGTTGGTTGTTTGAGATCCTTCGCGATTTCGTTGGACTACCGGGTTTATATGGGCTCAAGTATGACGGTTTGATCGCTTCGGTGATTGCTATTGTACTTGTGCTCTTATAAATTGGACGGTTCTGTGACAGAGCCCACCCCCAGAGGTCGGGTGAGGTGGAGCCCATGCATCTGGGTTCGGTTGGAGCTATAGGCACGCTCATGACTACTCGATTGAATCAATGTTGATGACCATTAGCTCCTCCTCTTCGGGTACCCTAGTATTGGTCCCTGACACTATGGGTGCTAAAAGTATAGCTTGCCCTCAGTTAATATCCAACTTGCCAAATTTCTCACTTTAATCTACAGAAAAAGGTCATGCCACCCCGTAAGGCTAGATGCCAGATTTCGGCAGACCATTGACCAATAGGTGGTAATTTAGGCCAAGCAACCAAAAATAATTCTGCAAAAGAGGTCGCGCCTGCAGACCATTGAGCGACAGGTGGTAATTTAGGCCAAGTAACCAATAATTCTACAAAAGAGGTCGCGCCTACAGACCATTGACCGACAGGTGGTAATTTAGGCCAAGTAACCAATAATTCTGCAAAAGAGGTCGCGCCGATAGACCATTGACCGACAGGTGGTAATTTAGGCCAAGTAACCAAAAATAATTCTGCAAAAATGGTCGTGCCTCCACAAGGCCAAGGGTTGGATCTTAGTGTAGCATTCACGCAAGTGCACCTCACCCTCACCCCACCTGGTTCAGCAAGCGAGTGCATGCCCATGAACTTCTTTTCCCTTCATCAAATTAGACTTAAGGCGGTGAAGAGGACTTCTATATTTAAGCATGGCTATCTTCACCTCCACAAGCAAGATGAGACTAAAGGTTTTTCACTTTCACTCTTTGATCACATGAATGAGCCTTTGAGATTTCTCCATGGGCTTTTGAGATTGCATAATGGGCCATGCCCATATAAACCAATAGATTTCACTTGTTAGAAATTTAGGCATTTTCATAATCAGTTTAATCCAGAAAAGTAACATCAGCAGGTTCGTGACGGCATATATATGCATGTGTATATCTCTAATGAACACTATAGCATGCAGTGATAACATACAGATGAACATAGTAGCAGCAAATACAGTAATCATAGAGATTAGAGTGTACCCAGTGGAGGGTCCCATGCCGAGGGCATTGGAGGCTCTATTCGCACTAGTCGACATAGTGCGTTGCTTGAAGTCGTGGACCACAGTCGGTGCAGGACGATGTTTGTAGTGCAGTCCCACGAACGGATCACTAGGAAGAAGATGCCGTGACATTCTGCAAGCAATCACTGAGAAGAAGATATACGTGGACGAGCAGTCATGGATCGCTCCCCAAAAACATAATCGCCGCACACCCCGTGTAAGGTTCTCTTGCGGACGAGGGTTCCGGAGGCACCTGCTCTCCTGCTACACCATGCGTGCAGAGGTACGGGATGGCGAAAACAGAAGGCTGCGGAAGTGTGGTTCTCTCGGGAGTGGTTGTGGAAGTACAGGATCTGGACTGACAGAAGACTCAGATATATGGACAGGGAGAAGAGAGGCAGCGAAGAATCCCAAGAGACGGAGACGGAGAGACGGAAGCGAAAGAGACAGTAACTGCCGTAATCAGTTCACCTCCACCATCAAGGGGAGTAACTCCCGTTGTTATGTGGATTAAGTGGCAAAAGACTGGCAACGCCCGCTCGCTCGCTCGCTCGCCACCCGTCGCCTGCCTGCCTGCCTCACCACACCACGCCACGCCCACGGCCTAGCCCGGCCGGTGGCGGTGGTGGTGCGTGCGCGTGCATGTGGCACACCATTATTCTTTTCTTAGCTTCTCAATTTAGATGAATAATTTCCAACCATATAAGCTGAGTCAACATTCAGTGAAACCCCCATATGGTATTAAACCAAACAACGCTTAATGTTACGCACCATAGAGTTTTATTTGATTCATTAAATACTATATGGGCCAAGCCCATATTATATCCAACAATCCCCACCAAACTCTACGGTTTATAACAAAGTAGTCTCAGAACCACATTTCTTTTATATACCAGTGTTTCGATGGAGATTGTTAAGTTGAACATCCATCTAGAGCAATAGTTTCACTCAGTCACAACTGAACAATGGACTAAGCCTTGAATTGATAGTTTTGTGTGAGGTGAATGTCACTAAAGTCCTTAGCTGATACTGGGCAGCAAAAGGCATCCCCTCTAGTTGAAGCATATAAGTCATACTTCAGTGCCTTTCATGAGTATTTAGAGATCACCCAAATCTCATAGACTGTGACCAGTAGTCTGACTCATATAGATGTATTCTTCAAAAGATATTCTGTAGGACAACATCTTTTCTTTGGCAAGCCACTTGGAACACATTAAGGCAAAAGCCAGCTTGCCTTATAGAAAGGAAAGATATGCATCAAAAATGAGTCTTACTAAGGATCTTTCCTCAAAATTTACTACTAGCTTGTTTCACCGTCCTACTTCACGGGATCTCCGATCACATAGAACAGGTTACCATTATAGTAAATTTCAAGTGGGTCTCAAACCCATCTCTCTCGATGCACTTTCTATCACATTACGTGATAGACCCTTACTGAACTGATCTGCCAGATTGTTAAACGTGTGGACATAGTCCAATGCTATTACTCCGGAGTTTCTTAATTTCCTGATAGATTTTAGTCGTCTCTTAACATGCCTTGTAGACTTCATGTTATCCTTGGAACTATTAACCTTTGTAATCACAGTCAGGTTATCGCAGTTTATAGAAATAGCCGGTATGGGTTTTTCAACAACCGGTAAATCTATAAGGAGATCACGAAGCCACTCAGCCTCAGATCCAACAGTGTCTAATGCTATGAGTTCTGCTTCCATTGTAGACTTCGTTAAGATAGTCTGCTTGCAAGACTTCTAGGAAACAGCACCACCTCCAAGCGAAAACACATATCTACTTGTGGCATAAAGCTCATCAGCATCAGAAATCTAGTTGGCATCACAATAGCCTTCCAGCACTTTCAGATGTCCGGTATAACAAATACCATAGCTCATGGTCCCTTTTAGGTAGCGCATTACTCTCTCAAGAGCACGCCAGTGATCATCTTCCAGGTTTGACACAAACCGGCTCAGCTTGCACACAACAAATGAGATGTTAGGCCTTGTTGCACTAGCAAGATACTTGAGCGAACCAATGATCTAGGAATATCTCAACTGATCCCTTGCTATTCTTCGATTTTTACTCAATAGCACGCTAGGGTCATAAGGTGTAGGAGCAGGTGCACAGTCACTAAACCCAAAGCGACTCAGTACCTTTTCCACATAGTGGGTTTGTAACAGAGTTACCCCACCATCACCTTCTCTTAGAAGCTTGATATTAAGAATAACATCAGCCTCTCCCAAATCTTTCATCTCAAAATTTTTAGATAGAAATTCCTTCACCTCCTCGATCACTTTGAGGCTAGATCCAAAGATCAGTATGTCATAAACATATAAGCACAAAATGACTCCTTCACCCCCACCATACCAATAGTACACACATTTGTCAGCTTCATTCACAACAAAGCCAATAGATGTCAAAGTTCTATTGAACTTCTCATGCCATTGCTTAGGAGCTTGTTTTAGGTCGTATAATGACTTTAATAATTTACACACCTTGCCTTCTTGACCATTTGCTACAAACCCATTAGGCTGATCCATATAGATCTCCTCCTCCAACTCTTCATTTAGAAAAGCTGTCTTAACGTCCATTTGATGAACGATAAGACCATAAGAGGCTGCCAGGGAAAGCAAAACTTGAATTATGGTCAATCGGGCAACCGGTGAATAAGTATCAAAGAAATCCTCACCTTCCTTTTGAGTATAACCCTTAGCCACAAGCCTTGCCTTGTATCTCTCAATAGTACCATCAGGCCTAAGCTTTTTCTTGAACACCCATTTGCAACCTATAGGCTTTCACCCATAGGGACGATAAACTATTTCCCAAGTTCCATTAGACATAACAGAATCCATCTCACTCTGTACTGCTTCCTTCCATAAGTCAGCATCAGGAGAGGAATATGCCTCTTCAATGGTCGTTGGTGTGTCATCCACAAGGTACACAATATAGTCGTCACCAAAAGACTTTGCAGTGCTCTGTCTCTTGCTTTTTCTGGTGACTATAGTGTCATCCTCCTCAGGATTTTGCACATAGGGTTCCTCAGTTTATTCTATCAGAGTAAAATTTTCATGCTTATAGGGAATTATAAATTCAAGACCAGTTGTGCTAGGTGCATTTTTCATGGGAAACTCATTCTCAAAAAATATAGCGTCTCTAGATTCCATGATTGTATCAACAGCCATCTCAGGAATACTAGAGTTTATTATTAAAAATATATAACCCACGCTGTGAATTGCATAACCAAGAAAGACACCATCAACAGTCTTTGGTCTAAGCTTTCGCTTTTTGTTTATTAGCATATTCACCTTTACCAAACAACCCCAAGTTCGCAGGTAAGAGAGATTTAATCTCTTCTTCTCCCATTCCCCGAATGGTGTGATTTCTTTGTTCTTTATGGGCACTCTGTTTAGGATATGACACGTTGTCAATATAGCCTCACCCCACCATTCCTTATATAGTCCCGCAGTCTCCAACATGGCATTAACCAAATCAGTTAGAGTGTGGTTCTTTCTCTCTGCAATCCCATTGGACTGTGGTGAGTATGGTGGCGTCCTCTCATAAATAATTCCATGCACCGCGCAAAACTCATAAAATTCATTTGAGAAATATTCTCCCCCGCGATCAGACCGCAAACGCTTGATTTTCTTCTCAAGTTGATTTTCTACCTCAGCTTTATAGATTTTAAAATGATGCAACGCTTCATCTTTTGTTTTTAATAAATGCACGTAGCAAAATCTAGTGCAATCATCTATAAATATCATGAAGTATCATCTACCGCCTTTAGTCAATTCGCCATTCATTTCGCATAAATCATAATGAACGAGTTCTCATGGTGCCAAGTTCCTCGCCTCAGCAGCCTTGTGAGGCTTGCGTGGTTGCTTCGATTGCACACACACCTGACACTTAGAATCTTTGACTAAGTTAAATTTTGGGATTAAATTCAGATTTGCAAGCCACATGAGACAGCCAAAATTAATGTGACAGAGTCATGAATGCCATATATTCGACTCATCCGAAACATTAACATTGTTCACCACTTTATTACACACATCATCAAGCAAAGATAAACGGAACAAGCCTCCGCAATCATAATATTTTCCAACAAATGTTCCATGTCTCGACACAACACATTTATTGGACTCAAGTACAATTTTAAAGCCATCGTGACATAACTGAGAAGCGCTAACAAGATTCTTCTTGATGGAGGGGACATGCTGCACGTTCTTTAATAGCACCGTCTTTCCTGAAGTAAACTTCAGAACGACCGTACCAGCACCAAGAACACGTGCATGCGAACCGTTTCCCATCAGCAAGGCTCCACTCCTACCGGCCTGATAGGAAATAAACAAAGAAACATCAACACACACATGAATATTAGCACCACTGTCCATCCACCATTCAGGTGAAAGACAAACTGAAAGAACAAAAGGTAAAGAATTACCATACCCAGATGTTCCCCCTTCAGTCTCGCTAATTACCATGTTTGCGGATTTCTTTTCTTGCTTATATTTGCGGTCTGGGCACGCACTTGTCCAATGCTCATCACTCCCGCAAACAAAGCATCCTCCACCATTCTTGTTGTTTTTTTTTTAAACTGTGCAGTCTGCTTAGGCTTTGCATTGTTGTTCTCTTGCATGTTCTTCTTCTTTTTATTACGAGATGCAAATGAGTTTTTCTTCTACACCATATTGGCGACGGAAGACTCAACTCCTTTTCCATGATTGTCTTTTGCTCTCACCCTCTCCTCAACATCAAGAGATCCAATAAGCTCAGCCACGCTAAACTCTTGTCTCTTGTGTTTTAGAGAAGTAGCAAAATCCCTCCAAGAAGATGACAGCTTAGCGATTATACCACCAGCCACAAACTTGTCGGGCAACAAACATAGGAAATGTTCTAGTTCCTTCGCTAGCGCCTGTATCTCATGAGCCTGTTCGACGATAGAACGGTTTTCAACCATTTTATAGTCATACAGCTGCTCCATAAGGTACAGCTCATTGCCAGCATCAGAAACCCCAAACTTTGCCTCAAGAGCATCACATAACTCTTTACCTGATGTGCAAGATATATAGTTTTTCTCATACTTGGGATGAAGTACACTAATCACGGCGCCTCGAAACAGGTTATCGATAGCCAAGAACTTTCACTCCTCCTCAGGAGTAAACTGTTCAGGCTTCCCCTGTGCGGCGTGATAGCAGTTCATCGCAGTCAACCACAACACCATCTTGGCACGCCATATCATGAAATTCTTGCCATCAAAACTATTTGGCTTCAAAGCAGCAGCAAAACCACTGACAGAAAATTGCCTATAATTAGGTTTTTGGATTGTTAGAAATTTAGACATTTTTATTATCAGTTTAATCCAGAAAAGTAACATCAGCAGGTTCGTGACGGCATATATGTGCATGTGTATATCTCTAATGAACACTACAGCATGCAGTGATAACATACAGATGAACACAGTAGCAGCGAATATAGTAATCACAGAGATTAGAGTGTACCCAGCGGAGGGTCCCATGCCGAGGGCATCGGAGGCTCCATTCGCACTAGTCGACATAGTGCGTTGCTTGAAGTCGTGGACCACAGTCGGTGCAGGACGATGTTCGCAGTGCAGTCCCACGAACGGATCATCAGGAAGAAGACGCATTGATGTTCCGCAGGCAATCACCAAAAAGAAGATGTACGTGGACGAGCAGTCGCGGATCGCTTCCCAAAAACCTAATCGCTACGCACCCCGTGCAAGGTTCTCTGGCGGACGAGGGTTCCGGAGGCACCCGCTACTCCGTGCGCGCAGAGGTACGGGACGGGGAAACCAGAAAGCTGCGGAAGTGTGGTTCTCTCGGGAGTGGTTGCGGAAGTACAGGATCTGGACTGACGGAAGACTTGGATATATGGCGGAGAGAAGAGAGGCAGCGGAGAATCCCAGAAGACGGAGAGACAGTAACTGCCGTAATCAGTTCGCCTCCACCATCAAGGGGAGTAACTCCCGTTTTATGTGGATTAAGTGGCAAAAGACTGGCCACGCCCGACCGCTCGCCGCCCGCCTGTCACGTTCCGGCCACCGGCGGCGGTGCGCGCGTATGGCACGCCATTGTCCTTTTCTCGGGTTCTCAATTTAGATGAATAATTTCTAACCATATAAGCTGAATCAACGTTCAGTCAAAACTCCGTATGGTATTAAACCAAACAACGCTTAATATTACGCCCCATAGAATTTTATTTGATTCATTAAATATTATATGGGTCAAGTCCATATTATATCCAACATCACTAAAGCCTCCTTTGAGATGAAAGATTTGTTTCTATTTTCTATATGTTTCTTCTATAACAATACTGTCCTGCACTCGAAAATTAAGCCTCCCATGAGGATCGTACCACTGACCAGTCGCTTTCCCTGGGCACAAGAGAAAATCCTTCGATAATCGGTAGCAAGAATTTCCAAAGCTTGAAGCCATGTTAAATACCGTACGCTGGACTGCTGGAGCTCTAGATGACTGGAGCAGTGGACACTGGACACTGGAATAGAATATTCTTGGGACTGTAAATTGAACAGGTAATATGCGGTATGCCTATGGCTTGGATGGAGATAACAAACACACTGTATTCACTACTCGGGACTCTTCGTCAGAGCAGACCGAGTTGTACCTGACCTCGTGAATACCGTTGTTCTCAGATGATCGGGTCATTCAAACTGAGTGAACTCTAGAATTTGTTTCTTTTTCTTGGCGACAGACCTAATCGAGATCCAGCGTTTTAGGCAGACGCAGCTAAATTAGACTCACGAGCTAAGTGGTCACCAGTTCATTCGCGCACAGGGAACCTGGACAAAACCATGTCCATCCATCTGTTATAATTATATCCTTCACTGCCTTTTTTTTTCACAACATCCTTCACTGCTTTTCATCTACCATCGTTCTCCGTCGCTGTAATTAATTTATTGCCAGCCCTTGGGAGAAAAAGGACGATATTCTGTTTTTTTTAATCCGTGATCAGCATGGGTACTTATCACGTCCCATAGGAAAAGGTATTTTTACCTTTCTGAAAATGTCTCGAAGCTTCTAAAAGTTTCGAGAAAAACCCTAGAGACAGAATTGGACATGAAAAATCTAAAAAGAATATTTACCACTTGTGAAAGTATCTCTAAGAGGTTCCAAAAAATAGATTTGGTTTTAAAAAAAAATGGGACAAATAACCAAAAATTCTAGATTTTTTTCAAAACATTCTAATCGATATATAAACACGTTTTGAAACTTTCCACAACAAAAACATGAGATGCAATGAGCATGAATGCATTGATCATTAAAATTATTGGTTGAGTCTTATATTTTTACTGCAGATAGTTTTTAAAACACATTTAGACACCAATTAGGAATATTGTCCCTATTTTCTAGAGCTAAATATAATTTTGGAAGCTACTAGAGATATTTTTACAAGTTCTAAATACTTCATTTGGGTTTTTGGTGACCTAGTCCATCTCTAGTATGGATGA
The DNA here is from genome assembly GCF_019320115.1 of Miscanthus floridulus. Lineage (NCBI taxonomy): Eukaryota > Viridiplantae > Streptophyta > Magnoliopsida > Poales > Poaceae > Miscanthus > Miscanthus floridulus. The sequence continues at coordinate 108,324,603 of NC_089584.1, forward strand.
AAACGGGACGGGAAATTTCCGTACCGACCGACACCGTATACCGCATTAACCGATCGCATACCGTTTTTTGTAGGGAAAATAGGAAACGGGAAATCGACACCGTATTTTAGGCAGGAACGGGAATGGAATCAGTTAAGGAATTTTCCCGACCGTATTCACGGTTCCCGTATTTGGGCAGGAAAATTCCCGACGGTATTCCCGTATTTTGTACACCAATAATCATCATCACCTCTCTCAAGAAATATTAATACTGATAATGACGCCACTGAAGTGTGTTAACTATAACTGATGAACTATAGCTGGTTAGTACCTGTAGAAAAGGGCTTGAAATCAGTAAGCCGCCCTGCAATAAGCCGGTCAGCAGGCGGTTTAGACCAAACTGTACAAGCGTGTACACAATATGCTACCTTACTGTTGTTGTCGACTTAAATGAACTACAGTACAGCACTATAGCTACTCCACAATGAAAGAGAATTAAGTCAGCTTAGGTTTGGGTACCAAAATTGACAATGTATCCTCTACTGTCTTCCATATTTAGTTGGTCCTCCACAAAGAAAATAAATGCCCACGATTGAACTATTGACAATGTATCCTCTATTAACAATATAACAAAGCTCGAGGATGTTATGAAGTTGTCCACTTGTTTGCATATGGTTGCTATTGTTGCATCGAGCTCATTGTTTTAAGTGGTTATATATATTGATGTTCCCGTTTTGTGTTACCGCTTTCCGATCATAATCGACACGTTCCCATTCGAAATATTCCGTTCCCGATATCCCGTAATACCGGTTTCGTTTTCCCGTCCGGCCTTCCCGTTCCAGTTTCTGTTCCCGGCCAAAAAAATATAGGAGCGGGAATGATTAAGACATTTTCCCGACCGTTTTCATCCCTAATCTCTAGGATTTTTTTCTCAAAAAAATTAGAAGTTTTACATTGGTCATGGTTTTAAAAGCTTATCATGTATTTACATGATTTATTTAACAAAAAAGAGATGAAACCGCCTTGAAAACCAATTCAAACCGGAGAGGTTTTGAGAGTTGAGGAGGGTGGAGTGGGTAATTTCAAAAAGATGAAAGCCCCTCATATAAACAATTTCTTAAGTGAGTATTTGATTCCACCATTTAATTGGCAAGATAATCTAATATGGTCTCTTTTTGTTGATCATATTAGACTTGGCCGCCTCTGCAATCTTGTCAAGGCTCCACCACTTGCTGCAAAGACGTATCAACTTATCTCACATCTAATCTGAACCCCTTCTTTTAATCATTTATGGATCCGTCAGAAGCTCCCTAGAATGTTAGAATGTGCCCGTAAAACACCATCAATTATGGATATAAGCAAGGAATACTTATGCCTGATGATCATTGTACGCTGAACATAGAGAACTGAATAACTTGTACGTCAAAGAAGCAACTGAATCTGAACATTTTAAGATGAACCATGTATGAGAAGATATGCAATAAGACAATTAGACCAAAGTAAGAAGACTACATGACAAATCCTTGAAATTGAGGTGTTCCCTTCTTTAGCTAGTCATGCAACAAAGAAATCGACCGGGAGCCGGGAGGGAATCACATAGAGGAAGAATGTATCATTGTTGTTGATTTCACAGAGAGATTAAGCCCTTGTTTAGTTCCAGGAAGTTGGAATTTGGGGCTACTGTAGCACCTTCGTTTTTATTTGGCAATTAGTGTTCAAACATGGACTAATTAGGCTCAAAACGTTCGTCTCGTAATTTTCCACCAAACTGTACAATTAGTTTTTTTTCATCTACATTTAATGCTCCATGCACGAGCCACAAACATTCGATGTGACAGGTACTGTAGCACTTTTTTAGAATTTGGGGTCCAACTAAACAAGGGCTAATTAGTCAGGGGAGGCTATGCTGGGGGGGTAGAATGTGGCAAGCTGGTCTGCTGGTGTAGGCCATGAGCCTATGCTGAGGAACTTCATGACATCAAGGCAGGGAATAGTTAGCTGCTGTCAGCGGTGCGTTGGAAACTGCTGCTATTTTTGCCAATACTGTAGAAGATTTGGGAGAGGAAAGGTAAAGAGGAGAGGTGCGAGTGCGACCATGCGATCGAGGAGAATGGAGGGAGGTGACGCTTGGTCTATTTGAGTGAGAAGACAAAGAAGCTAGGGAGCCAATAGATGTCAGTTCAGGTTTAAAATCAGCTGTCTTTTCGTGGAGCAAGAAAATTAATTACAAATATATGGGATCAATTGCTGATGCTTTCGGTTACCAACAAATGCTGGGTAATGGACGGAGATTTGGGTGGTTTGGCTTCACTAAATCATCTCCTCCAACTCAAAAGAACAAAGAATAGACATTTTTGGTGCGACATTTGTTTTGGTTCATTCGTCTGCCCACGCTTGCGATCTCCACCTCCCGTCCACGCGCAAATCGCTAAAACGCCGCAATCACCGCCCCCACCCACCGTGCAACCCGCTGGATCCCACGGCCCGCCGCGGCGCGTGCCGCTCCCCATCCCCGCACCACTGTCGCCCTCGCCCCTCACGCGGCCACGCCCGCCCACGTCCGCGCCGCGCTGCCCTCCAGCTCCGGTGGCCTACTCTGGCTCGTCGACGATGGCCGGATCTGGTGGCCAGAGTCGCAGATGCTCCTTCCCTTCTTCTCCCCCGGATCTCCACCCCTCCCTCTCTCTCCCGAGGCTCGCGGCGGCACCCCAGCGGGTGGTGCGTCAGAGCGAGCGGCCCTGATGGCCCTCCTCCCTCATCCCCATGCGGGCGGGTCCCATCCTGAAGGTCCACGGCCAGGCCACCATCGCGTGCTGATTATCCGCGTGACCGTCTCCGATGTCTGGCGGCCGGCGCGCGTCCTCCCCGATCCGGCGACCCCAGCGGTCATCCGGGCCGTCGCTTCCACTACACACAGAGCTGGGCCGGTGTCGTTCCCTGCCGTGCTCAGAGCCACCGCGCCCTGCCCATAGTACCCGAGCTCTATCGGGCTCCTATGAGCACCCCCAACACCGGCGGCATGAGCTCCCCAAGCGGTGTCGCGAGATCCCCCGGCAACGGCGCGAGCTCCCCCAAACGGCGGCCCGAGATCTCCGGCGGCGGCGCGAGCTCCCCCAAGCAGCGGCATGAGATCCCCCGATAGCGCGAGCTCCCTTGGCGGTATGGTTGAAGTAAGCACCCTTTCTCCTCCCTTCCTGTTGTGCCAAGCCGAGAACCAGACGAACCCTAGCTTAATCTATTTGGCAATTTGTATTTCGATCTGATCTAATCACAAGACTATGTATGCATTAATTCTACTACTAACTCTGATATTTGTGTTTTTTGCGAAAATTATGGGTGCTTTTCTGGGTCCACCTCTGATGAGCACCTAGATTTCATGTTGTTTGCCATCTTCTTAGTAGTAGCAGGCTATAGAAAATATGCTAATTTACTTGTCTACAATATGACTGTATAAATGTTTCAATTTTGTCTCAGATTTCTTAAAAAGAGTTTCTTAGTTTAGTTCTTGGCTAATTATGGAGTCATTTTATTAGCTATCATTTTTACTTTGAAAAGGCCTTGTATTTAGTCGTGAGATTGATGTGAACGTCCCATGTTTGATTGTCACAGGATGCTGGGATGGATTGGATCATTCACCTTGATACTGATGAGTTGATTCACCCAGCTGGTGCCCGAGAGTACTCCCTGAGGCGATTGCTTTTAGATGTTCCTGACAATGTTGACATGGTTATCTTCCCCAATTATGTGAGTCACACAAGTAACATATTTGTTGAATATGGTAACGTGCTTCACATCTGATTATTGTATATATTTCTTTTTTCCAGGAGAGCAGCATTGAGCGTGATGACATTAAGGATCCTTTCATTGAGGTATAGAAGCTACTGTTATCTGTAACATGTATGCAAAAAAAAGGAAAAAATTGGCTCTGTATGCTAATGATGATCCACTGGCTTACTTGAGAAGCAAAGTGCAACCTGTAGATAACCAGATATCGACTCACTGTCTAGAAAAACTATAGTTTAGCAAACACTGCACAGAACTACTCATTAATGCATTGAAGGAAATAATAGGAATGGTCTGATTATCGTTGTCTGTGTTTGATAGCTTGCATCTGTTATACAGTCATATTGTTTTGTGCCTGCAGGTTTCCATGTTTAAGAAAAATTATGATCATCTTCCGAAGGATATATACTTTGGTCTATACAAAGAAGCAACACGTGGTAATCCAAACTACTTCCTTACTTATGGTAATGGGAAATCGGCTGCAAGGGTTCAAGAGCATTTGTGTCCAAATGGTGCTCATAGATGGTATAATTACATGAAATCCCCAAAGTAAGATATCTCAATATGTGGAGTTTTTTTTTTTGCTAAAACAAATGGCCAGTCAACTAACTACAGTTTATTTCTACTCGATGGTTTAGTTATATATTTCTTTTGTAGTGAAATCAAATTGGAGGAGGCTCTGCATTACACCTACACAAAGTTCTCAGACCTAACCTCAAGGAGGGATAGGTGTGGTTGCAAGCCAACTAAAAAAGATGTGAAGTGATGTTTTATCTTGGAATTTGACCGTTTGGTGAGCTATCTTTTCTTCCCTTTGTTGTATCTGCATAGCATCTATTGTTGTCCTATGGGTACAGGCCATCTTGTCAACATCATAACTGTTTCCTAGCTGAAATGTTGAAATAATACATTTATTTCATTTAAGTGATATGATATAAAGAATGAGATGGGGAGAAAAATGGCTAGATAATTTATTATACTATAGAAATGCTTGTGGAAACTGTCATGGGTGGAAACAATCTCAGTTTACACAATATATGCATGTAATATCTTTTTTTAACTAAAAGTGGATGAGTGGATGTAGTTATGTCTGAATCAGATACAGGGGTGATGGGGCATTGCACAAGCACAATATTTTACCTTGTTTGTGTGCCTTATACTAATCACATAAATATTTCCCATGGTCCATTCTCCATTGTACAATGTATAGCCAGCCATGCTAGAGAACCATATAACTGTCTTTTTACAAAAAAAAGAAAGGAAACTACTATGACTCTTATTAGGTATCATTGTGCATGGGTAGCTAACTGGATAACTAACCTGGGAGAGCTAATGAATCCTCCCTTGTACTCTGTCATGGCAGGCCTTTATAATTGCATCAACAGCGACTAAGGAGGAGATGAAGAACTGGTAACACCCTTAGCCTTCTGTGTACCAAGAACCAACCATTCCTCCCTATCCTGCCTAAATTAAGAGAGATCACATTGGTCTGACTACCTTTGTTTAGGTACCGGGAACATGTTGTATGGACTGATAAAGACACCAATTTGAAACTTTTGAGGAAGGGTGTCTTAACACGTATATATGCGCCCATGGTTAGTCCAGATCTCAATCTTGTAGGCTTTCAGCTCGTGGAAGTTGTTTTCTTATTGCTGCTACATTTTATGCCCAATCTTTGCAGGCTATCATCCGTGGCCTCAAGGAATCCGGTGTCTTTACCAATGCAATAACATCAGCGAAAGCACAGTAAAAAATAAAGTCATCAAACATGGGTCTTGAAAATGAGGCCATCCAACTAAACGAAACAGCTGGTCAGTCCACACTGGAAGGTGGCCACGAAAAGTTGCAGGCAACCGTAAGAAAGATTCTGGAAATGGTTGACGCCCAGGAAGAAGCAATGCCGCCAATGTTGCCCCTAGGTTTTCTGGAGCTCTCTGAAAGCGCCACTGCTTTGTCATGACTTTCTAGAGGCATTTTTAGTATATTGACTTGGGTTTAACCATGTGTGATGCATGCAGCCTTGAGCATACGGATAACATAGGCTTGTTTGGTCGTCATTGCTGTATTATTAACATGTATTTGAATTGTTTTTATTAGCAGAGAAATGGATCTTTTTATTAGTGGAGAAATAGCTGAATTGTTTGTGATTTAAAAAAAAACTATACTGCCTTTTTGTGTGTGCAAATGAAGTGAGAAAAAGGGTAGGCAAGGCGAGACCGAGTGGGTGACCAATGGGAACTCTAGAATCTGCCATGCTCTGGCCCCTGCTCCCCCACCAACTTCGTCGCCACGCAAAACCCCACCTCTTCTCACGCCACCGCCACTGCGGTCGCCGCACTTCGCTCTCCCTCCTCTGCTGCCGTTCCCTCCTAGTTTCTCCCTTCCGCCCTTCCCCTCCTTTCCCCCGCCATTGCCGCCCCCATGCAGCCTCCAGATGACGCCCCCGCCCGGCCCCCCGGCCTCCGCGGCGCCAGCGCGCGCGTTCCTTACCCCAGGAGGTACCCGGACAGCGAACGGGGCGCAATTCGTCGATCACCTGGCACCCGGGCGTGGGGTTCCGGTGACCGTGACCCATCGCGAGCGCGACGTGGATGACCTCACGGGCGTCCCGCCGGAGCTCCTCCCGCCGAAGAAGAGGGTCGTGCGGTACCACCCGTACGCGACGACCGTGGTGATCTAGGAGATGGCCAGCCATTTCCGCAACATCCACGGAGGAGGGTTTCTTCTTGGCGCGTCGGAGCCGCCCATGCCCATGGGGACGGGATCGGGGCGCTGGTGTCGGGACGTGGAGGTTGACGCGGCGGCGGAGGAGGAGCGGGGCGAGGACGGGCTGCGCGTAGAATAGACCAAAAGCCATATATATTTATACGGTGAGTATAACACTTTGTTTTAAGTTTTTGTGGAAGATTTTTCAAGAGACGCAGTATTACCCATGCGACAGGCACTAATATTGACATATATACTCGAGTCTGTGTACAGGATGGTATGGAGATGCGACGGAACTTATTCGTGGATTTATTTGCGCACGAAAGAAATGGATATCGGAGATTTCTTCCTGCCGATATAAAACATTATCTTAGGCGTCTCACGGAAATGTCTATAAAGTAGAGTTTGTAAGCCTGTGACGCCGCGCTCTCCGTGACTGTTAATTTCATAAACTTTGCTTTTTGGATTAACTGTAACTTTAACGTTGGTATTTAATTTTATAGTATTATTATCTTATCGTGCGATCCATGTGTTTTTAGTACAAAAGTTTAGTTGTCCCGTAGCAACGCACGGGCACACTACCTAGTAGATAAATATATTCGTGGGATTTTTTTCGGAAATACCTGGATGCAGGGGTCCTTCCACTCCACCTCGCCTGTCTCTCTATCTCTCTACTTTGTCTCGCCATTCCCATCCCTAGGTCCCTCTCATGTTCGCTGACAGCAGCAGACCACCGTGCCGCCACCGTTGCTTACTTCCTCCACCCAAGCCGACCAAGCCGTCTCCTTCCTCAGTTCGCGCAGTGCCTCCTCGACCTCTTCCCCAACCCAGCGTTGTCAGTGTCAGGATGCGTCGCCGCCGCGGGCCACCGTCGCTGCCCCTGCTAATGGCGGCTGGGCGCAGGTGCTGGGGCGCCCCAGGTCGTCTTTAGCCGAGCCAAGGGCACCCACGAGCGCGGCCGTGTTGGTGGTGCTCGCACGCCGCCGGCTCCCACCCTGATGGTCAGAATCGGCCGACTTCGTTATCTCCCTTCTATGTTGCAAGTGTATGTTTCAATTGTTGCAGATGTTTTAGAGGTATGTTGTAAGTGTTTCGTATAGATGTTGCAAAAATAGATCGGGATATTGCATATGTTGCAATGCTTATACACGTATGTTGCAATCGTCTGTTTCAAATGTTTCATCTATTTTTTCAGACGTATGTTGCAAGCGTCTATTTTAAATATTTCGTCTGTCTTTTTAGACGTGTGTTGTAAGTATGTTTATTTGGATGTTGCGTATGTTTTCACACATATGTTTGCAAGTGGTTTTGTCAGAATGTTGCATATATTTTGCAATGGCTTTTTCAAGTGTTTTTAGGTGTTTTCGTAAGTGTTTCAGACGCGTGTTTAAGTGTTTCATCTTTCTTCATACGCATGATGCAAGTGCCTTATCTAGATGTTTCAAAAATTAATCGGGTGTTGTGCATGTTGCAATGTGAGTCACCTACCACAACCTTCTACTGCAGCTGCTGGGGCGCCATACATGCATGTGGGAAGCGGAGGGATGAAGCGTTGCGTGGCTGCGGACTGTCCCCGCCTAGCGCGGGCTTGCAGCAGCTGCGGACGTCCGTCGAGAAATCAGGGCACTAGTATTGCCCTTTTTATTATAGGATTTATCTTTTCTTGCAGCGAGAATTAACATGAAAATTTCATTGGAGACCTTTAGTAATATTAAAATATGTTCCTTAATTGTTACCATTATAATTTGCTGTTGTTAAATGTTAGTACCGAAGAAATAGTAGTTGGATGCTATATTTATGATGAAATTGGCAACAGCATCATGTGTTGCTGGAAGATGACGATGATTTGATAATGGAGAGACTGTCTTCTCGCCGAGTCCGCACGGACCTGGCACGTGCAGACGTTGACGTTTATCTTTCGGTGACAAATGGCAGAGCAGTTGTACTCGGTCAGTACTCACGGCAAAGCTCGTTCCATAGAGATGCTGCATCGAGATTTGACAACGGGAAGTAATAAATCTGTATAGTCTTGCTCTGTTTCTTTACATGGTGTGGCGTGCCTTGACCGTGAGCGGCGACTGCGAGATTTACAGTTACAGCCTGACCCACTCGGTGCCGTCGATGAAGCTCAGCGAGATGAAGGGCTTGGCCTCGTCGTCGGTGAGCTCGTGCGACCACGCCACCCGGCCGGCATAGCTCGCGCCCGGGCCCGTGCACTTGTACTGCCCGTAGAACACCGTCCTGCAACAGCGGCAACAGCAACACGCGAGCATTATTTTAGTTCCAAAAAAACTCTGCCGTACGTAGAATGGTCATGGGCTTGTGGCCCGAGTCGAATTCCAGAAAAGCTTCGGTAGCCTTTGGCATTTGGGATCCTGACATGACAGTTGACAAGCCTAGCCGCATAGGATAGGACTGTGCTTTTGCCCGTGCGCCTGTGCCGGCGGGGCAGCGGGAATCGAATCTGAAAAGCCCCCACGATCACAACGAGATCAGAAGGACGGCCACCCGTGCGAACGGATGATTCACCGGAACAGGAATGGAATGGAGCCGGTGACTGCTCCCTTTGTCTGCGCTGTGCACGCCTTTATCGATCACGAACCTACTGTACAGTCTACAGCAGCTAGCTCGTCTATACGTGCAATGTAGCTGACTAGCTGCGCTCTTCGTTTGCTTGCCATAGCACAGAAGAAGCAATAAAAGGCAGGGAGTCCGTTAGATGATACTGGCAGAACTGAAAAGCACCTTGTTCGCTAACGCTGATGCTGAAATTTAGCTTACGTTGAAATATTATGAGAAAAAAATAATATTTTATGGCGGAAAAGTAGCTTAGGCAAACACGGTGAAGGTCTCGTAGCATGGCGTGGCCCGCGAGCACTACCGTCGTTGCGTCGAGCACGCCTGACGTCCGGTAGCCCCAGATGGCAATGGCGCAATAGCATGCTTGGTGAGATGTTTCTGCGTCGATCTCGCGAGCAGAGGATGGAAGGAGGGCGAGAGGCGAGGATGGAGGGACGTACAGCTCGCGGTTGGGGTCGCCCCAGTTGTACCACCCGTTGGGGATGATGATGTTGTCCATGTAGGTGTAGGCGAAAACGACGCGGGAGAAGGTGCCCCAGGCGCGGCCCAGGTAGAGCGCGCCGGACCCCGTCACCCGGCAGTTGACGAAGGAGAACCCCGTGTCCTCCAGCATGCTCTGCCGGTTCTGCGCCGTCAGCGCCCCGTAGTCCCGCGCGATCGCGTGCACGTGGCAGTCCTGCACCAACAGCATCAGCATCCAGCCAACCGTCAATCTTATCTTGTTCAAGCCTACTGTATGTAGCAGTATGATTCATGCATGGCTCAAGATTCTACTTGTACGTAGCCACGTAGGTCGGTGCTGATCAGTTTGCACTTTCAGTTGTGCACTGACAAAGTTTGGTAGGGCCGGCGCATCTTCGCCGTGCCCGTGATGCAGGCATCAGATGCCGCAGCACGTCGCTGTCGTGCTGCCGCAATGCCGGCCGCCCGTGGGTGTAGCGTAGCGCCGCCGGGTCCGTCGCCAGGTCATGGGGCTTGGGGCGCAACGCAACCGCGCAAGCGGACACCGGCAAGAGGCGCTTGGTGACCGATTGACGATGGCGTCTGCCGCCGGCCACGAAACAAAAGCTAGGAGGCTAGGAGTACTCTTGTGTGCTAGAGTTTTTGTGGGGCCAATGGCGAACACATGGACCCAAATAATGACCGGCTCGGCTAGCACGTGTTACCGCGGTCCGGGGTTCGCACTTCTCAGAGGCCCACTGTTGAGTCGTTGGCACTTGATACATTGACCCCACTCAAAAAAAAAAAACTTGATACATTGACCGGTTCACGTTAGGGACGCCGCAAATGTGTAGCGGTGTAGCCCCGTGCTTTTTTGGGTTAAAAAAAAGATGGGAGTGCGCTAGTCACGAGCTCATGGCTTGTACGCTCTTATCTAGTCATCAGTACATACCAAACCCTCGGTATTCTTTTGTCCCGTTTGAAGATGATTGCTTCAGGGCCTGTTCGGTTAAGTTGAAACCTGACCAGGAATAATTCCAATTGACAACGTCTATTCAAATTAGAATACGAATCCAGCCAGAAATATTTCCAGGACCCGTTCCCCTTCAACCGAACGGCCCCTCAAGGTACTATAAAACCCATGTGTCAAGGGGCACGGAAAAGGCTCTAATCAAACTAGGCCGTGACTCCAGTGGTACTTCCAGGCAGCCTTTGCGGGCACGTTTGGGTCAGGTCGCCAGCCACGGCCAGGCATTTTTTCCAAGCCTCAGGCGACCGAAAACGGATGACTTGGGAGCGCTGCCTAGCTAGGCAAACGTTGCCTGGACGCCGATCTAAACGACCACCGGAGGGTTTGTTTGGAATGCAGGAATTTTACAGAAATCTCGTAGGAATTTTATAGAAATCAGTTCAATTTTACAGAAAAAACATAGAAACAGGTATTTTTTCCCGCAATCCAAACAAGCCCTGCGCACCGGAAGCCTCGGATCACTGGCATTTATAGACAGCATCTATCCTTCTCAAGATCGTCTGAACAGCATCTATCTAATTTCGTTCTCGTGGAACAGAGGCTTCCAAACAAAAAGCGGATAATTCGGAAATATTTGGAAGCTTCGCACTAGCATGCTCTGTTTTGGAGATGGAGCCTCTGCTTTGTGTTTTTTAACATCCTGAAACACTGATTTGCACCCCTAGTAGCAGAGCAAAGGACAAATCCCCCTGCATGATGTAGCATGTTTTTGCACAGAGATTGTCGAGGAAGAGAAGCGGAGGCGTGCGTGCGTACCTCGTACAGCGACAGCGCGTTGCCGAAGATGAAGTCCACGGACCCTTCGATGTAGCATTCCTTGTAGTAGTGCCGGCCCGAGTGGTCATACAGCGTGTCCTGCGCGCCCAGGAACTTGCACCCCACGAACGCCGCGTTGTCCGCCGACACCCGCAGCGCCACCGCCTGCTTCCCCGTCGCCCCCGGCTTCGGCACCGGCGACGTGTTCTGTTTCCGCCGCCCAACGCCAGAGAGTTGAGCTGAGCAAACCAAGCTACTCTACGTAGTAGGGCAACGGGCGCCGGTTACGTTACGTACCTTGAACGTGATGTTCCTTGCGAGGAAGTACTGCGCGTTCACGGCGAACGACGCGGAGTTGAACGTGCCGAGGGGCCGTCCCTTGGGCCCCGTCGGCGAGTCCGCGGTGTCGCCCCACTGCACGATCGTGCTGTCCGCGCCGGCGCCCTCCAGGGTGATGAACGCGCGCATCGCCGAGATGCTCACCTTCTCCCTGCGACAAGGCAGCAGGTGGGTACGATTACGATGCGGTCACCACCGGGGGGCACGCCACTCACTCGCAGTCGTAGCTAAGCAAGCGCAAGGCCGGGACACCAGCGGCGTACGTACGTGTAGGTGCCGGCGTTGACCCTGATGACGACGCGGACGAGGTTGATGACCGGGAGCGAGTCGACGGCAGCCTGGATGGTCGTGAAATCGCCGAATGCCGGGTTCTTGTCGACGACGAGCGAGTAGGAGGGGAACGCGCGGGCGAGCGCGTGCTGGAACGTGCTGTGCCGGAGGCCGCCCATGTACCGCACCCACTCCATGAACTGCCGCTCGATCATCTCCGCGCGCGTCGCGTTCACCGGGAACGGCGGCGGCGGCTCCCCCGCACCGGCGCCGGCGCCGCGCCCAGGCCGCAGCCCCCGCGAGTGCCCGGCCACTCCGCAAGTCGACGTCGGCGCGAGGAGCACGATGGCCGCCACGGCAATGCAGGCCAAGAATCGGGCTCGTGGCACGCCCATTCCGGTGCCGCGACGGCAACGCCGCGCGGTACTGCGGCCTGCCGAGCTGCGCGGCGAGCGGGGAAGCTGGAGGGCCGTGGCAGGTGTGTCGAGGTGGTGTGGTGGGGGAGGCGGAGAGGATGTGGGGGAGAATTTAAGGAAGAAAGGAGCTCGATCACAGGCAAGAAGAGAACAGAAAGGGAACGGAGTCGCCACGGTTCACGAGCTGCGAAACTGCGTTTGGTCCGCTGGCTAGTGTGGCCCCTGGCGCGTGGCGCCGCGCACCGCCCAACGCCGCGAGCGCGCAGCGGCGCATGACGCCCGCCGTATGCATGTGTTCGTCGCTGTTCTCGTGCGGTCGAGCCCGCCCTTCCAGTGGTGGTGATGGCGACTTCTGCGCGCAGAGCTAGTGAGCGCACGAGAATTGTTAGCTCGCTGACAGGAAATTTCTTGAGGGGAGCAGATAAGGTTCTCTTTTGCGATTTGGTGCGTGTTCGTGTTTCATTCTTTCTTGTTTGTCATTTTCTTTCTGGGTATTTCGTTTGCGTTTTAGTTGGGATTGCACCTATCCATCTCCTTATTGTATATTATTGTGACGTTGGGTTTGAACTCACACTACATGCTTGGAGAGGGGTGACAATGAATATATGCTGCACAAATTGCATTTGGTCTTTTCGGGTTTTCACTTTTTAGCATCAAAAGCTTATTATTTGTGTGAGCCGTTTCACTGTATCTTTCTTTAGGAAATGTGTGATCTCATTGTTCATTTTTAATATTAAGTGATTTCCTGCGCGTGTCTGCTAAAAATTTAAAATAATTTTAAAAGATGTCCATATGAAGAACGAAGCAATAAAAACATCCCAATTTAAGTGGTGTATGAATGAGAATTAAGGCCAATATGAAATCCATGATGATCATGACTCTTCGGATGCCTAAAAAACGATGGTACATTGATTTCAACTACTCATCATATTCAGCTGAAGTGCCACTCACCATTATTATGTTATGGCTAAGCATATCTTGGCTAGTTGGACTTTTTGTGGTGAAAATTGTCTATCTGACTATCTTGATTCAAGTCGCCTACTTAATACGGGTACTTGTACTTTTTAGATCTGTTCTAGGATGTAATAACATTATTCTTTTAATGATAGACGACTTGTCCGTCGACAGCAAGACATTTGGAGTGATTTTGTCAATCTCAAGATTTGTCGGTTGAATTCTCAGGCTTTCGAAGGTGCTCATAGATGTAAGATGTGTGTGCACATGTTTTATAAGGGTACAGTGCTAAATCTTTAAACTCTACTTCTCGGGCCAAACGTCACCTTTTTTTTCGAACCACGGTACAAAATTTAATCCAGATGCCTAGCTAAGATTTTTCTTCTTTAGCAAAATTCAATCGGCAACTTTATACTTTGAAGCGCAATAAACTTGTGCATAATATTCCAACATGGGTTTTCAACACAAATTCTATACATAACTTTTGCAAACAAACTCATTATAGCAATTTGTTAGCATAACTTTTCTCATCATACTTACTCCACCCTCTACAAGAGTTATGCACCTAACTATCCATTATTATAGATTCAGCCTTCAGCTGACTAAAGACTCGCAAAAACCAAGTTTGAAGACAAACTCAAACTGAATGGTATACTAAGCACTAAGCCTATTAGAAGACACCTACCCATTCTTAGTACATTGAAGATATCCATTACCGCGGTCTCTAGCAAACTATAACAACTTTTATGCAAACAAATATGTATAAACAAGTTTGTACAAACCAAATTTCCCTAGTAAATTTTATAGAAAACCAAAATTACAGCAACAGAGAAAGGAAGGAGCAAATAAATGTATAGGAAAAAAAAAACTAAAAAGAGAGAAGAGGAAAGAATAGAAAAACAAAAGTCCGTCACGTACGCGCCCTCTAACAACGCATGAAGCGCGAGCACCAGCCAAGGTAGTAGTACTGCACCACACGAGGAAGTTTGGCAACCCAAGCCGATCCCACGACTCCACGCACTGACGCACTGTTCCAAGTCTTCATAAACATTTCCCTTTTTCATGGTCTATCTACAACAGATTCTGTAGCCCATCTGTCCACGAAATTCTAGCCGGATGACGGATGTACACATGCAGAATTGCAAATGCGTCTCCCCCTCTTCGAGGCAGTGTCTACTTCCTCGCTGTTTGATCCTCGCCACCCTTGTAATGCGTCCAGCTCGCCGATCTGTCGCCCTGTTCGTTCTGCTGCCGCTACCCTACCCGTGACCCCGACTCCGTGAACCCGGCCTCTACGTACGTCTACGGGCTGAACACCGAAATGTCGCGGTCTGCGGGGCGGCGGCCAGCCGGCCAGGCCTGCTTTTTCGGCAGCGCCCCGGCGCTGCTACGGCTGCTTTTTGCGATCACGGCCGTGGTAGCTGCCAAGCGCGGGGCTGGCTTTACAGGTTGTGGCGTGGCCGAGGCCTAGGACAAGAGGACAGAGGCGACGTGTCCGTGCCCACACGCCGCGTGTGGTTTTCTACTCGTCCTACGTCTCGCTAGGCTCGGTGCTCGACCTTGCAAGAGGCAGCTGCGTCTGCATGCCTGCCGTCTCAATTCTCTGTGGACAGACATCGTAGTCGTGTCGAGCATGCATGATGCCATGCTATCTCGCGCACATTCATCATGGCTGGCAGGCTTGGCTAGCTGTGTTCCAGCTCCGATTTGGGCTCCACCAACCGCACCTGATTGTTCAGTTACTCAGGTTAATGCAGGTCCGTTTTATCGGCCACCAACAACATTTCTTCACGTTCCCGTACCTCCCCTGCCTTTGTCAGTGATTTGGAGTGCAAACAGAGCATGGCCTCTGGTTTTTGCTTAAGCAGTTACTAACAACCAGGCACACAGGCACTGACTAACTCCACCTTCACTTATATTTTTCTCTCGCATTGCGTGTACCTGCGTGTAACTTTAGGAATCGCCAGGACAGTCTCCGTCCAGGCATCATTCGTGTGAGGCAGTGGACCTTCTCACCAGCCACGAGTTTGCTTGTGGTGATGGTGACGGCTGCGCGTACGACATCAGAATCAGAGGATCACCGGCCGGGGTCGGCGGTCCACTAGAGCAAAAGGGACGCTAGATCACCCATGCTTGGCAGCTTGCATGCAATCACTCCCGTTCCAGTAACGGGTCTAGAAGGCGAGCGACCAGTGGTGGATTCGGTGGCTGCCGTCGGCCGGTCTCACATGCTTTCTCGCGTCAATGCGTCATCGATCGAGATCAGCCGATGGAGATGATCATTAGCGTAATCAAAGCCGCCAGCCGGGCCCCTGTCATGAACCGACCTCTTGTCAGTTTGCGGCGCTGCAGTCATGCATTAACGAGATGGGGGCATCATCATCATCATGGCGATGAAGTTTGCAAGCAATTCAGTGTAAACGTCAGTCGCTTGCATTTTAAAATCGCGTTCCGTGCAGGGAAAGCGCTGAAACCGATGGCTCCGTCTGGCAAGACAAAGCGCCTCCGTTGCCTGGCTGCTATCACAAGGACGAATTCAGTGTAGGACGAACCTGGTGAAGAAAGGTGTCATCAACAGTGCAACTTGTGAAATCTATCATGCTTTGGATGAGACCCCAGTACATATCCAACTTGTTCGCTTATGCTGAAATGGTGTGAGAGAAAATCTTTAGTTGTGCATCTACGGGTAGTTTCTGGAATGCAATTGGCATCACAACAGCAGCGGATTGACAAATTCAGAAACTTATGTACCTTCAACACCCGAGCCACATCCCAGCTAAGCACTTTGGGACCTTTTCTACTCCTATGTTGTTGGCACATCTGGAAATGGCGCAATAATCGGGTATTCCGAACGGAACGGACAACTTCAGCCGGAGCCCTGGCGGCCTCCAAGGCAGAAGCGTAGTTGTGGGGAGCAAGGCTCACGAGAGCAGATAAGGAGATTGTAGCAAAGCGGTGTCAGGTCTTTTTATATATGTTTGCCAGCCTTCCGGCGACTAAACTTTAGCCGACTAAATTTAGTTGATGGTGATCCAAATGGACCAACTAAAGTTTAGCTACTTCAACCTAGCTAAAATTTAGCTGAGTCTATTAGTTGGAGGATTCATACGTCCTAACTAAGAGGACTTTTAGTTGGTTAAAGTTTAGCTTTGAAATTTTAGCTAGCTAAATTTTAGTTGATTGGACACAAACAGGTCCTTTTATGACGCGAAACGTTTGGATTATCTGGCCTCATATTTAGATCAATCATCTCGTGGAATAGGCCGTTGTATCCAAACTAGTTCTTATATGGCTTCTTTTGTCTCCCTCCTGTATAGGTGAGCTGGTGCCGACTCTTTGCAGAGCAGTAGGCCATGAAGTGCAGTTCACAGAATCCTGACCATAAAGGCTGGTGCAAGGAAGCATTCGGCCCAAGCCCAATCACATCTTCGATGCTCTTGAAGGCAAAGTTGGAAAAGAGAGAAAATCAGCCTGCCCAATTTTTTTTCCCTCCCAGCAGTCTACGTCGCTCCACCCACCTCAGAAAATAAATCAAGGGCGCAGTCGGAATCTCCACGTCGCCATCCACTCGGCTAGGCCCGCGCCGTTTTTTTATTTTCTATAATAAATATAATATAATATTAATAAAAAAAATAAAAAGGCGAAAACATCCGATACGCGAACGCTGCCGGCTGCGCACTCCCACCCCGCGAACGATAGCGAACGAAAACGTTCACCCGCCCCCAAGCTGTCAGCGACACACCCTGCGCTAACACAGTCACAGCCGGAGACACCCTCCCAGACTCGGCGAGTCGGCGTGCCCTCCGCTTCTCTCGTGTAACTGCAGCGTCTCCGCCGCGTACAGTACAGCCGCCGACGCCACCGCCTAGTCGCCCTACCTGACGACGCGGCGCCATGCCTCCTCCCCAGGACGGGGTCCATGACTCCGCGGTGCGGGCCGCGCTCCTCCCGCCCCCTGCTCCGCGCCGCGTGGCCGTGAGGCTCCGCCCGCTCCCGCTCCTCATCGCCGCGGCATTCGCGGCCTCCTACCACCTCCTCTTCCACCTCTCGCCAGCGCCGTCCTACTACCAGTCCCTCCTCCTCTCGCTCGGCTCCAACGACACCGCCGCCGCCCACCTGCACGCGCTCACCATCCGCCCCCACCTTGCGGGCACGGGCGCCAACGCCCTCGCTGCCGCGCACGTCGCCTCCGCGCTCTCCTCCCACTCCTTTCCCACCCGCCTCACGAGCTACTCCGTGCTCCTCTCCTACCCCGCGCACCGCGCTCTCTCGCTCTCCGCGCCGGATCGCGACACGGTGCTCTTCGCTCTGAAGCAGGAAACCTACTCAGGCGACCCCTACGACGCGGTCTCCGCCGAGGCCGTCCCCACCTTCCTCGCCTACGCGGCCTCCGGCTCGGTCGCCGCCGAGGCCGTCTACGCCAACTACGGCCGCGCAGAGGACTACGCTTACCTCGCCGCGCGCGGCATCAACGTCACCGGAAAGGTCGCCGTCGCGCGCTACGGCAAAGTGTTCCGCGGCGATATCGTCAGGAACGCGCGCGACGCCGGCGCCGCCGCGGCGGTAATATACACCGACGCGAAGGACTACGCGGCCGGGAAGGCCTTCCCGGACGGACCGTGGATGCCGCCGACAGGCGTGCAGGTGGGTAGCACGTTCAAGGGGGTCGGGGACCCCACGACGCCGATGTGGCCGTCGTCGGAGGGCTGCGAGCGCCTGAGCATCGCGGAGGCGATGAGCTCCGATGACATGCCGGGGATACCGGCGCTGCCGGTGTCCTGGAAGGATGGGGAGACCATACTACAGCTCATCGGCGGCGATGTGGCGCCAAAGGATTGGCAAGGAGGCGATGGCGCGGCGGCTTACAGGATTGGGCCCGGCCCGGCAGTGCTCAACCTGACCTACATAGTAAGTGGATCTTTTGCTGTAAAGGAGTAGATGGAAACTTGGAAAAGGACAGATAAAATCTTCTTTTGCTATTTGTTGTTTTCTGTGTATAGGGGAATGAGACGATGGTTACTATTCAGAATGTCATTTCGGTGATTGAAGGGAGAGAAGAACCTGATCGGTATGATCAAAATCCCCAAACCAACACTATCACCTTACCCCCAATACCCCCATCCAAACTCCAATTTAGGAAAGGGGGCACTGTAGCATATATAGTACAAATCCGTCTGTGGCCTCAAGAGTCAGCTTATATGCTATGAGTCGAAATTCAATCTTCGTTAGGTAAATGTGACTCGTAAAATTTAAAGTGTGTGAGAGACTTTTTCTTTGAACAGTGTGTATGACACACTTCTTCATTGAAACAGTGTGCTGACACACACTAAGTATTTGTAGTCATACTATAGAGGCAGAGTTATATTTTGGGTGGTGACCATCATTTACGGAACTTTGGGTGGTTAGTGATGAAATAGTCACCATGAACCACTTAGTGCTAAATATATATCACAGATTTTGTATGGTATTTCAAACTACTTAATCACTTTCCAATCTCGTTCTTTGAAAGTTAAAAAAAATCTGTACAAATTCTGTGCAATTATCATTGTAAAACATGCAGGTATGTAATCCTTGGAAATCACCGTGATGCATGGACATTTGGGGCAGCTGATCCAAACAGTGGGACAGCAACCTTGCTTGAGGTATGCTATATGTGGGTACCCAGTTTTATGTTCTAATTAAGATTTGCTCGACTTCTTGTGTATTAACTTCCATTAGATGTAGCTAGCTCAACGGTTGTCTGAGCTGCAAAAGAAGGGCTGGAGACCTCGACGAACCATCATCTTGTGCAACTGGGATGCCGAAGAGTATGGATTGGTCTCTCTCTAAACTCAATTGCTCATGACCCTGTCCTGTTTTTTTGAACGAACAATTGACATGTCTTCTTGATACAATTTTCTTTGGGGAACATTGCAGACAGGATCCACTGAATGGGTTGAGGAGAACAGGGCAATGCTAACTTCAAGAACTGTTGCTTACCTAAATGTTGATATTGCGGTGGATGGTTATGGATTTTACGCATCTGCAACTCCTCAACTTGATGAATTGCTTAAAGAAGCTAGTAAGCAGGTATAGAAATTTGAAAGAATTATAGCAGAATTTTGGAGTTAACAGAGAGAATTTAACTCATTATGTGACCAGAAATTGTACAAGTGGCTTAATTGTATGGATCCTGTAGTTATGTAAAGGGTACAGTCCAATAATTAGTACAATCAGAGGAACAAAAATTATTGATTATTGACTATTAGCAGTTTGATTTGTGATTTAATTGGTTTTTCTTGGATATACAGTTTCTGTTAGTATGAACATCTGCTGACTATGACTAAAGTCACATGGTGACTTCTTGTACCAGTCAATTAGTCTGTCTCTCTAAACATTTTCTGTTTTCATTGTTATTGACGAAGGTCCAAAATCCAGACAATGGGACACAGAGTCTCTATGATCTGTGGGTGGCTTCTAACAGTTCTCCTTTGGTAAGTAGTTAATGTTAGCTAAAGCCATTCCTTTTTCTTAACACAAGCTTGTCGTCTTTCAGTATTTCAAGTGGTTAGCATGTAAAGGGAATCATTGACCTAGTTTTGTTTCATCTTTGTTCCAAGTTCAGGCTGTGTTGCTTTTGCTGCATTAGATGCAAGTTTTAGATTTTTTATGAATTAATGAGAGTTCTGTTGACAAATGTATGCATTAAGATTGAAAGATTAGGAGGTGGAGGATCAGATTATTCTGCATTTGTTCAACACATTGGTATTCCATCAGTGGACATGACGATTGGTTCAGGTTTGTTCTACTTTCTTGTATATATACTTGCTTTCATTAACAACCTTCCTTGAAATGATCTGCTATACTGTTGTTTAACTTCGTCTTTAAATTTTATTTTTTAGATTAATCAAATAAAATATTATTTTTACTAGATATCTTCCCTTTCACAATATAATTCTGAAGCATAGCCAATTCATAGAGAAACAACGC
Organism: Miscanthus floridulus; assembly: GCF_019320115.1. NCBI lineage: Eukaryota > Viridiplantae > Streptophyta > Magnoliopsida > Poales > Poaceae > Miscanthus > Miscanthus floridulus. The sequence goes on from NC_089584.1 coordinate 108,344,826, forward strand.
AAAAAAGGGAATCCTATTGATTTTTGTTTTCCATTTTGTGCTGTTTGTTTGCAGACTATGCAGTCTATCATAGCTTGTATGATGACTTCATCTGGATGGAAAAGTTTGGAGATCCCTTGTTCCAGAGGCATGTTGCAGGTATGTTTACACCAACCTACAGACTTGGACTTGTACCTTTGCCACGGATGTGTCTGACCCTTGGGTTTACATACTTACACGCTATATTTCATGGCATGCTTTGTCAGCTGCTGGAAGGAGAAACGTGATACATTTCTAACCATTTTTCATTTTGAGGACACTGGAACTATTTTACTTCTGCACGCAGTTTTCTCTAGAACACTACTTTAGGTCAGATTGTAATATACTCCCTCTGTCTCAAAAGGAATGCAATTCTAAGTTTGGGATGAGTCAAAGTTTGACAAAGTTTATTGAAAATAGTATAAATATTTATGTGTGCAAATAGGTTTATTATAAAAATATTTTTCATAAGTAATCTAATGATATTTATTTGGTATTGCAAATATTAGTAATTTTTGTATAGGTTTGGTTAAACTTAAAATTGTTTGACTTCTCGGCAAGTGAGAATTGCATTCTTTTTAGGACGGAGGGAGTACATCTTGTTTACTTATTAGCTCTTTCGTACAGCCACAGTATGTTAAAAAAGCTTTGTCTTTATAGAATGAAACATGCCTATAAAATTGTTGGGGTGAAATTTCCTTTGTGATTTTGATCCTTCATCCTTACTTTGACGGAGTTGATCAGTGAAAGTGGATTATGCTAAATTTTGTTTGATAGTCTATCGCAACATCTAAAATTAACTTATGTTTCCTTTCTAGTTGCGAGCATGTGGGGGCTTGTTGCTCTTAGGCTCTCAGATGAGGAGATCCTACCCTTCAACTACAGCAATTATGTCACGGAGCTTGAGGTAACCTGTCCTTCGGAGCTCTCAAACAAATTATGGATCACCTGTTTCAGAATTGCTCGCTTTCTATTTTTCAATGAGAACTCCAAATTTAGAGAATCATGACAGTTGATCCTTGTTATCAGAATGGAGCATTAGGTATAAGTGAAACAGTACTGGGAATGTCTGTCAGCTTATCACCCCTGCACAAGTCAATCGAAGTGTTCAGAAAGGCAGTTCTGAAAGTGGATTCTGAATTGAAGGTATCTATTCTCCTGATTGCTGCGTGTTGTTGCCTGATCCATGGTTTCAACTTTGTTTAACTTTTTACTTTATTTTTTTATATAGGCTCTACAGACATGGAAAATTTGGGCCCCATGGAGAAACAATCCCTTGAAGGTCAGAGAAATCAATGACCGGCTGATGATGACCGAACGGGCGTTCACAGACCAGGAAGGACTGTCTGGACGGCCATGGTACAAACACCTTGTAAGTTCTTTTGGTGGGTTCTGAGAAAATACTGTCATCAGCTCATGTTATTGCCAGACTCACGGAAACGAAATCACACAGATTTACGCACCTTCACTGCACAACGATTACGGGGCTCAAGTGTATCCAGGTGTTGATGACGCCATTCAGAGGGCGAAGAAAATAAATACTTCTGAATCCTGGCAATCTGTACAGCATGAGATTTACAGGGTCTCTCGAGTCATAAATCAGGCAGCGCTAGTTTTAAGTGGAGGTCTAACTTGAGTATCTTTTTTTACAATAGCCCCGTTTTCTGGTAGTACATGGCCCTTGGCCGTTGGCTATAACTTCTTGAAAACAGTAGCTGGACTGATACAGTATTGCGGTGGATGTGATATGGAAAAAAGAGAGTAAATTTTACTGCCAATACTTAAGTATATCCGAGCTCTTATGCTGATCTCGTTACTTGTAAATTGCATATTTCGCTCTCCAAACTTGTCCAAGTTCTCATCCTTATTCTGATTGTACATTGCACTCTCTAAACTTGTCCTATGACCGCCCCCCCCCCCCCCCCCCCCCCCCCCCTTCCGTCTGTATTGGGTTGTCCTCGCCGTACCCTGCTGCATGTGCACAACTCAATCCGCCACCCTCTTGCCTACTTAGGGCCTGTTCGGTTCCCAGTGATGCTTGGCTGTATAAAATACAGCAGTGTTCCTGGCCGGATCGGTTCCCGGACTCAATCCCGTGCGAACCGAACATGCCCTTACGCTTCATCGCTGGCTCAACGTCGCACCGCCACGCCGCAGCAACGTGCCTGCATGCCCCCATATTGTGTCCTTGCCGAGGTGTGCCTCACCCATCCATGGTCGTGTAGGCGTGCACGTCCATCGGTCCATGCAGGCAGGCGAGCTCATCGCGCCGGGAGGCAAGAAAGGTTAATGGTCGTGTAGGCGTGCACATCCATCGGTCCATTCGGGCGATCTCATCGCGGCGGGAGGCAAGAAAGGTTGGAAGGGTGGGGAGTGATGCAAGGAGATGGCGGGGGAGAGGAAGGAGTGTGGTGGTATCGGCTGCCAAGTGTGACTGCAGTGGGGCAAAGGCACGGGTTGGTGCAGCTAAGGTGGGGGTAGGAGCGAATCGAGCAACAGCGTTGACTGGCCACTCGCCAAGCACAAGCGAGGAGGGCCATGACACATCGTGTGGCGACAAGGCAACAGTGGTGCAACACGACACAAACAAAGAAGAGTGAAGAGGGCCACGATAGTGGGGGCTTGATTAGTTGATTGGCCACTCATCGAACACAAGCGAGGAGGACACATTGAGCAAGAGCGAGGAGGGCCACGATAGTGGGGACACGTGTGGTGACAAGGCAACCATGATGCAACACAACACAAATGCATATAGGTGAGGTAGACACATGTAGCGCGACTAGGTGAGGCCGACACGAAGTGAGGGAGGAGGTGGGCTGATATTATGATATAGTAATCCAAGTTTAGAAAACCGAGTGCAATTTGTTAGTACTAGGACATGAATAACAACTCAAAATAAGTTAGATAGTCCTAGCAGGATGCATGCAATTTGGGAAAAAAAAAATTAGTGCAGTCTGGCTGCACCCACGCTCTCTGCAGACTCCATCCCGATGTCGTCCATGTGGAGATCCGAAGAATCCGACGCTCGCGCCCGTCCATTGGAGCCGAGCGCCCGAGCCGCGGTTCCCGAGCTGAGCGCCGTGCGGAGGTGAACCAGGGGGTGTCCGATCTCCACGTGGACGGCATCGGGATGGAGTCTGTAGGAAACGTGGGTGCAGCCAGACTACACGTAATTTTTTTTCATGCAATTTAAAGTCTAACTCAGAACAAGTTTAACGAGCAGGGTGTGTAATTTACAAATAATTCAAGACAAGTTCCGATTGCCACCCGTAAATTTCTTTTTAAGGAAAATGTTTTCGTGGCTCTATGTGATAAAATTCCTTTCTTGACTAAAAAGAAGTTCGGCTTCCTTCCTTAGCCCTAAAAAACTTTCCTAATTCCTTTCTTGGCCCTAAAAAACTTGACTTCTTTCCTTGGTCCTTTTAGATTTGAACTTACTTAATTGGCCTGAAATCCAACTTTCCTTCCTTTTATGACATTTCCATCAGATTTGGCAATTATCGGTGTTAAGTGGAGGATGAAATATCAATTTTACACATGGGCGAAATAGTTAAGTTTAGTTTTCATTCATATATTTCATTTTGGTGATTATTTAGACTACTTTTGGATAGAATGTACCTTATTTTCTGCAATTATGATGACTTCAAACTATGCGAAAATAGTCTAAAAATAACCCTTACCTATTTTGCTTAGGGGTTCGTCATTTCATCCACCACTTAACACCCATAGTGACCAAATTTTATGGAAGGGCCATATACGAAAAGAAAGTTAGCGGCATGTTCGCTTGGTCGTAAACGATTGTAAATTTCTAGCCAGAACAGTATTTCTCTCTCACACCAAACCAGCTGAAAACTCTAGTTTGGTTTTGGTGAATTAATGAAACCCTAAGTGCTAACGTAGTTTATCAAGTGATCATGAGATAGGTAGCACACTCCAAGTAGTAGAGCAAATGAAGATCATAACATGATGATGATGCCATGGTGATGATCAAGTGCTTGGACTTGGAAAGAAGAAAGAGAAAAATAAAAAGCTCAAGGCAAATGTATAAATTATAGGAGCTATTTTGTTTTAATGATCAAGACACTTAGAGAGTGTGATCACATTTAGGTTTGATAGCCGTACTATTAAGAGGGGTGAAACTCGTATCAAAATACGGTTATCAAAGTGCCACTAGATGCTCTAACCCATTGCATATGCATTTAGGATCTAGTGGAATGCTAACACCCTTGAAAATGTTTGTGAAAATATGCTAACACATATGCACAAGGTGATACACTTGGTGGTTGGCACATTTGAGCAAGGGTGAAGAAGTTAGAGGTGAAAAGGAGTAAGTCTGGCTAGTCACAAGGTGACCGGACGCTGATCTCAGAGGAACCAGCGCGTCCGGTCAGTTGTAACAGCGAAGATGCTGGCGTCGGTCAAACGACCGGACGCTGACAGGCTGTGTCCGGTCATGGTGATGTGGCAGCACAAAAGAAGATAATGTGTGATCGGACGCTGGCTGTGTCCGGTCAAGCATGATCGAACGCGTCCGGTCGAAGAAATTTGTTTCTGGAACCTTACTGGAAATGACCAGACGCTGGAGGATCAACGTCCGGTCACTTGTGTCGCAGAGTCCGGTCGACTGATGACCGTTGAGATCGGGCGAACAGTATTCAAAGAGAGGGGACACGTGGCATGCGTCACATGATCGGACGCTGAGGGCCAGCATCTGGTCAATATGACCGAAACGTCCGGTCACCCCGAGTTGTGCCCAGTGAAGGGGTACAACGGCTCTATTTTGTGGGAGCTTCTATTTAAGCCCCATGGCTGGTTGAAGCTCACACCTTTGGCCATTTGCATTGACATAGCAACCTTGTAAGTTTAGCCAAAGCCCTCCTACTCATCTCTACCATTGATTCATCATCTTTGTAAGATTGGGAGAGAATCCAAGTGCAATGCTTGAGTGTTTACATCTAGAGGCACTCGGTGTTCGTGTTTCGCTGTGGGATTTGCTTGTTACTCTTGGTGGTTGCCGCCACCTAGACAGCTTGGAGCAGCGAGGATCGTCGAGCGGAGGTTGGTGATTGTCTCCGGCTCCGATCATGGTGATTGTGAGGGGTTCTTGACCTTTCCCCGGCGGAGAGCCAAAAGGTACTCTAGTGGATTGCTCGTGTCTTGTGTGATCCTCATCTTGTGTTGGTTGTGCGGCACCCTATTGAGGATTTGGCGTGTGAAGCCAATTAGCACGTGAACATTCAAGTGAGTGAATCGCCACAACGAGGACTAGCTTGCCGCCAAGCAAGTGAACCTCGGTAAAAAATTATTGCGTTCATCATTGATTCCAAGGTGATTGGTCTTCATTGTTATTCATCCTTATGATTGATTGGTTTCTTCATCTACACGGCGATATAACCTTCTTGATCACTCTCTGTATATTACCGCCAACTAGTTGTCAAGCTCTTTACTGTAGCTAGTTGTGAGAGCTTGCTTGGTTGGTTGGTGTGGCTCTTTAGTTAGCCTTTGAGAGCACACTAACATAGGGTAGTGTCATAGTTATTGTGTGAATAGATACTATCTAAATTAGAATTGTGGTAGGTGGCTTGCATTTTGAGTAGGCTAGCGCAACACTTGCTCGCCTCATAATTGTCTAACCATTTTGTTAAGTGTTGTTGTAGAAATTTTTATTAGGCTATTAACCCCGTCTAGCCATTAGGACCTTTCAAGTGGTATCAGAACCGAGGTCACCGTGATTTGAGGCTTAACAACCTTCGGTGTAAAAATGACTCAAATCAACAAAACAAAGAAGCCACCCCAATTTGATGGCTCCAACTATCCCTATTGAAAGGCTAAGATGACAACTTATATCAAGTCAATCAATTGAAAGGTTTGGAAGGTGGTAGAGACAAAGATTGAGATTGAAGATGAAGAGGCTCCCACCGCTGCCAAAGAAATACTACTCCAAAATAATGGCATCACTCTTAGTGCCATCCATGATGCTTTGAATGAGAGAACATTCGAGCAAATCAAGAACATTGAGAGAGCTCATGAGGCATGGAAGAAATTGAAAGAATCATTTGAGGGCACTCAAGCCGTGAAGGGCACAAAGGCATACATCCTCAAAGAAAAGTTTGCAAGCTTCAAGATGAAGGAGGATGAGAGTGTGCCGGACATGTTCCATCGAATGGAAGTGCTTGTCAATGATCTCAAAGCACTTGGTGAGAAGATAGAGGACAAGTACTTCTCTAATAAGTTCTTGAGATGTTTACCCACAAGATTTGGCATGTTGGTCACTTTGCTAGTGAGGACCGGTTTGGACACAATGACACCAAATCAAATCTTGGGAGATATTATGACCGATGATGCTTATAGAGATGATGATGAAAAGGAAGAAAAGAGGGAGAAGAGGGATGACAAGAAGAAGAGCATGGCATTCAAGGCCACATCATCCAAGGGCAAAGCTAAGCAAGAAACAACAAGTGAAGATGACGATTCATGGGATGATGATGATGATGAGAAGATGGCTCTCTTTGTCAAGAGGTTTGGCAAGTTCATGGTGAAGAAGGGCTACCGTGCTAGAAGAAAGAAGTCTTCATCTAAGAACAAAGAAGAGTCAAGAAGGTGCTTCAAGTGTGGAAGCAAATATCATCTTGTTGCTTAATGTCCATACAATAGCGACAATAATGATGACAACAAGAAGAAGGACAAGAAGGAAAAGAAAGAGAAGGACAAGATGACCTTCAAGAAGAAGAAGGGTGGTTCATATGTAGTCACTTAGGATAGTGATGCTTCCTCAAGTGATGATGATGATAGTGATGATGACAAGACCACCAAGAAGAAGGCATTTGCAAGCATTGCTATCAAAGAGAAGCCTTCTCTCTTTGACACTCTATCATACTTCATGGCTAAGGCCACTAAGGTATAAATTTATGATGATGGAAATGATGAGGAACATGAAAATGAAAATGATAGTGATAGTAATGATGATGAACCTACTAAGGATGAATTATTTGATATGCTAGAAGATACTAGAGAACACTTTGACATCAAGAGAAGAGAATGCAAAAGCTTGCGTAAGGAACCAAAATAAAAAGAAGCATGTTGAAACTTGCAATGTAGGTTTAACTTGTGATATAATTGATGAATCACTATCTATGCCTATCATTGTTCCTCCCACTAACCATTCTTATAGTACTTCTACTTCCACCTCATCTAGTAGTGATGGTTTCACTTATGATGCCTCACTAATGGTTGAGAATGAGAACCTCAAGAAGAAGGTCAATAAGCTCACTCACACCTTAGCTAAGGCCTATGATGGTGATGACCGCTTGCTTATATGTTTGGATAGCCAAAGAGCTTCTCTCTACAAAGAGGGATTATGCTATACCCCCAAGAAAGGTAAGGCGGCCTTTGCTCCTCACAAGACTAGTTTTGTGAAGAACAATGATTGGTTTTACACTAGTTGCAAGTAAGTTGGTCATAAAGAGCATGAGTGCAAGAACAAGAGCAAAAATGCTAATATATCCTTATTTAAGATTAATTCTTTCTATGTGCTTACTAAGGGTACAAATGGTATGAAGGCTAAGTTCATTGGTAAACCATGGATGGGCTCAAAGAAGAAAGCTATTTAGGTACCAAAGATCTTAGTAACTAATATTCAAGGACCCAAGCAAGTTTGGGTACCTAAAAAGAATTGATCCTCTTTTGTAGGTCAATTACAAAACTGGAGGAAGACATTGGGTTCTTGATAGTGAGTGCACTCAACATATGACCGGTGATGCAAGAATGTTCAACTCAATCAACACCAATGGCAATAATGGTTATGATAGTATTATATTTGGTGATAATGGCAAAGGCAAGGTCAAAGGGCTTGGTAAGATTGCAATATCAAATGACATGAGCATATCCAATGTGTTGCTAGTAGAGAGCTTGAACTTCAATTTGTTATCTATGACTCAATTGTGTGATCTTAGATTCAAATGCATATTTGGGGTAGATAATGTAGAGATCATAAGTGTAGATAACTCTAATTTGATCTTCAAAGGCTTTAGATATGAGAATCTATACTTGGTTGATTTCAATGCTAGTGAAGCTAAATTATCTACATGCTTGTTCACTAAGTCTAGCATGGGTTGGTTATGGCATAGAAGACTTGGTCATGTTGGAATGAAATAATTGAATAGATTAGTTAAGTATGACTTAGTTAAAGGCTTGAAAGATGTTATGTTTGAAAAGGATAAGCTTGTAGCTCTTGTCAAGCCAGCAAACAAGTTGGAAACACCCATTCTAAGAAAAGCATGATAAGCACTAGCAAAGCATTTGAGTTATTGCACATAGATTTATTTGGGCCAACACAATGCACTAGCATTGGTGGAAATAAATATGGCTTTATGATAGTGGATGATTATACTAGATACACTTGGGTATTCTTTCTAATGGACAAAAATGATATGTTTGCAACATTCAAATCATTTGTCAAGGGCATTCACAATGAGTTTAAAACAACCATCAAGAGAGTTAGAAGTGACAATGATAGTGAGTTTAAGAACACTAGAATTGATGAGTTATGTGATGAATTTAGAATTAGACATCAATTCTCGGCTAAATACACTCCACAATCAAATGGCATTGTTGAGAGAAAGAATAGAATACTCATTGATATGGCAAGATCTATGCTTAGTGAGTACAATGTGAGTCAATCTTTTTGGGCCAAAGCTATCAACACGGCTTGCTATTGTAGCAACCGCCTCTATTATCACCCGTTAAAAGAGAAGACACCATATGAGCTCTTGAATGGTAGAATGCCCAACATTGCATATTTTTGGGTCTTTGGTTGCAAATGCTATATTTTGAAGAAAGGCACTAGATTGGGCAAGTTTGACAAGAAATGTGATGAAGGATTCCTACTTGGTTATTCCACTACAAGCAAAGCATATAGAGTTTAGAATTTAGATAGTGGTACTCTTGAGGAAGTTTATGATGTTGAATTTGATAAAACCAAGGGTTCACAAGTAGAGAATGAGAACTTGGAAGATGTTAGAGGCATTCAACTTTCAAATGTCATGAAGAATATGGATGTTGGTGAATTGAGGCCTAGGCAAGTGAATGATGATGAAGATGATCAAGTGCAAGTGCTCTCTAACTCAAATGTGCAAAATGATATAAATCAAGCTAACACAAGTGGCTCTCATGATAATGAACAAGATCAAGTATCTAGTACATCATCTCAACCCAATGATCAAGCAAGTGCAAGCAATCAAGTTCTAATCCTCCAACAAACCAATGTTGCAAGGGATCGTCCATTGGACACTATCATTGGTGATATTTCTAGAGGTGTACAAACAAGATCAAGATTGGCTTCATTTTATGAGCATTTCTCATTTGTGTTATCCATTGAACTAAAGAAGATAGATGAAGCATTGAGGGATGTTGATTGGATGAATGCTATGCATAAAGAGTTGAATAACTTCTCAAGAAATCAAGTATGTGAGTTAGTAGAAAGACCAAAGGGACACAATGTGATTGGAACCAAATAGGTATTTAGAAACAAGCAAGATCAAGATGGGATAGTAATAAGGAACAAAGCAAGATTGGTAGCACAAGACTATACATAAGTTGAAAGTCTTGACTTTGGAGAAATATATGCCCTGGTTGTTAGATTGGAAGCAATTAGAATCTTGCTAGCATATGCTTGTGCCCACAACATCAAGCTCTATCAAATAGATGTTAAGAGTGCATTTCTCAATGGCTACATCAATGAAGAAGTATATATTGAGCAACCTCTCGGTTTTGAAGATGATAAGAAGCCCAACCATGTATACAAGTTGAAGAAAGCTTTGTATGGTTTGAAACAAGCACCTAGAGCATGGTATGTGAGATTAAGGATTAAGGGATTTCCTACTCTCTAAATGGTTCACAATGGGCAATGATGATACCACTCTTTTCATCAAGAAAATTAAAAAAGATCTATTTGTGTTGCAAATATATGCTGATGATATCATATTTGGATCAACCAATCAAAACTTTTATAAAGAATTTGGAAAGATGATGGCTAATGAGTTTGACATGTCCATGATTGGAGAGTTGAGTTACTTCTTTGGTATTTAAATCAAGTAATTGAAGAATAGTACATTTTTGAGTTAAGGCAAGTATATCAAGGATATGATCAAGAAGTTTGGCATGAGTGATAGTAAAGCCATTAGTACACAAATAGGAACAAATGGTAACTTAGATAGTGATGCAAGTGGCAACATGGTGGATCAAAAATTGTATCGATCTATGATTGGAGCCTACTCTATGTGACCGCATCAAGACCGGATGTCATGTTTAGTGTATGCATGTGTGCAAGATTTCAAGCCTCACCAAGAGAAAGTCATTTGAAGGCTACAAAGAGAATATTGAGGTACTTGTAGCATACACCAAATATTGGTTTGTGGTATCCCAAAGGAGCAAAGTTTGAGCTAGTTGGTTACTCCGACTCAGACTATGCAGGATGTAAGGTTGAAAGGAAGAGCACCTTAGACACATGTCAATTGTTAGGAAGATCACTTATTTCATGGTCATTAAAGAAGCAAAATAGTGTTGCATTATCAACCGCCGAAGCCAAATATATATCCGCCGGTAGTTGTTGTGCATAAATACTTTGGATGAAGGCCACTTTGAGTGATTTTGGAATCAAGTTTAAGAAAGTGCCATTGCTATGTGACAATGAGAGTGCAATCAAATTGACCAATAATCCGGTTCAACATGTAAGAACAAAGCACATTAATGTCCACCACCATTTCATAAGAGATCACTAATAAAAAGGGGACATTTGCATTGAGAGTGTAGGCACCAAAGATCAACTTGCTGATATATTCACCAAGCCATTGGATGAGAAAATGTTTTGCAAGCTAAGGAATGAGTTAAACATATTGGATTTCTCAAATATGTGTTGATGCACCCCCACTCATATGACATGCCTCTCCTTCGAGCAATCCAAGGTAAAAGTTGATTGGCATGGCATACATCCTTGCTAAGGACATGTTTAATGCATCTAGTCATCTCTCCATTTTATTAGGCTCATTCATGAAAATCAAATGAATTTAATGATTGTATGGTACCACTATTGCTTCTATGTTTATTTTGATCTAGTGGTAGCATATGACATGTTTGTGGGCTTATAAACCTAGTGTTTGATCTAGAAAATGAGCTCTAAGTGTTTAACTCAACATGGTACAAGATAACCCTTATTTGGAGGTGTGAAGAAGCTTGTCCTTAGATCAAACCGAGTTAAACATCTTTGGCAAGTATTTTAGATTGAACCAAATTTAGGAATATGATCCTCACCTCATTGTTTGACATTGATAAATCTCAACCTATCTATAATTAAAGTCTTTGTGGTCATTGATGACAAAAGGGGAGAGAAACAAAGATATAAGTGATAGGGGGAGAAATAACAAAGATATTAGTACATGAGGAGAAATAGTGCACAAAGATAGTGAAAAGACAACACAAAGGGGAGAGAAATAAAGATACAAGTGATAGGGGGAGAAGGGAGAAATATGTCAAAGTAAAGGGATCAATTAAAATTTTGAGCATACAAGTAGGGGGAGCAAGCTCATGAACTTGTATGATGCATTTGAATGTGTATTTCATATGTTTGCTTGCATGGCACAAGTTCTAAATTTCAATATTCATGCTTGTGTGGTGTATGCTAGTTATAGATTTGAATGATGAAATGAAAAACTAGCATGCATAGGTTATCTAGTGATTTCTTCTCCAAGTGTTGTTTCCAAGTGGTATCAAGCCAACCATGGTGCTAAGGATGGTATAATGGTGCACTCCGATTGGTATCACGCTTCAAAAGTCCATTGAAAGGGTCGAGATGGCGACTAGAGGGGGGTGAATAGTCCTTTTTAAAACTTAATCATGTTGGCTAACCGAAACAAGTGCAGAATTAAAACTATCAGACTAGCCAAGACTACACCCCTCTATTTATGTTCACTAGCACCTTGCAAAGATACTAATCAAGCAACAAAGGTGCCGGGCTAGCTAGAGCTCTCCTAACCAATTCTAGAAGCAAGGTCACACAAACCTATGCTACTAGTACTTTAAGCAATAAGGGAGCTCCTACACATGCTAGTAAGCAAAAGCATAAAGTCAACTAAGCTCACTAGCAATGCTCAATAATAAGGCAACCAATGCCAAATTAGAGAGCGCAATTACTTAGCTACATAAACTAAGCAATGTGACTAATAAGGTTACACAAACCAAATTAGCCATGCAAGGGAGCTACTTCTATGCTACATAAGCAAGAAGGTAACTAGCAAGCTACACAAGCTAACTAATTACAAAAGCAACAACACAAGCTCAATGTATATGAAAGTAATCACAAGCTTGTGTAACAGGGATGCAAATCAACGGGAAGAACAAGGTTGACACGATGATTTTTCTCCCGAGGTTCACGTGTTTGTCAACACGCTAGTCCCCGTTATGTCGACCGCTCACTTGGTGGTTCGGCGGCTAATTGGCATCACCCGCCAAGCCCGCACGTCAGGCACCGCAAGAACCTACCCTAGAAGTGAGGGTAGCTCAATGCCATGCTTTACTAAAGTTGCTCTTCGCGACTCCTACGGGGCGAGCACAATGCCCCTCACAAAGCACTTCTCCGGAATGCCGCACAAGCTTCTTGCGGGCTTCGATAGAGACCACCACCAAGCCGTCTAGGAGGTGGCAACCTCCAAGAGTAACAAGCACCACTGGCTTGCAACTCGATCACCTAGTGCCACTCGATGCAACCTCATGATGCAATCGCACTAGAATCGCTCACTCACACAATCGGATGATCACTATCAAGTATGTGTGAGATGGAGGGCTCCTAAGCACTCTCAAGCATGGACACAAAGTCTCTCAAGGTGCTCCGCTCCAGCCATGGCCGAAGGCCACTTCTATTTATAGCTCCATGGGCTAAACTAGCCATTACCCCTTCACTGGACGTTTTTCGGGCCGACCGGACGTAGCACCAGACGCTGCACTGGACGCACCGATCGTGCATACTGGACATGTCCGGTAGCTGCCTGACCGCCACGTGTCCGACCATTGCCTCCAATAGCTCTCTGACAAGACGACTGAACGCTCAGCATGAAACGACCAGACACTCAGCTGCTGTGTCCGGTCGAGTCCAGGAAGCCTCCAGGGCCGACCGGACGCGACAGTTAGAAACCGACCAGACGCTGAGCCTCAGCGTCCGATCGAGTATAATAAGCACCCACTGATGACCTAACACATCTGGTCACATTGGACCAGACGCAGCCAGCGTCCGATCGTCTATACTACCGAACACCGCATTTTTTGATTCACACCGGACGTGTTCGGTGTGGTGACCGGACACGTCTGGTCGCACCGTGCAGTTTAGTCCTGAGCCACATACCGGACGTGTCCGGTTTCCATACCGGACGCGTCCGGTCACACTATGACCAGCGCAACTAACTCCTTTTCAACTCTAACTTCTTCACCCTTGCTCAAATGTGCCAACCACCAAGTGTATCACCTTGTGCACATGTGTTAGCATATTTTCACAAACATTTTAAGGGTGTTAGCCACTCAATCTTGCCATGCCACTCGATCCTAGCGACGATGCAAAGTTAGATCACTCGAGTGGCACTAGATGACCGATATACAAATAAGTTTACCCCTCTTGATAGTACGGCCATCTATCCTAAACCCGGTCATAAACTTCTCTACATACCTATGACTGGTGAAATGAAATGCCCTAGGTTATACCTTTGCCTTGCGCATTCCATTCCATCTCCTCCAACGTCGATGCAACACATGCACCAACACGATCAACAATGATATGATCCACTTCATATCATCACGTGATCATATTGGTTCATCGATCTTGACTTTACTTGCTCTTCACCGTTGCCATCATCCATCGGCGCCAAGTCTTGCTCAAGCTTCACTGCCACGTGGTCCATCACTCCAAAGCCTTTGACTTGCCCTTCACGCTTGCAACTGGTCCATCAAGCCAAGTCTTGTCTTGATCTTCTCCAGCTTGATCACATGACTCAATGTCATGTCTCATGTGCAATGAGCTCCTTCATCATCACATGTGTGAGCTTTGCAACATCTCCAAGCCATTTTCACCTTCATGGCATATGTTGCTCACACACATGTACCTGTGAACTAATCACCTCTGTATCTCATATAAACACAATTAGTCCACCTAGGTTGTCACTCAATTACCAAAACCACACAAGGACCTTTCATCCATCTTTTATACCTTAGCATCATTTGGTAGATATTGTCTCCTATATTTCCTATCTAAGCATATGTGCAAGCTACAATCTAAACTCTTAGCACATATGTAGGGGGAGCAATTGCTACCATATGAAGTTCATGAAACTTGTCCATATCCTTTTACACATAGTAAATATGCTTAGACAAGCAACATAGATTTAATTGAATTTCAATTCATATCTTTGTGAAAGGGTTGTCATCAATTACCAAAAATGGGAGATTGAAAGCTCTAGTTTGGTTTTCGTGAATTGATAAAACCCTAAGTGCTAACCTAGTTTATCAAATGATCATAAGATAGGTAGCACACTCCAAGTAGTAAAGCAAATGAAGATCATAACATGATGATGATGCCATGATGATGATCAAGTGCTTGGACTTGGAAAGAAGAAAGAGAAAAATAAAAAGCTTAAGGCAAAGGTATAAATTGTAGGAGCTATTTTGTTTTGGTGATCAAGACACTTAGAGAGTATGATCATATTTAGGTTTGATAGCCATACTATTAAGAGGGGTGAAACTCGTATCGAAATGCGGTTATCAAAGTATCAATAGATGCTCTAACCCATTGCATATGCATTTAGGATCTAGTGGAATGCTAACACCCTTAAAAATGTTTGTGAAAATATGCTAACACATGTGCACAAGGTGATACACTTGGTGGTTGGCATATTTGAGCAAGGGTGAAGAAGTTAGAGGTGAAAAGGAGTAAGTCTCGCTGGTCACAAGGTGACCGGACGCTGGTCTCAAAGGAACCGGCGCGTCCGGTCAGTTGTAACAGCGAAGACGCTGGCGTCGGTCAAACGACCGGACGCTGGGTCGCTCAGCGACCGGACGCTGACAGGCTATGTCCGGTCATGATGACATGGCAGCACAGAAGAAGATACTATGTGACCGAACGCTGGCTGTGTTCGGTCAAGCATGACCGGATGCGTCCGGTCGAAGAAATTCATTTCTGGAACCATACTAAAAATGACCAGACGCTGGAGGATCAGCGTCCGGTCGACTAATGATCGTTGAGATCGGGTGAATAGTATTCAAAGAGAGGGGACACATGGCATGCATCACGTGACCGAAGCGTCCGGTCACCCCGAGTTGTGCCTAGTGAAGGGGTACAATGGCTCTATTTCGTGGGAGCTTCTATTTAAGCCCTATGGCTGGTTGAAGCTCACACCTTTGGCCATTTGCATTGACATAACAACCTTGTGAGCTTAGCCAAAGCCCTCCCACTCATCTCCACCATTGATTCATCATCTTTGTGAGATTGGGAGAGAATCCAAGTGCATTGCTTGAGTGTTTGGATCTAGAGGCACTTGGTGTTCGTGTTTTGCTGCGGGATTCGCTTGTTACTCTTGGTGGTTACTGCTACCTAGACAGCTTGGAGCAGCGAGGATCGTCGAGCGGAGGTTGGTGATTGTCTCCGGCTCCGATCATGGTGATTGTGAAGGGTTCTTGACCTTTCCTCGATGGAGAGCCAAAAGATACTCTAGTGGATTGCTCGTGGCTTGTGTGATCCTCATCTTGTGTTGGTTGTGCGGCACCCTATTGAGGGTTTGGCGTGTGAAGCCAATTAGCGTGTGAACCTCCAAGTGAGTGAATCGCCACAACGAGGACTAGCTTGCCGGCAAGCAAGTGAACCTCGGTAAAAAATCATTGTGTTCATCATTGATTTCGAGGTGATTGGTCTTCATTGTTATTCATCCTTGTGATTGATTGGTTCCTTCATCTACACGGCGGTATAACCTTCTTGATCACTCTCTTTACATTACCGCAAAGTAGTTGTCAAGCTCTTTAGTGTAGCTAGTTGTGAGAGCTTGCTTGGTTGGTGTGGCTCTTTAGTTAGCCTTTGAGAGCACACTAACATAGGGTAGTGTCATAGCTATTGTGTGAATAGATACTATTTAAACTAGAATTGTGGTATGTGACTTGCATTTTGAGTAGGCTAGCGTAAAACTATAACACCTCTGGTGTTTTGACCTAGCACTAAAATTTGACATGTCATCATATGCATTGCAAAGCATTCATAAAAGTAGAAAATTTTGAATGCATTCACTAATAAGCTTTATTTCATAATGTTGTTATTTCATGTGATGTGATTCAAAACCCTAAATAAAGATCATGACTACAAGGGTCAAAATTCATGTGATCATGTGAGGTCATGTGTCATTTGACTCAAATAACCCTAATGGGCCATGTTACTGGTCAAAAATCAAAATTTAAGTAAAAGGAAGACAAATCAAATTTGAATTCAAATTCAAATTATAAGTCCTTTTTGCCCCTTTTGACTAATTCAAAATCCATGTGGAATTTGGGGTTGAGGCAAAAAGCAAAGTTGGAGATTATTTTATGTGGATCAGCTTTGGTATTCAAAGTTTTTCAAGTTTACATATAAAATTTGGAGTAATTTTGAAATGATTCAAATGCTCAAATGCACCCTAAATTCAAATTTCAAAATGGAGGTAGAATTTAAAAATGTTCCTAGAAGCAAAGTTGTAGAGTTTGAAAAATTGAGCAACTTTCATTTTTGGAGATTTTCAACTTCTTTAGAAAATTTGAGAGTAATTTGAAAAATAGACTCAGTGGCAGTTCTGTAAATAATTCAAAAATCAAAATCAACATCGCCTGTTTGCCACCGGCGACACGCCGCTGTTTGCCGCCGACCTTCTTCGCCGCTTTCACGCGTGGTGACACGCCGATGCCTCCGTGGCGAGCTCGCTCGTGTGCTGTCGACACCGCACGCCTTCCTTCCTTCTATAAATAGGAGCACGCCATCATCATTTCTCAGTTTCCCGTCGACTGCTCGTCGCCGGTGTCCTGACCGCGCTCGTGAAATTCGTCCTCGCCGTAGTACCTGGGGTCAATTGCGTTGGCCAGAAGCTCCGCCTCGCCCTACCACTCATTCCCGACCTGCTCGCCTCGCCTCTAGCCGGTCAGCACCACCACGCGACGTCGTCTTCTTCGAAGCCGTCCGGAGCTCCGCCATCATCGGCCTCACCGTGGTCCCGTCGATCCAGTACGTCTCCGCCTTCACCGAGTCTACCTACGTGATCACGGTGAGCTCCTGAACGTGAAGATCGTTTCGCTTTAGTCTCTACTGCAACGTCGCCGTGGTTACGCCGTACACCGTCGTGCCCAGGCCGCCATGCCAGGCGTGGAGCTATCTCCGGTGCGCCTTTTGCCTTTCTGATAGCTAGGATCGGTTCGGGGAAAAGAGTAGGTCATGTAGGTGCGGTCTGCTTCACCAGAGCTTCACCGCCGGCGCGTTTTGCCGATCGAAGCAGACAGAGCCGGCGTGCGTCCTCTTTGGGTCACTGACAAGCGGGGCCTGGCTGTCAGTGCGAGAGAGGAAGAAGAACAGTGCGATTTTGTATTTTCTGAAATTATGAATAGTGCTAAAACTTTGGGAATTTGTAGGAAAATAATTATAGCTCCAAAAATTCTAAAAATTTTTGTGTAGCTTCTGTACATGCTCTAGTATGGTTTAAAAATATGAAACTTGAAATTTGAATAAATTTTTAATGTTCAAATATTCATTCCATTAATTGATAAATGCAATTTCTATGATTTTTGTAGGCCACTATATAATTCCAAAAATTATAAAATTTGTTTTGGTACACTAATTTGATATGAGGAAGCTTACATAAAATTTTGAGGTCATTTGGAACAAGTTTATTTTTGGGCTTATTTCCAAATTAATTCAAAAATAAATAAAAGCAAACCCTAAGTGTTTGATTAGTGTTGGATCTTGTTTTGGTCATGTTTTGTGACTAGTAGGGTTTCAAGATCCATTTGGTCAAATTACATGTGTGGCTCTTGACGGTAGGATTACAAGTTGGTTTTGTTGGCTTGCAATTGTACCGTGAAGGAAAATCATTTGCGGGGTGTTTTTACATTTCATGTACCGTGAAAGCATCATGTTTACATTATCATCATGTTAAAGCATATGTTATCGTTTCGTGTAAAATCCGAGAGTAAAACGATTCTAGTTGAACAAGTTCTGGAAGAATCCCCGGTTGTCGCGGGATTTGATATTTGTGGTACTGATCCGGAACCTGAGATCGTCAACAAAGGCAAGTCCCGGTTTATGCATTAAACCCTTACCTTGTTTACTTTGAAAAGTTTATTACCTATGTTACTTATTGCATTAAGTTGATTAATTCAAATGTTACCTATTTGATGTATTGCCTACCTTGATAATTATTTACCATCCTTGAAGATGTTTTCATTTACAAAGGCGTAGAATGCTTAGTATGCTGTATGATAGGCTTTCAAAGTAAAAGTTTCGATACAATCAAAGATGGTATACTGGCCAAAGAAAGAAAGAAGGTAGAATGAACTAGAGACTAGTCGGGCGACTTATTTTGAATGTTGAGTAATGTTGCCGACTATGTCGCTTAAAGGCTACTCATTGTGGATCTTCTGAACGAGACACTTTGTAGTACTGGTCACATACTCCGGTAAGCCTACTTCGGCTAATCCGATACTAAGACGAATGCCCACGCACTGGGAGTGCAGAGATGACGGGAGTAGCGTGTACCCTCGTGGCTAGAATGTGGCCAGATTTGAGGTGTGCTGTGCTCTCAGGTGGCGTGGAGACGACTTAGTATTGGAAGATCCGGTAGCGAAGTTGATATATGCAAGATTAAGTTCTACATATGTCGTGTGATAAGGAATCCCCAGCTGGGACTTGAATCAATTCAAATTGCCGGTGCTCCGCGGATATGGAGACTCGATCCATTACAGAAGCAATGCAGGACTGGTGAATTACTAAAATATGAGAAAAGAATGGAATGAGAAGGATTGGAATATGGGAAATATACATTTAGTTGAGATAATGAACTTAAAGGACTTAGGGGTAAAACTTGAAAATAGAATGAAGAATAGTAAGCTTTTGGCAAAGAACTTTTGAATCTTGCTACATCCTTACCTTGCCCCAAACCCTGCATCTCTAAAAGTCTTACACCCCTTTATGTTGGGTTAGTCTTGTTGAGTACTTTTGTACTCAGGGTTTGTTAACCCTTGTTGCAGGTGAGTCGCATGCGCAGGCTTGTTTTGGTCCCTGCTGCATGTCTATGTTTGAAGTCAATGACGATGAGGAGTGATGAATGGCCTTTGGACAAGGCACTAGTTTGTATGATAAATAAAGTTAATGTAATATTATCCCGCTACTATGGTTATATAACACTTATGGTATTGTAAGTTTGAAAACAACTGGTTTGTAACCTATGTTACCTTAAGACTTCCGCTATCTTTATTCTGATGTATATATTTGAATAAACTGTTGTAATCTACAATGTCTGTGATTGGGATCCTGTTTGAAAAGAGAATCGTGGATGATTCGGATTTCCCGAGGACACCCGACAGACCTGTTGAGTTGTTGGAAACTCGTAAACGCTATCCGAGGTCTGTTAAGACAACGATAGGTGCACGTGGGCTCAATTCTTTAGGAGGTTCTACCACAAAAACTTGTTTCGCCTCATAATTGTCTAACCATTTTGTTAAGTTTTGTATAGAAATTTTTATTAGGCTATTCACCCCCCTCTAGCCATTAGGACCTTTCACCAGCCAGCAGTAATAATCCACGATCGTATACGATCATATTAGCACCGGCCGAATAGGGTCTAGATTTCAGACCAAATATGTAATTTCAAATCTAAAAGGACCGAAGAAGGAAACCGAACTCTTCTCAGGTCAAGGAAGGAATTTTCTTGTGTTATAAATGGTGATTGTCGGCTGTCGCTACATCGGTGTCAGCTGTGAAACAACATTTGTAGGTCAGTTTCTTGTTTACTTCACTCCAATATGTAAAGAAACTCAAAATAAAAATTGTTCAAACATAGAAACTAGAACATTTCCCCAGCAGAATCTGAAGGAACATCAGACAGAAAATTATCAGATGAATCAGTGATATAAGGAACTCATGAGACAGACTCAAAGGGAGTTGGAAGTCGTAAAATGAAGGCCCTGCACAAGCAGTAGGTCCGTGTGCAAAAAAACAGTAGCGCCTAATGTGAAGCATGGCTCGAAGCTCGAAGCCAAAGATTCGGTAAAAGCTCCCGAACAATTGTTTTGACCATATATTATCTACGCAAGAAACCCATGGCTTGGTAAACATTGTTTAGGGTGATGTCCGCTATCTCAGCAGCTTTTCCTGCTCCTTCTAAAAGAACATTATCCAAGTAGGCTGGGTCAGACATTATCTCCTCATAACGGACCTACAAAGGTGTGAAAAAACAGAATTAAAGGAAAGGATTCGTATGAGATTAATTATGCAAATAAAAAGAACTTGATCGCTAAATTTTTCAAATACAATGGTTCAGTCCAATTGGAGGGGTGAGCATAAGGGTTGCACATTATCAAACTGTACAGATCAAGGGTCATGGAACCTGAATAGGCTGCAAATGATCAATTAGAGCTTCCGTAAGAGTAGTCTTGAATGTACCCCAGTTCATGTGTTGGCACTCACTAACAACTTCCTGAAAAACAATATTAGTATAAATATCAATCTTAACTAACTTGAAATAACAAATTTATACTGGATGTAGGTGAAACGTCTATATATAGGCAACTCTGCTTCATGTTTAGCCTGTGTATAGGTGTACTACAGCATGCAAAAATTAGATACCTCCTTAGTCTTCCCAGTGATAATCTGGTATATAGAGAGAAGATTTCTGCATTCCGGCCTCTCTGGGTTGTCGAACTCCATACTGTAATATATGAGTTCAATGAAATGAGTTTCCATAACAATGAAAGGAGAGGTAGAGAGGGCGGAGAAGAGAGGAAGAGAGAAACCCTGGGAATGAGTCAGTTTTGCAGCGCTTGATTTTATTTGCGATCACCTACCAAAAAGAAGACAGCTTTTTATGAATAAATCCAATCACAGAAATATATGAACATGTTAAAGTTATAAAAATATGGAGGCATGAGGATTCAATTCATATCACTATCCTTAGATCCTTACATCTTTTGGGTCAAGAAGGTTAATACGAGACTGATCTGAAGAAGCAGACTTGGACATCTGTCACCAAAACGGAAGTCAGCACAGTACATGTATAGAGCACAGTAACCAGGTAAGTAGAAAAATATGAACCAGCTCAGAACATAATTCAAAAATTAAATGCATATCTAGCAGTACTGTTAATCACCTTGGAGAGACCATCAGTTAGGGACATAACACGAGCCCCTGCTGGAGGAATAAGGGCTTCAGGAACCTAAACAATCAAACCAGAAGGTACTCTAATCTAAGTATAGCATAGATAACTTAGAAGGATGTGAAATTGTGTATGTGCATGACATTTTGCACACCTTAAATAACAAACCCCCTCTCCTGCCAAGCAAAAAATATAAATGAATTGTCATGAAAAGACAAACTACTACTGGAACTGCAAAAAGCGGGACAAAAAAAATTATCTCACCCTCCCAATTTCTTCCACTTTCTTCCACCATAAAGATTATTTCCACGCTCAGCTATTTCACGAGTTAATTCCAAATGTTGTGTTTGATCTTCACCAACAGGTACCAGATCGGACTGCGATCATTCAAGTAAGCCATTGTTCATATTGAGGCGAGAAAAACAAGGGAATAAATACAGCTGAATTGAAATGTTGCATTCATGCTAGCTAAATGAGCTGTTAATAATTCACCTGGTACAAAAGGATGTCAGAAGCCATTAGAACAGGATAAGTCAAAAGTGCAACCCCAACATTTTCATCACCCTGATAAAAAAAAGCATCAGCAGTACTATTATAGTCAACCTTAAAAAATCTGAAATATTTTTAACACCATTATGTAAGGCATTGAGGGATTTTGCAAGAATGGAATCTGACTCCACCTTATCACTACATACGGAATTAATGCTTCAGTAAAATAGTAGGGCTAGAACTAACAGTTTTAAAGTTTAAAGCAGCACTGAAGCTGTATAAAGTGACAAGGCATCACAGATGTGATCTGATGATAAAATTAGACATCACATGGTGTGAACTAAGCACTCATGTGGATCAAACAGAGATCCACAATGAAGAGTGATTATTAGGCCAAAAGCATTAAAATACAGGGAAGATATTGCAAGATCATTTATCTGTTTGACTCAATAATCCATCAAATGTGAAAGCCAAACCCTAGCATGGAATTGATGTATCCTCAAACATGACTATGGTTGTGGCCCATAAGCACATGGAATTGCTAGTCACAAAAAGGAATGTTTCGATGAAATACTTTATCCCAGTTCTTAGTATGATGTAGACATGTGCATGTTATTGGAGAGCATTTTGAACTGCAAGAATAGTTGCATATCATTCATTATTTCAGCAGGTGTTTGAATCACAAAAAATAAGATGTTGACAATGAAAGAGACATCTATATTCCTTGTCCCTTCTCATAACATGTTTAATTTCTCAAACAAAATTTGATGGTGAAAGCTGTCGTACAGCAAGTGACGCACCGCCTTGCGAGACTTCTCTTTGAACTGGATCATTCTATTCAGCCAGCCAATAGGAGTAGAAGAACTCAATAGCCACATCAACTCAACATGAGCACGGACATGAGACTGTACAAAGATAGAAGCCTGAAAACACACAGAGTCATAATACATAACAACAGAAGTGTACACATACAGAATAATCAAAACACAGTGAGGCAGACCTTGGAGCTGTCGACGCCACACGCCAGATATATTGCAGCAGTGCTTCTTGTTGCTTTGGAAAGCAGTGGCGCCTCATATGGTAAAGTAATCTGCAAATATTTTGAACAAAGTGATAAACATAACCTAACAAATTTAAAAGAGCAACAAAATGAACCATAGACAGCAATATATTTATAAAAATCAATTATGAAATAAATAGAACAAGAACAAAAGCAGCTCCTTATTCCTCCAATCCTCCTGCAAGGTAACAACATAGTTTGAATATACAACATGGAAAACACTTAGCTAACATCATAAGGTTGAAAGAATATCATGTATTACACAAATATCATGCAGCATATGTCAAAGAGATATTTAAGAAAGCAAGTTAATAGGAAGGCTGTAATTTGTCTCAGGACACCAGAACAGGGTAGAAAAAATCATTGATAACAATTATGTCAATACCAATTTATCAAGCTGTTAAACTAATACAATTATTATGCTTCTGTTGTAAGATGGACATATACTAAGAAAGAACTTACTGCATGAAGATCCACGATGAAAAAGAATGTCTCGTATAAATCCTGCAATGAAGTGACATATAAGAAGATATAACGATGCAAACTACCCTGAACAAGGGATGAATTAACAGTGATAAGTTCGCTACTTTGTAGTTACCTCTTGAATATAGTTCAATATAGATGAAACAATATCATAACTGAAAAGGCCTTGGTACTAAACAAACTGTTTCTTGTTTAATACTTCTGATTGTTTTCATTCCTTTCAAGTTCTTTTTAGTTCTCTACCACTTAAGCAAAGCCTATACAGTGCAATTCAAAGGAACTTGTAATTTCAAAGCAACATATGTAATACCTGAAGTGCAACCCAATTCTTAATCGCCCCTAGATAATTTCCAAGGTGAACCAATCCTGTTGGCTGTACACCAGAAACTACTCTTTTCCTGCAACAGTGAACACAGCTAGCTGTTCGATTTAGAGAAAAGAGGGTAAATAGATTTATCAGAACCATTTCACAACCTTAACATGAATTCATTACATAACTATGAGCCATCATGGAAATAGATACCATCATTATGGATAACTAAAAGTTCCTAGAGAAATCCTCCCCATCCAAACAGGCCCTATGGAAGCAAATTTTAGTCCTATATTTTTTCCCCTTCTATTGTGCTAAAATTCGTATTTTCAACTTAGATATTTCTGTTGAACTTACATTCAATCTGAACATGCCGTTGAAGCAAAAGGAAGGCCAAACGATCATTCGTAAATGCATATGGAGAAAGAGCTGTATTACAACCATGGCGTAGATAGTTTCCTCTAACCAACCACGACTGCAAGCAGCAAGTAAAATGCATTCTACAGCAATTCAATTCTAGCATCGGTCATTTGCAGAATTCCAAAACATCACAAACCCTATATATTCAATGAAGGTATACCCGAACGCATCAACATCTGAGCAAACTCAAGGCTTACGCCATTGCATTAAAATCTCCTCTCTCTCGTGAATTAGCCACACTAAAATGCAGGTCCACGAGCGATTCCCAAAGGCGACGTGCTAAAAGCCAAACTGCGACACAAACCCGAAAATACGCAACAAAGCATTACGTCGAACACCACCCTGACAGGGAGGCGCTGGACTTACTTCCTTGCCGGAGGAGCAGACTCTTCCTCGCTGGGGCCGGGAACGGCTTCAACCGCGCTGCAATTGAGACGACAGAGCGGGTGGATGCCAGAAGCGAGCAGTCCTCCTCGGGCACCAACGCCACTCCTAAAGCTACGACGCCAAAAGGCGGGAAAAAAACAGAAGTTGCAGCATCAACAGCGAACAAAAAGATATAAGCGGTTAGGGTTTCAGCAGAGCGTACCAGGTGTACGCGAAGTGCGGCGGGCAGTGGAGGACGTGGGAGAGGAGTGCGCGGCTCATGGCGTCGTCCCCGTCCTCCGCTACCCTTCGGATTTGGTTGGAGAAGCCGCAAGCGGACAGCGTGCTGACGCGTCTTCCGTGATAGCGAGCTCAGGCAGGGTGGGCCGCGTAAAACAGGCCGGGTGGAACTGGACGGTGCGGATCCAGCCCAACCCAACAGACATTCTAGAGCCGGCCTACCGCGGGGGTACGTGGCGACACCTCTCCTGCAACGTGTCCGGCGCGGACGACAGGCACCGCCGTCGCCGTCACCCCATGGCCTCGGGGTCCGCCGTGCTTCTACAGCGCTCCTACTCGCGCGCCCGAGAATATTTACGGCTCCAGCGCACCGCCAGCTACTCAGTTGCGCTGCATTTGGAGGGCGAGGGCCTGCGCTGGTGGTGGAGCAACAGCTGCGGCCGCGGCGGGAGGTTTGGCGCGAGAGCGGCGCACCGTATGGCGGGATCAGGGGAGGGGGAAAACGGCGGCGTGCCGGCGGGAGGTGAAGTCGCGATGGCGTCGGGCGTGGTGACTGGCGGCGTGGAGGACGCCTACGGCGAGGACCGCGCCACCGAGGACCAGCCTGGCACGCCGTGGGCCGTCTGCATCGCAAGGTATATGCGAGTTTCCTTCTGCTGCTCCTGTTATGTTTGGTATCCTCTGATTCTACTGTAAACTAGAAAAACTTGGCGCGTCTTTGCCGCGCCCTCCTTTGAATTAGCCAGCTTAGCATTTATTACTTCAAAGGGTTTAGCAGTTGAGCTACGAGATTAAGTTTATGATGATTTTGATGTTGTGCTTAGTTATCGTTAGCAGAGAGGAATACAATAGCATCTTGAACATTACTGAGACCATGATCACATCATAGCAATTGATGATTAGTGTGATGATATTTAATTCGGGTTTACTAGTATGGATTCATACCCATTGCTCTCACTAAATTGTGCAAGTTAATGTTGTATGCCCATTCTACAATAGTTATGGTTTCCTTGTCAGTATAGCCCAATATGGCAATGGTATTTTATATAAGCTGAAAAGTGAAATGATTCTGTCTACTAAGATGAAAGAACACTAGGCCCAAGGGGAAAAAATTGCACGGCATTTATCAATGAAATGTAACAATGTCCTTCCACTCCCAAATAACTGCATGTAGAGCTTCATTTCGAGAGCATGAAGAATACATCCTGATGCATGAGCATGGCCGAACCGGACTGCTGTAAAGATACAATGAAGAAATATTTAGCATATCTAACTTTTGGAATAGCTGAACCCTACAAAAGAAAATATCTTTTTCTAACAGAATAGAACTTTGATACAATGCTCGATATTCATAATGGGTGGATGACTAAAGATGCTTTATATTTCAGAGTCCAGAACAGGTAGGTACCAGTGATTGATAATCTGCTTTCTTACTCTGTTCAGATCTTCTTGAGATATGCATGTGAATTAATAACCTGGTGGCATAGAACACTATACAAATAACTAAATTCTGTTGTAATATCAGTGCTTACAGAATCTAGTTATGCTAAATATTAATGCTTGCAGATGAGCTAGTAGCCTGATACAGATGGTTGGTTCTTGTAAAAAATTTAGAGTGGCTATAGGGTAAGCACATAATATTCCCACATGGATGCAATTTCAAGAAATCTGATAGCTTTACATTTTCAGAGTCACAAAACAGTATATGAAGTTGTATTGAATTAACTATCATCTACATCGTAAGCATCATAGAAGCCACGGCTCATTAAACATCATATCAGAAAAAAAATTCAGCCCTGCAAAATTACCAGCCATAGTCAGTAGGTCTCACAGAACTGAAAACTGATGGAAGGTAGTAGAAGGATATATTCATGGGTGATGGATGATATCAAATTGTCTACTTTAATGACAGATATAACTATTTATTAGCTTTGTTTAGTGTTTGGAAAGAAGTTGACAATGTTTATATTACAGAGCATCTATTGTTGCAAATATAACTTGGATGAGTGTGTAGTCGAAGACTCTGATGATGCACAATTAGACATCAGAGAGAGAGAGGGAGGGAGAGAACTGGTATGCACACACATTACCACATATAAATAAATACTAAAATTTATTTTAGTATGTACAATACGTGCCTGAGCTCCCATCCTACAGCTACAGGATTGAATCCTCCTCTCTCACCGCTACGCATCTTGCAAGCGTCCAGCTGCCAATGGATGGGCAAGACATGATTGTGCGGGGAGATGCTCTGCAATTATCAATCACCAATCCAGTGAATCTAACAATAACAAGCAAAATGGAATAGGATTTCTATTGAAGCAAACACCTGCAACTCTACCTTCTTCTAGAATAGGATGTCCACCAGGGGTGTTTGCTTGCGAATAAAATGCACACCTTGTATTCATTTCATCGAGCACCTTCAAGGCATCATCACGGAGGTATCGATAGCTGCGTTGAGGTCGATGGTGGTCGGCAGCACATGGGAGCATGGAGGCCGGAGATGTCCTTGCCATTGGCTTTCATACCACGGCGGCCCTTTCAACGTGAGCGCTGGGAGGAGGTGGCGGCTGCTCCCTTTCAGGACATGGACAGAGCTCGGGGATGAGGCCGATGGTGGTGTGGCCGCCGTCAGAGAGGCTGCAGTCGTCGAGGCGGATGGACTTGCCAAGGGCGCGACGGGAAGGCTAGCCAGAAGAAGTGATGGATTGGTGGTGGTATTCTCGCCAGATAACCGCAGTGCGCCGGTGGCAGCAGTACTTAACTCCCGCCGGACTCGGGCAGGGCAGAGGTTGATAGTGGGCAGCTCTGCAAGTACAGCTGCGCAGGGGAGCCCGAGGCCGAGGGGACGAGCTGTCCGCCGGAGCTAGCGGGTTCGCAAGGATTCGAGAGCGTCCGGACTTGCAGTTTATAACGGGTGAGACCCGTGACGACCGCGATCGAACGTTTGGTATCGCGTTGTCGCTAGATCCAACGGTTATCGGTTAACGGGCGACGTGGTGCTATGGGTGCCTGAGTTTTGAACTCTGGATTCGAAAGTTAGAGATATTAAGACGACCACGTATCGGCTGAACTCTGAAGTTGAGATTCTTTTCGATGTACCTGTCCATTTCAACATGTGTCATATTGATATACGAAAATCGTGTAGCAATCTGGCCACGAACTTGGAAGAAACTCAATTGGTGTTCTGATGTGTGCATGGCTTCAAGATTGTGATGTTTTGTCATTACCGGGATTTCAGTGGCCACTCCCTACTGAGGGATCCAAGGCACAATAAAGGCCTCTCGTTCACGGAGAAAGAGCGGGACGCGCACTACCTGCGAGGATTATTGCCTCCAGTAGTGCTATCTCAGGACCTCCAGGTCTGCTATTCTACGTTCTCTACCTTATAGCCTTTGCGCGTTAGCAGTTGATGATTTCAGTGAAGCGTGTGCATCTTCTACAGGAGAAGAGGATGTTGCAGAATGTTCGGCAGTTCCATGTCCCGTTGCAGCGCTACATGGCGCTAATGGACCTTCAGGTAAGCCAATCGGCTTCAAGAGAAAATTTGGATTCACAAAGTCAGTTGCAGCTAGCCAGATTACTATTTCAGTCGTGAGTGCTTTTGTCTTGTTGAATGATGCATTTGTTTTCCAGGAGAGAAATGAGAGGCTATTTTACAAGCTCCTGATTGACAATGTAGAAGAACTACTTCCTGTTGTGTATACACCAACAGTTGGGGAAGCTTGCCAGAAGTATGGGTCGATCTTCAGACGACCGCAGGGCTTATACGTCAGCCTGAAGGATAAGTGCGTTGTCCCTCCACCTCTCCTCACAGTAATTGCTTATATCTGCTGAGAGCCTTAAAGTATTAAGGGTGCTTATGATGTGCTTTTTCATGCTAGGGGGAGGATCTTGGAGGTACTGAGAAACTGGCCAGAGAAGAGTATTCAGGTTATTGTGGTCACTGATGGTGAGCGTATTTTAGGCCTGGGAGATCTTGGTTGCCAGGTTAGTTACATTGCCCTGCCATTTTTGCTTTGTCAAGGATCATTTGTGCTTCTGAATTTTTTGTTAAGCGCAGAGTTTGTTGCTTATAATCTTTTTTTGTGTGAAATATGTATAGGGCATGGGAATTCCTGTGGGGAAGCTTGCACTGTATACTGCTCTTGGAGGTGTACGGCCATCTGCTGTGAGTACTTTACATGTGAATATACAGTTTTAAATTGGCCCATGTGAATATACAGTTGTTTATTAGCAGTCTGATGTAATATTTTCCTCCATGTTGTATCATAGTGCTTGCCTATTACCATTGATGTGGGGACAAATAACGAAGATCTACTAAAGGATGAATTCTACATTGGACTAAAGCAAAGAAGAGCAACTGGCCAGGTTCCATGCTATTTGCATTGGCTATGCTCATTCAATTATCATGATTCATGTTAACCTTTAACCTTTATGATTATGGATCTCAATATATTCATTTTCTGAATCAGGAATACTCTGAACTTCTGGATGAGTTTATGGCTGCAGTTAGGCAGAACTATGGGCAAAAAGTTCTTGTCCAGGTATGGAAAATAGTTGAAAGTAAATTATTTGTTTCCTACTGAACTGTAGCAGACCACTTTCTAAAATTTGTTTGGCCTCACAGTTTGAGGACTTTGCAAACCACAATGCATTTACACTTCTTGAGAAGTACAGGACAAACCATCTTGTATTTAATGATGATATCCAGGTAATCAAATAAGGTGTTCGTTAATTTATCTTACTTTTCTTAAAAAGTCATTGAATTTTGTTCCAGACAGCAGTACTAACTCTGAAACCCTGATATTTACAGGGCACGGCTGCTGTAGTGCTTGCAGGGCTTATCGCTGCTCTGAAATCTGTTGGTGGGACTCTAGCTGATCATACATTCTTGTTCTTTGGTGCAGGAGAGGTGATTGACCCTTTTTTGTAGAGTAAATGCTACTGCTCACTATTAATTACTGCATGTATCAAATCTACATCGCATTTGCTTACTTGCCTTCACATTCCCATGAATCTTGTAATCAGATGAAGATAGTAGGGAACACCATCAGTTCCAATAGGTTCTTTTTAGTATAGACATGCCCTTCGGTGTCTTGGGCATAGGATCGTATTGGAAATCCTCTTGTACTTGCTGGTTTACATTCCAAAAGAACGGTTTGGTTGTCCTGAGATTGTCCATACTTTGGCAAACATAAGTACATAATTTGTATGCTAGTATCAACTATGGTTTATCATAAACACAAATGTATGTCATTGACTTTCGTGTTCAATAAAGACTGCAATTTAAAGGTCCATCTGTCTGTCTTGCAGGCTGGTACGGGCATTGCTGAACTGGTTGCTCTGGAGATATCCAGACAGGTAGTAACTTTTCAAGTTTGGCTTAACTGGAGGAATTTGCTGGTGACCATAGTAAATTAGTGATGTTTCTTTTCAGGCAAAGGTTTCTGTAGAAGAGGCTCGCAAAAAGATCTGGCTGGTTGATTCAAAGGTTAAGAAGTGTTACCTTCCTATTTATTTTTATTTTTATTTTTGTGAACACATTGTAAAGAAGTCTGTCGTGTGTTGCAGGGACTGATTGTAACCTCACGTAAAGAGACACTCCAGCCATTTAAGAAGCGATATGCACATGAGCATGAACCTGTCAAAGATCTCTTAGGTGCTGTTAAGGTACAAGGCTAAACCAAAGGGGATACAAATAGGCTTCCATTGTGGATTTTCATGGTTCATAAATCTTTTTTTCCATTTTTCAGGCTATCAGACCGACTGCACTAATAGGATCAGCTGGTGTGGGTCAAAGTTTCACGAAAGAGGTGATTGAGGCTATGTCTTCGATTAATGAGGTGGCACTTAACATCACTTCCTTGTCTAGATAGTTTGTTTTGTATCATTTCATCAAGTATTTAGAATTAACTCCAATGAAATGCAGAGACCGATTATCCTTGCTCTATCAAACCCAACGTCACAATCTGAATGTACTGCTGAACAAGCATATACATGGAGTCAGGTAGCGTTTCATGCATAGTTTCATCTTTCCACATGCCAAATTTATTTCGAATGCCTCAATCTGAGGATACATATGTAAACAGGGGCGTGCCATATTTGGGAGTGGAAGCCCATTTGATCCGGTGAAATATAATGACAAGCTGTTTGTGCCTGCCCAGGTATGAAAAAATGGCTTGTGCACACAAAGTCCTTAATTTATTGATAGTTTCAACTACCTGTGAACTTTATCTTGAACTATAACAGGCAAACAATGCATACATTTTCCCGGGGTTTGGACTAGGGGTGGTGATCTCAGGAGCGGTCCGGGTGTCAGACGATATGGTCCTTGCTGCTGGTACACACAATCTGCAAGATTTCAAGAGGATCATTCATTTCTCGATATGCTTTCCTGTTTGTCAGTTGTCACTAATTCTGCTTCTTTTTTGGGGGGGGGGGGGGGGGGGGGGGGGGGGGGGGGGGTCATTGGTTTGTGGATTGGACAGCTGAAGGACTAGCTGAACAGGTAACCCCGGAGCATATTGAGAAAGGCCTGATCTACCCGCCCTTCTCCATCATCAGGAAGATTTCAGCTAACATAGCTGCCCGTGTCGCCGCAAAAGCTTATGATCTCGGTATCTTTGCTGTTTTGGGGTACATTTTACTAGAAAACTTAGCGACTTCGAGACACCATGTAAGTTCCATTCTTCTGCTTCACTTTCCGCAGCAATGGCTAGCCAGCTCCCTCGGCCAAAAGACTTGGTGAAGTACGCTGAGAGTTGCATGTACAGCCCCGTCTATCGATCGTACAGGTGATGTGAAGAGCGAACAGTGCTGGCATCGGATACACGGATGGGTGTGTTATATATATACAGCTTCACCTGAAGATTGCATATGCCTATACATTGACATCTACTGCTGAGCTGCTACCTGCTATGCTTGTACATATCTTCCCTGTGACAGTCTTGTAAACGTGTGGCGAAGTCCGCTACTGTGGAGCTGATACTGCACGTTCGTACTTTATGTAGCTGTGCAATAAAGTTCAGGGGATGTAAATTTTTGACGTATTCCTACGTACTCCGTACTAGTCTACTGCAGCATGTTGACATGTTCTCATGCGTGTCGGGGGTTTCTTGTACATGTTTTGCCGGCGCCTATGCAGTCTTGAGGTCTCTACACAAGCGGGGTGACGACAGCATTCAACTCCGAGTGCAAGAAATTGTTATAAAAGAAACGTAAATGCCACCAGGACGTTGGACGGTTCATGGGCATGTATACCAGCCCAATAAATCCCTAAATCTCTGCTCCTTGTCCGCTCGTTTTATATTACGGTATCTGTGTCTGTCTCCTCTGTTGCGTCGGTCAGATAAGAAAAGGAGAAGGAGATGAGACCTGTTCCGCTCTACTCCGTAGTCGACGGTGACCTTGCCTGCTCCTCCTCCGTCGGTCGCCCCGCTGCTCCTTCCCTTGCTCCACCGCGGGTGCGGCTCCCGCCTGCTGCTTCTACTATGTGGCCCGCTTCGCCTGACGATGCGAGCATCGCCGTACCCACGTGTGGTGACCGCTCCCTTGGTCGCTAGCTAGCCACTGAGGCCGCTACGCAAGGAGAAGCGTCGGGCCTGGCGCGGAAGCCCTCTGGCCTCACGCTACGGCTGCGGGCGGGCCCCCGATGCAGACGACGAAGGAGTTCGCACCAAATACGATGCATGTTGCAAGTGCACATTTTAAATGTTTCAGATGTTTTAGAGGTATTTGCAAGTGTTTTATAAGGATGTTGCAAAAGTAGATCGGAATATTGCACATGTTGCAATGGGCTATACATGTATGTTTCAAAAGTTTCATCTGTTTTAGATGTATGTTGCAAGTGTTTCATTTGGATGTTGCAAAACTAGATCGGGATGTTGCATATATATGCAAGTGTTTCAAGTATTTTTATATGTATGTTGCAAGTGTTTTATCTTGATGTTTGCATATGTTTGTAATGGTTACACACGTGTTTTCAAAAAAAAATGGTGTTTTATAAGTGTTTCAACTGTTTTGGACGTATATTGCAAGTGCTTCATCTGGATATTACAAAAATAGACTATGTGTTGCACGTATTACGATACGCGTGAGAAACGGAGAGGGCGTGAAAGGTCTGGCGACGTGGGCAGCGTCTGGGCGGCGCAGGCCCCGTGTGGACATACGAAATGCAAGCTTAGACGAGGGCATGCTGGCCTGAGCGCAGGAAACGGGAGTGCAGCGTGGTGGTCCAGATGCAGGCGTCTATCCGGACGTCCGGGCGCTACTGCCGTAAAAAATACTCCAAATACAATACGTGATGCTTTGTAATTAGCTGCTACTTGCTACTACGAACGGACGTCAAACTTTTAAAACTGAACGCCATCATCCGGACGTCAGGATTGTCACATCAAACCGCATTCGTCAAAATATGTTCAGCACGAGTCGATTATGCCACGCAAATTTAGAGTTCGGACGCACACATGGATCTGAAATCGCTCTCTATATGAGGCCGCAGGCCACTTCACAAGTTGGAACAAGTTTTTGGAAAGCCCTTCCCAAACCAGATTTTGCCGAAACCCCTTCGCTCGCTTTCAGGAAGTAAAAGCAGGCAAATTGGGTCTCGCACAGAATAATGGAAGGCACAAGTTAGTGGATTGCTGCAACTGCAACAAATGGTCACCCAAGCTTGGATGATCTGGCCAGTTCTATCTTGATTGTGTATCATCTGAAATTTGGGAAGTCCGTATCGCCCAGAAGGATCTCGGATGCAGGTTCTTGTTATCGGCTCTGAACAGCCAGCCTATATTGGACTGGCAGGCACTGCACAACGCGATCGTCCATGTGTATCTGCAACCAGAAAAAAGAACTTAGCCAGTGTATCAGGCAACCATGGTAGTTATGTGATTTCCAGGTTCAAGTGGAGAAACGAAAAAAGAAAAAGAAACTGGTAAAATTATCATACCCTGGAAACCAGCTGTGAGTTTTGGAAGGGTCGCCGCGCAGTGCAAGGCCAGTGGCACTGTATACTGTGATAATCTCTTTCACAGAACTGTGGGGCTTGCTGTGAGAAGACATTGGGCTGTCACTGGACGTCACCGCCATGTCACTTCGTCTTGCAATACGGGTCTACAACAAGAAAAGAACCTGTCACCTCTTGTATTAGTCAAAACTATGCATAAACTATTTGATCAGTTTTATAGCTGATATCCCCAGGACTACCCCAGATCCAAGAATCAGATGGGACGACAACCAAGCAAGAGTTTATGTGCTGATTCTCAAAAATCAACTCCCCAAAGGTCGACTCGACCAGTGAGCTTTAACCATCTCTATGGAAATAAGAGACTTGCTAAAATTCAGGAACCTAAATTTTAGTTTTCTTTCATGCGACGGTTATTGCATATATTTTATACTAAAATTGCAGCTTTAGTTTGTTGCAATTATATAGGCATAATCTGCAATTTTTATTCCGAGAATAAAAAACATGTTAGACAAAACCACAAACTCGATAAAATCTGATCTAAACTGGCACAGACAATTAACAATTTACGCACAGACAATTAACAATTTACAATTGTTTCTATAGTTAGACAAGGACAAAAATTTGATATGTTATGATACAAAGACATTTACAAATCACAAAAGTAACAATTCACTTGTACTAGTTGGTTGTACAAGAGTGTTGCCTGAAATTATCCTAAAATTCAGGCACCTAAAATATAGGAGAAGTGTGGAAATAATGAGTCAGCTTCGTTTTTTTTCTTTTTATTAGGTATTTGAAACACTGCACTTATGCAAAAAAAAAAGTTGAAATCTTGCAGAACCTAAATGACAACAAAATTTGAAATCCTGGATCCAGTTTCATTTTCATGTCACCACTATGCATGAATGCATGATGCATTACCACCACTGGTTCCAACTGCAGACTGGACAGAGATAAGGTCACAAGTCTTGGCCATGTGAACAGAATTGAAGAAATGAAGCATGATCAGAAACTTTGAGAAAGTAACTGTTACTGTTTAAAAGAAAGTAAACAATACCAAGCAATTTCTACATCGTATGAAATTGAAGGCTTTGAGTAGCTGAATCTCCCGCTGTAGTCGATATGAGATTCCATCAATCTCAAGCAATTCTTGCCTTAGAGACTCTGAGATAGGAAGTTTGCTTCCAATGCAAAATGACAAATAATTTGGTTTCCTCACATGATCATCCATGCTTGGGTTTAAAATTACTTGTCTCCACAAATCTGCCATAAAGAAAATTCAAGGTCATACATACAACAACACTTAAATCACAACTGAACAGATTTATACTTGACATAACAGGACTTATCTCTCTATACTACAAAGATATAAGCAACTTTTCCAGCATGTCCGAGAAAAAAATTACAGGAACAAATATTATGCAGTTAACAATCAATGAATGCAGAGTAACATAAATTCAGTTTGCTACAATTCAAGAGAAATAAAAAAGGAGTGGAGAAATAACTTGGTACCTGCAGCTCTCCTAGAAAGTGAATACGAATCATACATCTCATAAGCCCAGCGAGGCCAAAATGACAATGGGGCCTGTGATGCATTTTTTGTTGCAAAGTAGCGTTTCTGCTGTTTAGTATCTTTCTTTCTTGCTCTCTGAAAGGATTTGGAGGATATGAAACAAAGATTATCATCATCTCCTGTGTTTGTATTCTTATCTGGCTGACCATACCCATCAATTTCTTTTACAGACTCATGGCTCTGGCAAGACTGTTCAGGTATAGAATTTTGGCCTTCATTTGAGGATTCATCCACAATACCACACCTTACCAAGCCACTGGACCGGGAACCTAAAAGGTATATTCTTTTATCTGTTACTGAGTAATCACTTGAAGTGCTAGTGGGTGATAGAGAATCCCTATCCATACCAGAATCCACATGATCAAGTTGTGTAGAACATGACGCATGCAAACTGGGCACTATCGATGAAGCACATTGCCTGAAACTGTTAGTTGCAGCTAACTGTCCAAAAGCATCTCTTGGAGTTCTTTGAGGTGTATCTTCTTCAATAATTTGGACTTCACCCCATGGCTGTCAAGAAAAATGCCATGAGAATATGCTCTCTTCCTTTTAGTTCAGAGAATTACATAGTTTTTACTTAGGCCCTGTTTGGATCACAGCTGGATCATTATAATCTAGGTTATACATAGGATTAATATAATCTGGATTAATAATCAGAGTGCTTGGATCCCTGGATTATTGTGGTGGATTATTCTTGGTTCAAGTGACAAATACTCATCATCACCAAAAAGCAGGTCCAAGGTGGATTATAGGATTATTGTAACCTGGTGTTTTGATTATAATAATCCACCTTATAATCTAGCTTGTTTGGATCACAATTACAATATCTTAGTTGATTATTATAATCACAGTGGATCCAAACAGGCCCTTAATTATTAAGACTTACTACTCCGTCGACATCCAACCAATGGCGCATAAGACGAAACCGCTGCTGACCATGAGAGAAAATACATGATGAACCATCATCCAACTGTTGAATTTTCTGTATCTATAAAGGCAACATAAACACACAAGTTAATTTAACTCTTGACAGTCTGACTAATGAGAAGGAAGGGCTACAGGTGAATATAGATAGTTTGAATGAAATAACAAATAAATAAAACTTGCACCAATATATAGCTCACAACTTATTATACAAAAAAAAAACTCGACCTGCAGGGGGTAAGACAGCCCCTGGGTATTGCATTAAACTCACAACTTATACTAGTCTAGTTGATGTTAAAATTGCAAAATGTGTAAAAGGGTGTTAACCAAAAGAAGTCAGACTCAGAGACATGTTGGTGGCATGAAAATGGCACTTGTAGTGCGCACTTGAATTCCAACTTCCAAGATGTTTTGTATCATCAACTGATCGAAGCAAAACAACAAATAGTCCCAAGCAAGTCGGGGTAGACTCATCAACTGATCAATGTACAAATCCAGAAATTTGGTTGCAGGGTCTATCTTCAAGAATAAGGAGACTATAATCAACCATAGCTTCTCAAAAGAAGAAAAGAGAAACACAATAATCAACTTTAGCTGTGGATACCATAAGGATGTTTTCCAGTAAGTAAATGTCTAGGTCCTGTGTGAATTCATTACAACAACAACAACAACATAGCCTTTCAGTCCCAAGCAAGTTGGGGTAGGCTAGAGTTAAAACACACCAAGAGCCCCAAGTCACGATTCAGGCACTTCAATAGCTGCTTTCCAAGTACTCTATTCAAACATAGA
Source organism: Miscanthus floridulus (assembly GCF_019320115.1). NCBI lineage: Eukaryota > Viridiplantae > Streptophyta > Magnoliopsida > Poales > Poaceae > Miscanthus > Miscanthus floridulus. The sequence continues at coordinate 108,381,873 of NC_089584.1, forward strand.
TCTCTAGGTATATCCCAAGCTTTCAAAACTCTTTTTATTGCCTCCCCCAAAGTCAATTTCAGTCTTCCTCTACCTCTCCTCATATTATTAGCTTGGCTTGAGACTCCACAATGCACTGGTGCCTCTGGAGGTCTTCTTTGGACATAGCCAAACCACCTCAACCGATGTTAGACAAGCTTTTCTTCAATTGGTGATACCTCTAGGTGATCACGTATATCATCGTTCCGAACTCGGTCCATTCTTGTGTGACCGCAAATCCATCGCAACATACGCATTTCTGCAACACTCAGTTGTTGAACATGTCGAATCTTTGTAGGCCAACATTCTGCTCCATACAACATAGCCGGTCTAATCGCCGTTCTATAAAACTTGCCTTTTAGCTTTTGTGGTACCCTCTTGTCACAGAGAATGCCAGAAGCTTGTCGCCACTTGATCCACCCTGCTTTGATTCTATGGCTAACGTCCGCATCAATATCTCCACCCCTCTGTAGCATCGATCCCAGATACCGAAAGATATCCTTCTTAGGCACTACTTGACCTTCCAAACTCACATCTCCCTCTTCCTGTACAACTCCGCCAAAGTCGCATCTCATGTATTCGGTTTTAGTTCTGCTCAATCTAAAACCTTTAGACTCAAGGGTCTGCCGCCATAACTCTAGTTTCTTATTTACTTCAGCCTAGCTTTTGTCCACTAACACTACATCATCAGCGAACAACATACACCAAGCGATATCCCCTTGTATGTTCCTGGTAACCTCATCCATTACCAAGGCAAAGAGATACGGGCTTAAGGCTGACCCTTGATGAAGTTCAATTTTAATCGGGAAGTACTTTGTGTTACCATTTTTTGTTCGAACACTAGTCACAACATTGTTGTACATATCCTTGATAAGGGTCACGTACTTTGATGGGACTTTATGTTTGTCCAAAGACCATCACATAACATTTCTTGGTATCTTGTCATAAGCCTTCTCCAAGTCAATGAAAACCAAGTGGAGGTCCTTCTTCTGCTCTCTAAACCGCTCCATAACCTGTCTTATTAAGAAGATTGCTTCTATGATTGACCTTCCGGGCATGAAACCAAATTGGTTTGAAGATATCTGCGTCGTTCCTCGCAGGCGCTGCTCGATGACTCTCTCCCATAACTTCATAGTGTGGCTCATCAACTTAATTCCCCGATAATTAGTACAACTTTGGATATCTCCCTTGTTCTTGTAGATTGGTACCAATATGTTTCTTCTCCACTCCTCAGGCATCTTGTTCGATCGAAAGATATTTCTTCTAAATGGCTTGATATATGTCTTTTAGATGGCATTAAATTTGTTTACAGATTCCAAGTCTAGTCCAGTGGTGAAGCTGGAACCAAAATGGCAGTGGTGCACCAGGAGGATATGGTCAAAACAAGCCAACTGTGACCTAAATTCCATTTTACTGTAGTGCAGCACCCTAGCCCTATGTTTTGTCGCCCCTCATCTAGGCTTTAGTTGTTACTAACTTATTATAGAAGACATCAAAGATATTTGTTCTTTTTGGTTCCTAGATAGAAAGATCATGTACATTAATATAGAAATAATTTTATCATTCTATCATATGAGCAGATGCTCAATCACTAGTAGAAACAACTCAACGAGGAGGAAGACCACAAGTACACATGACATAACTAGTAACTAATAGCTTAGAAACCACACCTCTGCCATTGTCCCGACAGAAGCAATAGTATAATGTCCATCATTTGTGTGTCGATAAACATAAACCTGACATTGGACCATAGCCAATTAAAATAGACAATGTAACAATGCATCATGACAATGAGAAATGGCACTCACCACGCCTATCATGCATGGAGCATCAACATGATTAATAGCCTTGTCAATAGCTTCCACTAATCTAGGCTGAAACACTCGAAGATGTAGGGAAGCTTCAGGAAACAAAACAACTCCTGCAGAAGTTCCATGACAGAACATTTAATATAATTCCACTATGTTGAAAATGTACGCCATCAACATAGAATAGTCCTCACTCCGGTGAAAAAGGCCAACACAGATGGGCATTTCTATATATACTTTGTAAGATGAGATTATTACCACTAGTTACACAATCAATATTAGGTCTGTTCAGATTTCGGGAAGGACAACAGGATGGTCCACTTCAAAATGTATTGTCCTCATATTCAAATTAATTTGAGGTAAGCTTTGTCATACACTGCATGGTCCACAGGAAGCAGGAATGCTACCTTGAAGGTAAAACGTCGGCAGATTCAGGACTCTGTCTCCATCCAGGAAAGCAAATTTGCCTCGTGCACCATCAATCTTTGCCTCTAGCAAATAACCAGACTGTTCATGCATTGAATCTAGGGATATAAAATCCGAATCTATCTAGGAATATAAAATACACAAATAAGATTAGCATGAATATTTACCAAGGTAGGTGTGATCTTGCAAGGAAACAGTAGATGTATCGACCATAAGCTCCTCAGAAGTGTTAATCCCTCCATCTCCATGAGCATTTCTGCGATTAAAGAATGTGAAGAAGAAAAAAGAATAAAACAAGAGTCCACACAAACATTGAGTAGCAACAAGCTCATACAAATTCACTTCTATCTATACCATTTAAATGAATGCAGGTACAGGTATTGGGGAAATGTTTAGCAGACCATATATTATGTTCACTCATCCCATTGAACCAAGGGCCTTAAGATGTTATCTATCGTATTAATCATTAGTAGCAAAACTTTGAATATAACCGACCTTGTGGGCACCATGTATACTACCTCATCACTCCTCCACCAACCTTTTTTAGAGTTTTAGGGCCATGCCCCCATATTCCAATAGATCAAAAGACAAGACTCCACCAACCATAAGTTTGAGTACATCAGCAAAATTGTGTTGCGAACTAAATGTTGGCTATGAGTGCGAAGTAACCACTAACCATCTCCGCTGTAAGTTCTGCGCTTAAAACAAATTTTAGTTTAAGCTCCAGATTTTGCTGTTTTCTATGAGCTTAAGTTTGCAAAAATTCCCCAATCCTAATCTTTAAGGGAATTTGAGAGATGGATTGAGCTCAAGCGAGAGCTTAGCAGAATATCTTTAGATGAGGAGGGCTCTGACATGGTTTGTTGGGGTTTGAGAAAAAAGGCCACTTCTCTACAAAATCCCTCTACAGATTCATATCAAATGGTGGGGTTACTAGCAGAATAGCTGGTCATCTGTGGAAATGTAGAATTCCCTTGAAGATCAATTTTTTCCTCTGGCAGGTTTTAAACTGCAATGTGCTCTAAGCCTTAGCAAGAGAGGTTGGAAAGGTTGTGAGAAATGCTGCCTGTGTGGGATTATGGAATCTGTGAATCATATCTTTTTTTGATTGCATTATAGCTAGAATGATTTGGGGCTTCCTAAGAGAGATCTTTAAATGGCAAAATTGGCCAACGTCTGTGAAGAACTTATCTGAAACATGGTTACAGGGCAAGGTGCTCCTAACCATCAGATTAACCCTTTTCATCTTTGCAGGTTTTGCTTGGGCTATTTGGAATAATAGGAACAAGATGGCTATTGAAAACAAGTTTCCAAAGGCCCCGTCTGACATCATCTATGTTGCATTATCATTCCTGCAGAAGTGGAGTGTACTCCTCAAGGAGGAGGGTCGCCAACGCATTCTGCAAGTGGAGGACGAAATCCTGCGCTGGATGAAGAATTTCAGGCCTAGTGTGTTGATGTCTACTGGTATCTGTGAAATCTAGATCATGTACTAGGCTGTCGTGTGTTATTTTGCTTTCCTGAGGAACTGGCTTCCCCAGTATTGTATCCGACTATGCTTTCTTAAAAGCTGAGGTAAAACTCTCGTAAAAAAAAAAGAAGGCTTAAGTTTGCAAAAATTCCCCAATCCTAATCTCCACCGCCTCCGAATTCAGTGTGTAATGTATTTTCACAATAACTAACATCGTCAGTCACACCACTCTATCCCCCGCAAGGAACTGTAAGAAAGGGGCAAGGGGGGCGCTCGGACCTGAGGAAGGTGTCGACGTCGGAGGAGGAGGATGAACCGTCGTCGTCGACCTCCTCTACCTGGAGGTCCTCCATATCCAGCTCTAGGATCTGCTCCATCTGCCTCCGCTCCCTCTCCAGGATCCGGTCCCGCTCCGCCATTTCCCCGCGGCCGCGAGACGCACCGCTCGAGTCGCAGGTTGTGGAGGTGGCGGCTGAGTTCAAACACTTCCTCCACGCGTGGGTGATTTTTTTTTTTCGCAACGAAAATGTTTATTTGTTTATAAATTGATCGCGCTCAAAACAAAACGAGTAATTTTCAACAATCTCTGGCAACGGTATTATTTAAAACCCATATTAGATAGCGACATTGCAATTTAAGGGTCCTTTGGAATTTCACAGAAATTAATTAGGAATTTTATAGGAATCAATTTATTTTCGCATAACAAACTTAGGAGACTAGAAAAAATCCCACAATTCAAAGACGCCTTAAAAATAATAAATAGTTAACGACTAAGCTAATTGTCAACTAAACATGTTTAAATATTGGACCGGTTTAGACACGAATCTTGATCCGCACCCACAGTGGACACATTAGGTCCACTTCGGTCCACGTCGACGAGAACACGCGCCACCTACATCTTCCGAAGCAGCCACTATATGGGCTCGATCCATACTTAAAAGACCAAAGAAAACCACCAACTAGATCTTTCTAATGGAAGACCTTGTCATGCCAGAATTTTTTATTTTTAACCTTTTCTTAAAACAAATTTCAAATCTAACACGATTGTTTTTCTATTTTCAAATCTAACCCGTTTTGCCACATCTAAGTCCATGGCATGGCCAAAACATGCTGTCGCGCCATATGCATTGGCGCAGCACGATCTGCCACATTGGACAACGATTTTCACGTGTAAATCTTTGCCGCGCCACGCGCCAACCAGACTGGCGCGGCAATGCACAACCTTAGAAACATTATATCTTTTTATATGACTTCAGATGAAGATGATCTTTATATAAAAATTGTAGCTCTCTACAAGATCTATAACTTTCTAGCTTTGAGTTTTTCCATTTGAGATCGTTAAGATGCTTAAAAAATTAAACAATATTTTAGCAGTATATTAATCGCATACGAGCATTGTCGCCTTGGAAAAATCATATCTTTGTTATATGTAAATGAGATATTTTCTATATGAAAATTGTAGCTCTCGATGAGATCTACAACTATCTTGTTTTAAGTTTTTCCATTTAAGATTGTTAAGATGCTTAAAAAATTAAACAAAATTTCAGCAGTATATTAATCGCGTACAAGCGCTTGTCACCTTAAAAAAATCATATCTTTGTTATATGGAGTAAATGGAGTTTGTATATGAAAGTTGTAGCTTTAGATGGGATCTACGAATCTATAATTTTGAGTTTTTGCATTTGAGATTACTAAAATGTTCAAAAAAAATAATATAAAGTTTCAGCGTCGTATTAATCGCGTACAAGCTCTTGTCGTCTTGAAAAAATCTTATCTTTTTTCTACGGTGCTAAATGAAGATATTTTTTACATAAAAGTTGTAGCACTTGATTGAATCTACAACTTTATAGTTTAGAGTTTTCTTTCATTGGAGGTCATTATCTTTTGCGCGCGATGTGAGTGATTACCAATCGAGAGTCGACTCGGGAGTCCAGAACGGATGAAGATGATTGGTTTGTTAGATGATGGTATTATGGTGCTCATAGAAAAGAACTGTGCACCAACCGCGTGCAATGGCCATTGTAGATAGCTTAGTGAAGCACGTACTATTATTATCTCACTTACACTTTCATCGTTTGCTTTGCATAAAATTTTAATCTAAAGATGGTGAAAAAAGTTAGAAATTAAATATGACATATCATGTCATAAGAAAATTCAATAATAATTTGAATAAGTTATTCTTTAATAAAATTTATAAAAGATTTTATTGGCATTTGATGCTACTTTCATTCAAAAGAAAATTTAGTAATAATTTGAATAAGTTATTTAATAGAATTTATAAAAGGTTTCATTGGTATCTGATGCCACTTCCACCTGCTATTCGTTTTGTTTTTTTGGTGGAATTGGCCAGACGGTTTGAAATTCTATTGTGAAGCCCTCTGAACCGTGGACTCCCAGCTTCTTATCTTTCTCTCTAGGATAGAACACTTAGGAGAAATACAAGAAGAAACCTTACTGGAAGAAAGAAAAAAAAAATAAGTCTTTGCATCCTCACCCAAAGAAAAAGTTCTTACAAATAAAACGAAAATACACCCATAGAGCCCTTGGAGCGGATGGACCTCTAAGACTTCCATCCGTCAAAGATTTTATTGAGGTGCCTCCAAGTCCCGAGGTTAAAAACTTTATAGTTGGTCCAATTCACCTTTAACAATCAAAATATGATTAAACTCTTTGTTTTTTTGGTAGCACCTGAACTTCTGAGTCGACTCTCAATTAGTAATTAGTGACGTCGCACACCTAAGATAACGGCCTCAAATGAAAAAATTTAAAACTTAAAACTTATAGATCTCATCAAGTGCTACAACATTTATGTAAAAAGTATCTTCATTTAACACCATACAAAAAAGATAAGATTTTTCCAACACGGCAAGAGCGGGTACGCGATTAATACGATGCTGAAATTTTATATTATTTTTACTGAACATCTTAGTGATCTCAAATGCAAAAACTCAAAACTATAGTTACAATTTTCATATAGAAAGTATCTCCATTTGACTCCATATAACAAAAATATGATTTTTCCAAGGCAACTTGTACGAGATAAATATACTGCTAAAATTTTGTTTAATTTTTTTTGAACATCTTAACGACCTCAAATGAAAAAAAACTCAAAACTAGAAAGTTATAGATTTCATAGATAACTACAATTTTCATATAAAAAGATCTCCATTTGACTCCATATAATAAAGATATGATTTTTCGAAGACGACAAGCGCTTGTACGTGATAAATATACTGCTGAAATATTGTTTAATTTTTTTGAACATTTAACTACCTTAAATGAAAAAACTCAAAGCTAGAAAGTTGTAGATCTCATCGAATGCTATAATTTTTATATAAAGATCATCTTCATCCGAGGTCGTATGAAAAAGACATAAATTTTCTAAGGATGTGCCTTGCCGCGTCAGTCTGGTTAACGCGGCGCTACGGTGCTGCGACGGGAGTGGCACGGCAATGATTTACACACGAAAATCATTGTCTGACGTGGCAGATCGTGCCGCGCCGATGCATGTGGCGCAGCAACGTGTTTTGATCGTGCCATGGACTTAGGCGTGGCTTAGATTTAAAAATAAAAAAGCAACAGCCTTAGATTTAGAATTTGTTTTAAGAAAAAGTTAAAAAAATCTCATGGCACTCCTATTAGCGTGGCAGTACTGTTTTATCATGCGCAGAGAGAGTGGTGTGGCAAGGCTCAATATTAGAAAAAATCTTATATTTTTCATATGATGTCATATGAAAATTATTTTTATATAAAAAATCATAGAGCTGAGATATATAATTTTCTAGTTTTATTTTTTTTATTTGAGGTCGCTAAGATGCTTCAGCAACATAATAATTGTGTACACACGCTTGTTGGTTTAGAAAAATAATATCTTTCTTTTATGATGTCAAATGAAAACACTTCATATTTGAAAGTTATAGCTCTCAATGAGATATACAACTTTATAGTTTTGAGTTTTTTTATTTGACATCGTTAAGATGCTCCAAAAAATAATATAAACTTTCAGTCGTGTATCAGCTCTTGTTGCCTTAAAAAAATAATATCTTTCTTGTATGATATCAAATAAAGATACTTTATATATAAAAGTTATAGCTTCCAGTGAGATTTATAACTTTTTAGTTTTGAGTTTTTATATTTGAGATTGCTAAGATAATAAAAGATAATAAAGTTTTATTAATATATTAATCGCGCAAAACATATATGATTCTTTTTGATGTCCAATGAAGATATTTTTTATAAAAATTGTAGCTATCAATGAGACCGGTAACTTTTAGTTTTGAGGTTTTTTATTTGAAATCATTAAGGTACTCAATAATTTTTTATAAATTTTAAGGAATATATTAACCGTGTCTTTTTAGAAAAAATATATTTTCTAATATGATGTTGGATAAATATACTTTTTATATAAAATGTGTAGCTCCCGATAAGATCTACGTCTTATATTTGAAAAGTATCTATCTAACATTATATAAGAAAGATATAATTTTTTTAAAGGCATATCCTTGTACAGGATTATATGTCTTTTAAATTTATATTAATTTTTAAGCATCTTAACTATGTCAAATGAAAATCTCAAACTAAAAATTTGTAGATCTCATCGATGCAATTTATATTAACGATCTTAAATGTAAAAATTCAAAACCATAAAGTTGTATATCTCATTTAGAGTTATAACTTTTATATAAAAGTATCTTCATTTTACTTCATACAAGACAAAATTATTTTTTAAAAGATGACAGACGCTTGTACACGCAAGCGATTATTATGCTACGGAAAGTTTATATTATTTTTTGACCACCTTAGCGATCCCAAATGAAAAAAACTTAAACTAGAAAGTTATCAATCTCATTAACCTATATAATTTTCATATAAAAATTATCTTCATCCAACATTATATCAAAAAGATATGATTTTTTTAAGGTGAAGCCTTATCACACCACTCCCGCTTAGGGCGACAAAACTATAATTTTGCATTAACAGGAACGACGTGACAAGATTTCACGTGGAAATCGACGTCTAACGTGACCCCTCTCGTCACGCGAACACAAACAGCGTTATTTTGTTGCGCTAAAAATAAAATTTTAAAAACTAAGCGGGAATATTTTTAAAGTAAAAACTAAAAAAGAATTAAAATTTTAAAAAATACGAGCGCCATTGCCCATATTGGTAAGGTCCAATTCCGACACATCGGCGGGCGGCGGCCGCGACGATCCATCACCGCCCGGTCACCTGGCTCTCCACGTCTCCGCGGCGACGCAGAGCCAGCACAAAGTGCACAAAACACCCAAATCGGCCACCCGCCGCCCCCGTCGCCGCCGTCCCCTTCGTCCTGCGGGGCTGCGCCCCACTAGGTATCTCACTAACCACTTCACCCTCTGCCGGCATCACCTTCCTAGGTCGCTTTGAGCTCCCACCGCCCTTTTTCCCGCGCGCCTTTCGCCATCTTTTTCCCCCCTACCCGTTCGGCATCCCCCGATGCGAAACCTGCGGCTGAACTCCGATTCACGTCGCGCCGCGCGGGGAGATCGGGCCGGCGCACTCATCCGGACGGGGAGGATCCTCTCTCGATTGGTCGGTACCCACGCCTTTCTTTTCCGCTCCCTACCGATGTCGTTAGGTGGGAATCGGTTCTGGTATGAGAGTGAAACCAAACCAATCTAGAGGGAGCATGACGGCTAAGACCATGCGATCTTTATTTTCTAGTACTAGGATGAAAAAGATCGCTCCTGGCGGTTAAGCTTTAGTGCTCGTTTCTGTAACATGTTTGGATAGGTGTCACTTGCGTGCACCTAGAACTTGATAAAATGAATTAAAAGGCCATCCCACCTAATTATTAGCTGACCCAGAAAACACCATTGGCTACTGACTTGCATCTCTAGCGCATAGCTTCAGAATCTGGAAGTGTGACTTCCAGTGAGTTGGTTGCTGAACTGCAGAAGATCATGCTGTGTCTGCTCACTATGTGCAGTGCATCTCAAAAGATTTGTGAATGTTTTGTTAGTGTTTTAGTGACCACAGGTTATATCCTCATCCAAAACTTAACTCTCTGTGCACCTTATCCAATGGAAGAGGAAAGTTTCTGATTTGTAAGTAAATTTTGAGTGGAGAAACAATTGCTCAAGTTGGTGCTTTCTAGGTGAGAACAGAAATCTACTAATGTGCCAAAAAGTAATGGAGCGTACACATCAAACCAAGCATCTAGGTTCCTTCCTGGAGCACTGTGGATGAGAAATCCATGAGGATGCTTTTGGAGGTACCATGCACATCCAGTTCATGTTGTGCTATGCAGATGCTACTTTTAGATTGTGGAAAGTTAGTCTCTTATGCTATAAATGGATTGCTGAGTGTTGATAATGTGATCATGTGCAAGCCGTAGAGCATGGATGACCTTGATATGTAGAAGCCAGACATTATAGTGTGAAGTATTTACCAGGAAAGACAAGCTTCAAAGTTTCAAATGCTAAAAAAACTTAGCTTTGTCCTGATGCTTATTCATGCACTAGAACTATCTTTTTATGTTTGATAAAAAGGTCAAATTAGCAATCAGAATGGATTAGCTCCATTCTACAGTCCTTTAGCTGTTCTTCCAACTTCCAAGGCTCTCAGGTGATGACGCTTGTCAAGATGACAGCAGCTGCCAAGAAATCTTCCTAGTTTCTAGTTAGACGATGATGGGGGAACTGGGAGATTAGATGGATGAGCTCAGGCTTGTCAAGTTTGTTAGCAGCTTTCCTTCCAGGAGATGTCGTCCTTGTGGGTGTATCATCTTGATTTAGATAACATATAGAGCTTGAGAATTTTTGTTTTTATTGAAGGGGCCATGTTCACTATCCCTTTTCTACATAGAAAAGGACATAATGAATGACAAATAGATTTGTGGCAGAAGGAAAATTATTGCCTTGAGAATACTCACTTATGAAATTGATAGAGACAACAGTACAGGAATGAACAGTTGGACCATATGCCTTGGGATATTTGTGAATATTTAGTCACCATACGGGGAAGGTACTGACTGAATAGCTTGCATGCAGACTATGTTTGCTGTTTATTCATCTGTGGCAATGGCAATGACTTGTCCAGAATTTTCTTTTTGCCGATACCCATTTCCTGTATAGGCTTTCTGTTTGTTTCGAATTTCTGATCCATGCCGTATTCCTCTTATCAAGTTGTGATGTTGACTTGGGGTGAACTGCAATCATCTGATCAATCATTGAATGAATCTCTTTTACCCCTTTGGCAAAAGACTGTTAGTTTGCCACGTGGTCCCATGCTCTGAGAGAACATTGGCTTGTGACAATTGGACCAAGCTGTTGAGGTCTATTCTTTGTCCTACTTTTCTTTGGCTGAGGCTCAAAGTAAGCATCTTGGCCCTATTCTAGTTATCAGTCATTCTCCCAGATTTTATCACCACATTGTGTTTGAACTTTGAGGGGCACAAAAAGACATCTTGTTCCAGCTTTCCCATTTGTCTGATTACATTCTATCCTGGGATTTGTCACGGGAGAATTTCTTGCGTAATCTTAGGATGTTGTTGTTTAAAGACCACAGCAGAAATTCTCTATTTCACTGACCCACAAAACAGACAAAAGGTAACATTACAACTGTATATAAGGTAAATATACTGATTTTTGCACTTCCTTAAACAGACTAAAGGGACACCTATTGTTTAGCTATTTATTCGAGCTAAATGGCCATTTGAACAGACTAAACGGTGATTAAACGGGATAAACGGCTGATTAAACGGACATGGCAAGCCACCGTGTAGTGTTTACACGGCGTGTAAATGAGCTTAACTGCCGCGTAGGTGAACAGTGATTAAACGATAGTTTGTTAAATGCTAATGATTACTTGATTAGCACATAATGAGAACTGAATATCTCTGGTGCTAAATCTTTCGATACCATGTATGGAGTTAGGAAAAAGCTTCCATCTACATGATTCAGTAACTCTGTGTAGGCTGGTTGTAATGAAAGCTTTAAACTGTTTGTCTGTTGTAATTTTGAAGTAATTTAGGGCGCTTCAGCTTAACTAAATTGCATGATTGACCCATGTTTTCTAAGCTGCAATCTACAGACTTCTATGACTCTGTATTAAGATCATGCCTGAGACTTCTTCACTTGTTCTAGTAGTCCATGAATATGTTTTCTTTTGAGCAATCCAACGTGAGAAAATTTGGAAGTATACTGTATTAGATCTTAATTCTCTTCGCTCAAATGTGTTTACTTTTATGTGGGGGTGTCAAGTCAAATAATAATGCAGTTATCATGTTTTACGTACACCTACAGAAAGCCATTGTTGCTGATCTCAGCTAATCCTATCTTTGATCGGGTTTATTCGGGAAATTGTATGGATGCCATGAAACAGGTTAACTCTTGATAATTCCTAAAAGTAAGTTCCTTTAGGGGCCGTTTGGATCCTTTCATTTTGGAGGAATTGGAATCTACTTAATGGATTATAGGCTATTTGGTTTGGAATTTGACATTCCACAACTTTCCCAAGTTCACATATAAGCCTATCTCAAATTCATAGCGGGAGATCGAAATTGATTCTATAGATCACCATGCTATGTTTCTACTCTCCAACTTATAGCATGCTCTTCAACTCACTTCTCTATAGTAGAAATGCAACGTATAAGTATCTCCCTTGTATGGCTAACAATAACATACAAATATGTTCCATATACAACCATATTAACTTAATTAATATGTGCCTAAATTATAATTATTCGAATGAATTCAATTCCTAGGATCCAAACGGGGCCTTAATGATTTCTTTGCGATTGTTATAAACCAACATATATCTCTTATAAAGAGATACAGGCTACAAGAATCCGCATCTATTCAAGTCACTCTCCAAAATGTGTATATCTTGTGCACACCGTGGCAATCAAATCACCTGTGCATGCAAGATGCTTACATTTGTTATCCAGAAACTGGAATATCTAAGTTTCACTTATGTTTGGTAGACAAATAGTAACTGCCTCCTCCACTATATAAGCATATGGCATGCTCAACTTTCTGTATCCATTGTTCCCACCTGTTTATATATGTCTTGTAACTTGTGAAGTGTGTTCCTATCTGTATCACCTTCGCCTTGCCACCCTTTGGCTAGTCATTCATACGAATGGATTATTCTAATTTGCGTCGCCAAGCTGCATCCATGAAAAAGAGTCTCTTTGATCAGGCCTGTATTATACTCTGGAGATTTCTAATCAATATTTTATCTTTATGCTTTCACAAGGACCTAGAAGTTCAATCATACCTTTTTCCTATGTATAAGCATGCCTGCTTTTGATCCCATCCATGGCAAACACTATTCTATGCTGTTTTATGGCTTTCAATGTTTTCCTTTTATATACCAAATGCTGACTCAGTAAGTTTTATTTCATCGACAGGGGTACCTAGATGAGCAATTTTGCCAGGTGGAAGACTTGCAGGATGAAGCTAGTCCTAATTTTGCGGAAGAGGTTGCCACTTTGTTTTTCAAGGACTCGGCCAGGCTAATATCAAATGTTGAACAAGCTCTGTAAGTAAAACGGGCATATCAAGGGAGAAGTGTTTTCTTGTTCAAAAAGAAAGAAAATACGATGCAAGCAGAAGTGTTGAACTTGACTGATTAAAATTTTGTGACACTGCAGAGAAAAATACCCCAAAGATTTCAATAGATGGGATGCATACATGCAGCAGCTAAAAGGCAGCTGTTCCAGGTAGCTCTGGTGCTGCATCTGGATATATTTTTTCAGTTGCACATGATCCATGCTATGTGCCTGATTCAGTACAGCACACAGACCTTACTTTATAGTTTTGTGAATAATGAGGACTATGAGTTTAACTGAACATCCTGCAAAGTTGACACTATCCTTTTTGAAACAACTACTGCATGCTTCAGCTTCTTAAAAAAGTGTGTGTGTGTGTGTGTGTGGGGGGGGGGGGGGGGGGGGGGGGGGGGGGATCTGAAGCATATCAATGCCTCACTAATGACATGTCCAGTATGCTTGTAAACCAAGGTTCTTGGAGGCTTTAAGGTGGTCTGGTATCTCAGAGGAAAACTCATATTTTGTAGTTTTGTGTGCCAACCAAAAGCTTAACGTGTGCGAATGAACTTTTGTAAGCATGGCATGGTTCTGAATACATGTAAATAAAGCATAACTCTGACATCTGAACACATTATCATTGTTTTATATTTATATAAAGTTTACGTGTGTTTGACGATGTTACAAAACTTGATGCAGCATTGGTGCTTCAAGGATGAAGAGTGAGTGCATGTCATTCAGGGATTACTGTGGACAGGGAAATGTTGAAGGGTCTGTATCTCTCTGGCTTTTTAGTTCTTTCAGATTTTTGTCTCATGTCAAGAAATGAGAACAGCCATTGTTTACTCCTGTGGCATATTTCGGTTTGCAGTTGCATGAGATCGTTCCATAAAGTGAAGAGGGAGCACGGTGCCCTGAGGCAGAAACTAGAGGCCTATTTCCAGGTAATCATCCACGGTAAATCTCATCCATCGTTCTGTAGCTTGTGTCATGAGCCTGGATCTCAGTTTGTGTTAATACACACAGCTGCTACGACAAGCTGGTCCTGCTGGAGCTGCCACCAGGCCCGGGATGTAAGAACTAGGAGCAGGAAAAGGGTGTATGGCACAAGAAGATGGCTCACTACAACTAACTGGCCCAGTGGCCCTGCTGCGCAGCAAGTAGGGGTCAGCATACGAAGCGAAACAAGAGATGATATGCATATGGATAGGCATAAAACTGTAATAAGAGATTATTTTTTCAAGAAAAAAAGTTAAGAGGAGAGGAAGGGATGGGAACCTTGTGTAGCTGTGAGTTTACAAGCTTGCCTGAAAGATGGTATTATTGTCTCATGTGTAATGTATTCCTTCCGTCCCAAAATAAATCAACTCCCGGAATCATCGTATCAAATTATCTTGAGTTTGACTAATTTTATAGTAAAGAACAATAACATTTATAGCATCAAATAAGTAGATGATGAAAATATACTTCATGATGTATTTGATGATACTAATTTCGTGTCATAAATATTTATAATCTTTTCTATAAATTTGGTTAAAGTTAAAATAATTTGACTTAGGATAACTAAGTTGATTTATTTTGAAACGATGGAATAAGATTACAGAAGTATATAAGTCATAGTATTGCTATTTTCCTCTTAGAGTCTTTGTCCACCAGGCTTATTCATGCATTTTTTCTCTCTCTTTTTGCTCATTTATCAACAGAAGCGTATTGTTGCAGTGCCCCTACACTTCAGGATCAAGGTGATAAAGGAGGGATTGCATGTGGATCAGGACGCTGTGCAGTGCTTATGTTGGACCGGTGCCTAGCGTGCTCTGAGCGCCATGCCGCCGTCTGGTACACCGTGGTCCTTGGAAGGGATTGGTGACGGCAGGTGGCCGCCAACCAAACCAACCGGGCAAACAGAAAGATATATACTCCCTCTATTTCCTAGCCTAGTTAGCTCGTTCCTCTCCATGGCCCGGAAATTTGGTCGTAGTTAGCTCATTCCTCTCCAGGGTGAAATTTAGTCCTCACAGGAATTTATAGACAAATCCAGAAATTTCGATCAGGACCAAAAATTCTGGTGCCTGTGATTTAATCCACTGCAAAGTTTTTGAGTTTCAGATTACACCTATTCACCCTCCTCCCCTCGAGGCATTGTGATCTTTTCATTCTGTTTTCGCTGCAATGCTATACTCGATGTCTTCATCGTAGCCGCCTCCTGCAACCTAGACCAACCAAATTACTCTAGTTGCAAGTACAGACATCTGTCGTCTATACTTCCTTCCAGTTTAGCCCTTGAAGGCACGTCATTCAATCCACCCTTGAATCCGCGCGTGCAATTTGAATTGATCCACGCCCTTACTAATTTGGAAGCACGCAAACTCTTCCAATACAAACCTGCATCCTTAGCTTGCAGCGCCTCGTGTCGCCACGCCACCCCATAGCCGTCATACTCCTATGACATTGCTGCTAATGGGGCTACCCCTCTATTTTCTGAGTAGGCGCGGGAAGAAAAGTGTGACAGTTGGGATTAGGGTGAACTTTTTAGGGGAGTTGCGTCTCCCCCTCTATTTGGAGAGAGTTGGAGTGATTTTTGGTGATCACCAATTAATGGGGATAGAAAAGAGGAGCAGTTGGAACAATGTTTTTGAGCCAACTCCCCCAGTCTGATAGTTAAATTAGGGATGGGGGAGCTGCTAGAGATGCTCTCCTTACCAAAACCTGCGTATCATCGTCAACATCAATACTTGCCATCTATTGAGTCCTTATGTATGCCCCTCCAGTCTTTGCCTTGCATCCTATCGTGGGAACCCCAAGACTCCAGCCGAGCTCATCGGGGAAAAACATTACTCCACTTGTCTTGCCAATACAAAAAGCTTGCGAGGTTGTCTTTTTTCAACCTTTCCCAATACTCGATTTCCTTGCTTGATCTCACCACGGCTTAATGATGGGCCTGCCAACATCACGACACCACATGCATGTAAGTAGGAAGTTAACACAAGATTGTTAGTCTCCTCTCTCTAGTTCCTCCATGCACCGCTCTTTAGGGTGACCACGTGCTGCCCAAAAACACAGAAATGCCTCCACACACGTAACAGAATAGGACTCAGTTCAAAAAAAAAAAAACAGAATAGGACTCACCGTCACGTGGTGATATATTTAAGGTCATGTTTGGCAAGTTCCTTGTCAAGTGCTTCTTCGGAGGTGCCAGAGCACTTAAGGAAGAACCACTTTTTTTTTTAGATCTGGCTCCTCTACCATTCATTAGAAAAATAGATTCTCCTCCCCAAATGTTTAATATGGCTCCTTCGGCTCCTCCGTAGAAGCTATTGTCGGAGCCGTAGCCAGAGTCGTACCAAACAAGCCCTAGGTACATAGCAGAAGCTATATATTTTAAAAAACTCAAAACGTCTTGTAATTTAGAATGGAAGAAGTATCAAACAACATTAGATGATCAAAATGATGCTTAACAGGAGAACAAGACCAGCCGAATACTAGTAGAACTATGAATGCCACAAACTCCTACATGACAAAGGTGGTGAACTCTCCATGGCAAGCGAAATCCACCGACCCTCTTTGTGGTTGAGCCATCCCTCTTCGCCATCGTTGTTCCACAGGTTGTTGCACACTAGATGAGGAGGGATGCATCATACACGTCTACTACTCTACAACACTTCCACTTCTACCTCTCGCCGTCGTCTCCACTTTCGTCTCTCTGGCCATCTTCGCCACTCAATGCCGCTCCTCTTCGCGATCCACAACCATGGGGACAACTTGTGGTAGAACCGCTTGAAATAATGCACTTACGGAGGCATTTGTCTTCCACTAGACACTAAGCACCCCGAGAGCGAGCTACATCGGGCGGATTCCGTCGAACACACCCCAAGGGAGAGCCCGAATAATCTACATTTTCCCCTCATGATCCAATAATGAGAACGAGTTTACATTGCTTAGTCCATTTCATACATCAAGAGTTCTTAGAAATACATTATTACAGGACCAAATTCAGAGTACGGAAATTTAAACAGCGGAATAAAAAGAAATATCTATCGATAATACATAAGGATCCGTCCGTGCCCACCAGAAGAATCTTTCACACAACGGCTACGCCTCAAGTTGCACCTGCAACAGGGGTAAATAAACCCTGAGTACACAATGTACCAGCAAGACTTATCCGACTAGTGAGAATAATTTCCCGACTCCAAATGATATGATAAGCTTTATGGTTTGCTGGTTTTTCTTTTTACGGAAAGCAACACTAATAGTGAATCCTTATGTATATTTATTATTAGCGGTCATGATTATTTCATTATCTAGCCATTCTATGTAAGCAACTGTTCTACTTTCAAGCAGGGGTTGAGCAAGCAGTTCCATTTCACCACCTTTCCTCTTTTAGTTCTTACTACGGTGCTAGACTGTAGACAAGCCATACCGGATCGCCGGCGATTCGCGAATCAATGTGCCCAGCTGGGTAACCCAAAACACACACCCCGCTTGTACCCCAGGCACAAGCAGGACCAACCCACCACTCTTCTGTCATGAGGTCCAAGTCCCCGTCCAAACTTAGACTCCAAGCCCCTGCTCCTGAGTCCCGGACTCAGTGCGGTGCTTAGACCTCCACCATCCCGCCTCTAATCAGCCGGTCCGGAAAAGAGTCGGAACCCACGATAAGAGAGCAACAAGACTTATCTGCGCCCATACACAAGTATGTGCTCGGGATAATAAGTCTATGACTTGCCTAGAACCCAATGCAATGACCGGTCCTTAATCGACATAGACAGAGAAACAGTGTAACCAAGCTATGCCCCGTTGGCCGCAGGACACAACCTCTTACACCCACCAATACCTAAACCATATCCCTGCCCGGTCTCCGTTTTTCTTTCACCATTTTTATCATGAGTGATAATAATAATCACCTATTGTGAGTAACGGCAAGTTACTTATGCTACCGAAATTCTGAGCATAGCAACTACTCGACCTATACTAGTAGGACTTATAGGTAGATATATCTATGCATGTAGGTTCCATAAAATGCCTGTAACATAAATGCACATCATATATATTCAGTGATCATTCAAAATAAGGGTTATGCATCGAGGCTTGTCTTGGGTAGACGGGGTGTTAGCAAAGTCAGCAACTGATGGCTCCGGGGCTCCCTCCTGTACGAGAATCTCATCATCGTATTCCTCGATGATCTCCTCGTACTCCTGCTCACCCGTAGGCACGAACTCTACCAACTCGTTATCTACATACATAAAATGATGATGCGACACTTAATAATACGGCAACAACAACTCTTAAAATGAGAATGCATGTATTATCTTAGCAACTAACGGCATCCCTATTTTTATTATCGATTTAATATATAAACTACAACAAGGAATACTTAGCTACCATATTTCTCAATATATTCCAAGGCTACAAAAATTACAGTGAGTGCCTAATAATGTTACGAGTCTACCATAAAATTTTCAGAGCTAGCACTTCTACCATTTCATCACGAAAATTCATTCTCTAAATAATCATAATAACAACAAGCATATTACAACAAATAAAGTAACCTTAAAGATACCACAGAACTGTATGAACTAAATACACTAAAAGCTAGATCATGAATTTAGGAACCTAACAAAATTTACTTCACAATTTTAGAACACTTACATAATTTTATATTAATCATTAAAGATCAGTTCATAATTTAAATTAGAAAAGCAGTAACTAATTCCATAGAAAAGAAAAAGGACGAAACCACCCAGAGCGGCCCATCGTGGCTCGGCCCACGCACGCGCAGCGTGCGCGCACGCGCGATCCACTGTCGCGGCCCACGCGGGGCACGGCCCAACCGCGCGGCGATGACCCACGACAGGGAGGCCCGCGCGTGCCGATTACTTATGCGAAAACCCCCTTGACCTATCAATGAATCACTCTGAGACCCACGACACTATTCCTACAGTCAGCTCTTTTACAAATATGCCCCTCTCCCTTTTCTTCTTTACCACGGGCGGGTACTCCGGCCACACCGGCGTGGCGGCGCTGGCACAGGACCGCTATGCCAGCCATCCTGGCCCTTCCCCGCCCCCGACAGCAAGCCGATGCTCACCCAGATGCATACGTGAAGCGGTGGGAGGTGAAGCGATGAACAGAGACGCGATCAAGAGCTCCTTCCACGACGACGGACACCCTACGGTGGCGGCAGCCGTGTTTCAGTGAGCCAAGACACAACCGAAGTAAAGGAACTAAAGGATGGGTATCAGCAACTCACCTAGAACCTACCTAACATGGTGGCTTGACCGGGGACGGATCGGGTGCGTTCGGCCACGCGCACACGGCAAGCTCCACGACGGGCTATGGTGGTGCGACCGTGTCAACGGTGTTGGGAAGGCAATAGCAGTGCAAGTGGGGTGCGCAAGGGGTGGAGGGGATCAAGGCAAGACACAGTGCCTCAAAATTGGATGGAGGTGGATGGTACGAGACGGATTGGATAGGCGTCGTCGTTCGATCTTAAGGTGGTCGACGGAGGGGGAAGGTTCAAATTGGGACTCAGCACGGTACGACTGTAGTAGTGGGTGGGCTTGGCACGTAGCTAGGCTCCCCTTCAAGCTTCTGGCGTGCGCAATTACTTGGATTGGACCAGTGCTGCGAGCTGGCTCAGGCGTGGCTTAGTGACGCCGGCGTGACTCCATTAAAGGTGGAGGTGGATGGGGAGTGCAACGTGGCGCTTGTCACTCAATAGAAGAGGACAATGGCATACAGAGGAGGCTACAAGTGTGCATACGGGTGAAGGGGACCGTGACGCCTAAGAGGGGGTGAATTAGGCAACTTAAAAATCTACTTCTAAATTATGGTCTCTTTTTCTAACCTTAGCAAAACTCATGCAAAAGATAAACTATCTAAATGTGCAACTACGGTTTTACTAATGTGTTACTATCTCTACCACAAAAGGAGTAATACAAATCAATGTAAATGCGGAAGCTAAAGAGCAAGGTAGAGATATGCAAACTCCCATCGACGACTCTGGTATTTTTACTATGGTATCGAGAAGCACGCAAGCTTCCCCCTAGTCCTCGTTGGAGCCCCTCGTAAGGAATCCCTTGCAAGGGCCAAGCTCCCAGTTGGGTAACTCCGTGGATAGCCTTGGGCCTTCCCCATGTACAAGTGGGTCTCCGATGTGCCTTCCGGCAAGCCTCTCACGGATGCTCCCCGTCGTCTTCACTATCAAGCTTCCGGCTAAAATGTCGCGGGCCTTGTTCCCTCTGGTACATGGTGGCGGCCACACCACAAACACGGTTGGTGTGATGTCGCAAGACTACAAGCCCCCCAATGTACAACAATGGTGCACGCAAGCACCGAGTGGTAAGAGGTATGCAAACCTCACTAAACATTAGGCCTAAACCTAGAGCAAGCGTATAAGCGGTGGTCTAATCAACCTAAGCACTTCGCAAAGCATCTACGCTAATCACCTAATGAATCACTAAGCACTATGTAAGTGGAGATCACTAAAATGGTGTATCAACACCCTTGATATGTTTCCTCAGCTCCACACTCCTCAAATGGCCGGTTGGGGGGTCTATTTATAAGCCCCACTGAGAAAGTAGCCATTGGGGACGAAATCCCTCTTTTCTGCTGCCGACCGGATGCTTATCACATCCTGACCGGACATGTCCAGTCGTCCCGACTGTTGGAGCCATGATTCACTGATCAGACGTTGCCAGTGTCCGGTCACATGCCACCGAACACGTCTGGTCGCATTTTCGCCGCTCTAAAACCTCTCTGTACTCTATCGGACTCTGTTGTCTTACATCTGGTCGATCTGCTGCTAGTGTTCGGTCCAGCGTCCGGTCACTGCTGCTGTCGAGCCTCTTGATCGGGCATCCGGTCACTGTGCAACCAGCGTCTGGTCACTTCTATGAGCTCGTTTCTTCACGATCTTGCATATGGCTTGGTTCCTATCTTCATGCTTAGACTTTGCTTGGTATCTTGTGTCTTCTCTTATGCTTCTAAGGTCTTTCTTATGGTGTTGATCACCGGATCATCATGTCGCCTTCGTCCAAGTCATGTCTTGCACCCTATTGAACTACAACACAAACACTTGCAAATCCATTAGTCTAATTTGGTTGTGTTGTTCATCAAACATCAAAATCCAAAGTAAATGGACCCAGGTCCATTTTTCTTACAATCTCCCCCTTTTTGTGATTGATGACAACACGACCAAAGCAAGCAAATAATAAAAATTTGGAATTAAAAACTATCTACTTGCTAGGATGCAATGCAAGGGGCAAGGTTATATGATGCTAAAAGATACTATTTGTAAGACTAAAAGATACTACATTAAAATGTATCTTGCCCTTGCAAAATGTGTCCATGTGGCATTATGGATTTAAGCCTTGCTTCCTACAAATTCTCCTCATTACATAGGCAATCCATAATCAACTATTCTCCCTTTCTAAGATCATTACCACTTGTAAATTATTAATGCTTGCTTTTGGTCCTCTAAATTCTCCCTCTTTGGAATCAAACACCGAAAAGAAAAACAATAGTAGCACAAGGGAGGGTCAAACTTTGTGATCCTTGATGTGTAGAGTGGAATAGGTCATAAAATTTGACTCTCACATTATATAGATTAAGCTCCCCCTAAATATATGCATACATGTGGTAGAAAGCAAGGCATATGCATATTTGGCAAATTGTTGCTCAAGGGAATTTAATCTATATAATGCATGGAGAAAGCATATAAATATCAAAATGAAATCAACATGATGATATCGGTTTAGAAATACCACATGTGGAAACCAATTTAATTTCTACCACTTGCAATAGGTAGTGAATATTTGAAGTATGATGCTTAACTTCGGAGACCCCATTTTTCTTGGAATGAGACTACTACACACATGATAAGCTTGAAAGGGTGTTAGTCTCAAAGCATCCAACTTGTAGAGTAACCTCCCCCTAAATTTGTGCACACAAGTATGGAATACTTGTAGGAAACATGCACATTGATTTTAGAATCAATAATACCACTTGAAAGATGACATCACATGAATGTGAGAATCATTTTTGAAGATGATATTCGGGAGATATTATCTATAATTTGGACTTTGACACATATTAGATGAACAATTGTAATGCAAGCTATGTGCCATGCTCCTAAATAATTTTAAACCATGTAGGTTTGCTCCAAGGGTTAAGAATAAAACCGAGCAAGCCTACCATAAGATATACCTAGTGTATGCATGACAAAAGATATAAATATGCAAATGCAAACATAGGCATAAAAAGTAACTAGATGCTTAAAGATACCAATTTGTAAGAAAAAATCACTTGTAGGAAATGCAAATTGATACTACTTGAAGGAAATTGAATCTAGTTACCTAACATGGGAAGGGAAATTTGGGTCCATAGTATTCACTAACCCACTTGGCAATGATTTTGTCCATCCTGATACACCCCATGAAATGCACCCATACTTTGCCAAGTCTCCAAATTCTCTGAAGTCCATTGGACTTCTCACATTCCTTTCGAGATCCAAACCTTCTTGGCGCTCTTCATATTGGAAATAATTCCCTTTGGCACCCAAAAACGTTTGACCCCATTGTTGACTTGCTTGTTCACCTTGATGGCCACCACCTTGTCATTTTTCTTTTTCTTCAAGAGATAAGGTGTGGAGGTCTTCTTGTCCACCTTGTTGGTGTAGGTGTTGGAGAACTTGCTTGTTTGCTTTTTCTCTTTCTTCTTTGCTCCTTCCCCATTCTTCACCTTGCACTCATAGGACTTATGGCCTTCCTTATGGCACACGTAGCAAACCACGATTTGTCCTTCATTAAGCTTTTTCACTCCCTTAACGATGTTATCTTGATGAAGTTGGTCTTGCTTTGCCTTGCCTTTTATTTGAGTCAAATCCTTAGTGAGACGAGCTACTTCTTGCTTGAGTTGCTCATTCTCCTTTACAACCTCTTGTGTGCATGTATCTACAACAACTTTCTCAACACAAACTTGGTTGCACAAAGATGAGTCTAAACATAAATCATTATAAGAAGTAAAGGTATCCTTTTTAGACATGTTAAAAATAGAACTTTTTTAGATGCCTTGGTGGGGGTTGTACTAACGGCTTCAAGATTAGCAACTTTATTAGTTAGCTCATCACAATATTTGTACATGGTTTCCATTTTAGCAAGCAAACTTTTATAAGCATCTTGTGAGCTAGCTAACTTTTCTTTTAATCTTTCATTTTTCTTTACAAGTTGCTCATCATTGATTGTGCATGCATTTGTTGTTGCACTAGCCTTAAGTTGCCCAATTTTAATAGATAGTTCAACATTGAGATTAGCAAAGTTCTCATATTGTTCAAGTAAAGTTTTGTATGCTTCTTGTGAACTATTTAGCTTTTCTTTTAATTTTTCGAGCTTCTTTTGTTGACTAGTGCAAATTTTAGCATAATTAAGATTTTGTTGCATAATTTCATCATAAGAAGGCATTTCATCATCACTATCACTCTCACTAGAGGATGAACTTTTGTTACCTTGTGCCATAAGGCACATAGAAGAGCTTGATGATGAGTGCTTGCGCTCTCGCCTCTTGTGATGGTGTTCTTCTTCACTTGAAGAATCATCCCATGACCTTACTGATGTGAAGGCTTGGTTCTTGCATGCCTTCTTCTTTGTCTTGGGTGTGGGCTTGTTTGAACAAACTTTCACAAAGTGCCCCAACTCGTCGCATCCATAGCATTCTCTCTTTCTTTGCTCATTTCTTTTATTGGTAAAAATAAGATCTTGGATTTGGATGGGCGCACCCTTGACATTGAGCCTTTGGATCATCTTCTCCACCTTGTTGATTAGTTTGATTGATTCTTCATCAAGGTCGGAGGTGGAGGAAAATTGATCATCTTCACTTGAATCTTTATCATCATCATCATCGTCCTCATCTTCTTCTTCATCTTCACTTGAGGAGCTTGAGCTTGAGCTTATCTGAACTTGCTTGCCCTTCATCTTCTTTTTCTCGCTACATGCGAGTGCGTTGCCTTTGCTCGATGAAGAGGCTTCATCTTGACCCATCTTACGTGACATTTCAAATGCCACTATCTTGCCAAAGACTATGCCTGAGGTCATGGTGCTCAAGTTCTCCATGTTGTAAAGGATGGTGATGATGCTTGCATATTTCTTTTGTGGTAGCACGTAGATGATCTTCCTCATGATGTTCGCATCATCTAGCTTTGTTAATCCTGTTGAATAGAGCTCATTGATAATTAGATTCAAACAAGAATACATATCACGAACAAGTTTATCATCATTTATTGTGAAGGAATCATAATTTTGTTTAGCTAGATAATATTTTTGCTCACGGACATTAGATGTGCCGTCATGGAGCTCTTGAAGTTTTAACCAAATTTCATGCGCCGTATTTAAAGTGAACACTTGGTTAAACACATCCATACTAAATGATTCAAACAAGCAATTTTTAGCCCTAGCATTGAAATGCATTTCTTTTTCATTACTCTTTGTGGGTTTTTCGGGATTCTTAATGGGTTTCATCCCGTTACGAGTGACTCTCCAAACACCCAAATCAACCGCCTCAAGATAGCAAGCTATTCTAGCTTTATAATAGAGAAAGTTAGTGCCATCAAAGTGCGGAGGCCTAGAGGTATCTATCCCAACCACTCTAAATAATGCCGGCTCAATGGCGGTTAAGCTAAGGGTCCAAATTGAGCCAACCTGCTCTGATACCAATTGAAGGGGACCGTGACGCCTAAGAGGGGGGATGAATTAGGTAACTTAAAAATCTACTTCTAAACTATGGCCTCTTTTTATAACCTTAGCAAAACTCATGCAAAAGATAAACTATCTAAATGTGCAACTACGTTTTTGCTAATGTGTTGCTATCTCTATCACAAAAGGAGTAATACAATCAATTTAAATGTAAAAGCTAAAGAACAAGGTAGAGATATGTAAACTCCCGTCGATGACTTCAGTATTTTTATTGAGGTATCGAGAAGCACGCAAGCTTCCACCTAGTCCTTGTTGGAACCCCTCGCAAGGAATCCCTTGCAAGGGCCAAGCTCCCAGTCGGGTAACTTCGTGGATAGCATTAGGCCTTCCCCATGTGCAAGTAGGTCTCCAACGCGCCTTCCCGTAAGCCTCTCCTAGATGCTCTCTGCCTCTTCACTATCAAGCTTCCGGTCGAAACACCGCGGGCCTTGTTCTCTCTGGTACACGGTGGCAGCCACACCACAAATACGGTTGGTGTGATCTCGCAAGACTACAAGCCTCCCAATATACAATAATGGTGCACGCAAGCACCGAGTGGTAAGAGGTATGCAAACCTCACTAAACACTAGGCCTAAACCTAAAGCAAGTGCATAAGCGGTGGTCTAATCAACCTAATGAAAGGTCTTAATGGCTAGAGGGGGGGTGAATAGCCTAATAAAATTTCTACAACAACACTTAACAAAGTGGTTAGACAATTATGAGGCGAAGCAAGTGTTGCGCTAGCCTACTTAAAATGCAAGCCACGTACCACAATTCTAGTTTAGATAGTGTCTACTCACACAATAGCAAAGACACTATTCTATGTTAGTGTGCTCTCAAAGACTAACTAAAGAGCCACACCAACCAAGCAAGCAAGCTCTCACAACTAGCTACACTAAAGAGCTTGTCAACTAGTTTGCGGTAAAGTAAAGAGAGTGATTAGGATAGTTATACTGCCGTGTAGATGAAGTACCAATCAATCACAAAGATGAATAACAATGGAGACCAATCACATTGGAATCAAAGGATGAACACAATGATTTTTACCGAGGTTCACTTGCTTGCCGGCAAGCTAGTTCTCGTTGTGACGATTCACTCACTTGGAGATTCACGCGCTAATTGGCTTCACACGCCAAACCCTCAATAGGGTGCCGCACAATCAATACAAGATGAGGATCACACAAGCCACGAGCAATTCACTAAAGTACCTTTTGACTCTCCGTCGGGGACAAGGTCAAGAACCCCTCACAATCACCACGATCGGAGCCGGAGACAATCACCACCTCCGCTCGACGATCCTCGCTGCTCCAAACCATCTAGGTGGCGACAACCACCAAGAGTAACAAGCGAAATCTGCAGCGAAACACGATCACTAAGTGCCTCTAGATGCAATCACTCAAGCAATGCACTTGGATCACTCCCAATCTCACTATAATAATGAATCAATGATGTAGATGAGTGGGAGGGCTTTGGCTTAGCTCACAAGGTTGCTATGTCAATGAAAATGGCCAAAGATCTCAGCCACAGCCGACCATGGGGCTATAAATAGAGCCCCAATCAAATAGAGCCGTTATACCCCTTCACTGAGCAAAACACGCTCTGACCGGACGCTCCGGTCATACTGACCGGACGCTGGCCCTCAGCATCCGGTCACCCGATGGATGCCATGTGTCATCACCTTCAAATGCTGTTCGTCAGATTCCAATGGCTACGAAGCTGACCGGACGCTCTGGTCAAAACTGACCGGACGCTGAAGCCCCAGCGTCCGGTCGTTTCCAGTAAGCTCCCCGAGGCATGTTTTTCCGACCGGACGCGTCCGGTCCACCTTGACCGGACGTAGACCAGCATCCGGTGCTCAACCCTACCCACTGTGTCGTCTGACAGCTCGACCGGACGTAGCCCTTCAGCGTCTGGTCGCTGAGTGACCCAGCGTCCGGTCAGTAGACCGACGCTAGCATCAATTTGATCAACTCTATTTTAACTCTAACTTCTTCACCCTTGCTCCAATGTGCTAACCACCAAGAATTTTGCATCCGGCGCAATAGAAAATAGACATTTCATTTTTCCAAAAGCGCCGAATCCCTGCAAACACCTTGTGCACATGTGTTAGCATATTTTCACAAATATTTTTAAGGGTGTTAGCACTCCACTAGATCCTAAATGCATATGCAATGAGTTAGAGCATCTAGTGGCACTTTGATAACCGCATTCCGATACGAGTTTCACCCCTCTTAATAGTATGGCTATCAAACCTAAATGTGATCATACTCTCTAAGTGTCTTGATCACCTAAAACAAAATAGCTCATATGGTTTATACCTTTGCCTTGAGCTTTTTGTTTTTCTCTTTCTTCATTTCAAGTTTAAGCCCTTGATCATCGCCATGCCATCACCATTGTCATGCTATGATCTTCATTAGCTTCTCTACTTGAAGTGTGCTACCTATGTCATGATCACTTGATAAACTAGGTTAGCACTTAGGGTTTCATCAATTCACCAAAACCAAACTAGAGCTTTCACCTAAGCACTTCGCAAAGCACCTACGCTAATCACCTAATGAATCACTAAGCATTATGCAAGTGAAGATCACTAAAATGGTGTATCAACACTCTTGATATGTTCCCTCAACTCCACACTCCTCAAATGGCCGGTTGGGGGTCTATTTATAAGCCCCACTGAGAAATAGTCGTTGGGGACGAAATCCTGCTTTTCTGCTACTGACTGGACACTGATCACGTCCTGACCGGACATGATAGGCCGTCTTGACCGTTGGAGCCGTGATTCACTAAGCGAACGCTGCTAGCGTCCGGTCACATGCCACCGGACACATCTAGTCGCATTTTCGCCGCTCTAGAACCTCTCTGTACTCGACTGAACTCTGTTGTCCTACGTTCGATCGATCTGCCACTAGCGTCTGATCCAGCGTTCGGTCACTGCTGCTGCCGAGCCTCTTGATCGGGCGTCCGATCACTGTGCAGCCAGCGTCCGGTCACTTCTGTGAGCTCGTTTCTTCGCGATCTTGCATACGGCTTGGTTCCTATCTTTATGCTTGGACTTTGCTTGGTATCTTGGGTCTTCTCTTATGCTTCTAAGGTCTTTCTTATGGTGTTGATCATCGGATCATCACGTCGCCTTTGTCCAAGTCACGTCTTGCACCCTACTAAACTACAACACAAACACTTGCAAATTCATTAGTCCAATTTGGTTGTGTTGTTCATCAAACACTAAAATCCAAAGTAAATGGGCCTAGGGTCCATTTTCCTTACAACGGGGTCGGCACAGGTCGTGCGGCCGCAACGCCTTAATTGGCAAGCCAATGGCGACACGGCCATATGCCGGTGCAGCAGGCGTGCGCATCAGCGGCAGTGGCGACGCTACGCAAGCGGCGTGGGTGCACGCGATGTGACAACACGACGCAGAGGAACATGCGCGTGCTGGCGATGACAGCTGTGGCCCTAGGATTCCACTACACCCGAGCGGAACAGCGACGACGTCTGGTGGAGCAGAGCCGGCAATAGAGCGACGCGGGCGGCCCCAAGGGCCCCAACAGCGACGTCAGCGGCAGCGCACAACGCGATAGTAGGGAGGAGCAGCCGGACGTCCGAGCAGCCGGCCACCATGACCAGTTGGGCACGGCTACCGCGCCACAGGCGCACGGTGACCGCGCCAACGTGAGGAACCCGACCCAAAACATGCCATGCACGCCTTTTAAAGCGTCCCAAAAATCCAATTCGATGATTCAATTACCAAACCACCTATGCTATACTTAAGAGGGCATGTTAGGCTACTAAAACAAGCCCTAATACCCTATCACTCCTTAACCCGATTACTCTACAAAAATTGTCAAACTTTGCTTTGTCAAACCACTTTTCAGACTTACGAAATCGACTAAGTCTTGATTGGATTCGCGTCAAATTCCATTTCCAACCTATTAG
Source organism: Miscanthus floridulus (assembly GCF_019320115.1). Taxonomy (NCBI): domain Eukaryota; kingdom Viridiplantae; phylum Streptophyta; class Magnoliopsida; order Poales; family Poaceae; genus Miscanthus; species Miscanthus floridulus. The sequence goes on from NC_089584.1 coordinate 108,410,784, forward strand.
ACCAGATAGCTAGTGAACTCATTAATCGACCGTAGGTATTTCATCGTCATTTATCAAGTTTATACTTCCAACTTTACTAAAGTTCCATATATACGTTCTATAGTGTTTTTGTTCAATAAAAATTCGTGAACATCCGTACTTGATAATTTTATACGTCGCGAACGACCTTTCGTTAAGCATTTCCATTGGTCGTTTTAAGTTACGTAAATTGATTCACACACTATATTACATACATTAACACATAAATATAATGCTTATGCAGTGTTTTAGTAAACGATTTACAGTGTAACACCGAGGGTGTTACACAACTTGGAGGAGATTTGCGCTGACCCGCTGCTCCATGGCACGAACATTGGCATGTGTCGCGTGGAGGTTGAACAACATCGTGGTGCCATGCATCCAAGCTGAGGAAGAGGAAGAATCCGCCGTGAAGCACTGCCAAACGTTTGGGCCAAGGTGCATAGGGGAGTTAATAGGGATAGCAATTGTACCCGTGGTTTTTTTTTGTACCCGATGGGTGTAGGCATGAACACGAAAACTCACATGTGGGTACAAAGGAGCGGGTACCCACAAACATGTGCCATATGCATATTGTGTTGATTGGTATATTTATATGAAGCTTGTAGCATATGCATAGCATATCAAACTATGAAGGTGATATTTTTTTTGGATAGCTGAATAAAGTGAATATGTGAGCTATTAAATTGTTTCTTTGGTTCCTATGTATGTTGTATTGTGTTATTTGTATGAGCATGAAGAATAGAACTATGAATTTATAATGTATTGTAGCTTGTGAGCTACTCAATATTGTTCTCTATGTATGTGAGATTGACATATTTATGTGTTGTTTAAATATAAATTAGTTATTTCATATCATTATGATTTTTTATTTGATCTCTTTTGAAAATACCCGATGGGTATTCGATCTCAACTAGTACCCATCGGGTGTAGGCGTGGATATGAAATCTAATCTGTGGGTATGCTTGCGGGCTGGTAAATGCTTTAACCACATCTTACCCGACTCACTGTTGTCCCTAGGAGTCTATAGTCAGAGCTAGAGCAGTAGAAGCCGTGTTAGGAGCATTACGAAACCGGCCCTAAAAATTGTCCTCTAAAATCTACTAGTTTTAATCTTCTTCTCATTCTCATGATTTTTAGAAAATCTAAACAAGACTCTATTTTGTGGGGAAAAATCAATGGGAATGGTCTCCATGGGGCTGAGCACCTACCGTAGACGACTCATGACACATGCATACACAATCATCCATCCAACACATAAAAAAGGTGGAGTTTTTTTGTTTCAACTATTGCTCTTAAATTTATGCAATAGTCACATGTGTTGGATGATTTTATATGCAGACGTGTCGTGAATCCGCGATAAGTGTCTATGGTTGCCCCGTAAGAATCGTCCCTACTAAGGATGCATTTGGCGTAGCTCTCGGCGGCTTCGGCTCCTTCCATGACGGAGCCGGCCGGAGCACCGAAAACCCAGCTCCTTGGGCTCCTCTATGATGTCAGGCGGAGCCGGAGCCTGTTTCACACAGCGCACAATGAAGCAGAGGGCCGCAGTGAGCCGAAGCCGCGCAGAGCTATGCTAAACACCCCCCAAATTTCTTTACAAATCAACTTTTATGAGATTGAACGAGGCTGCCATGGGTGAGTACTTTTTTTTTTGCTTTTTGAGCTGCATGGGTGAGTCTAATTTCAAGCAACTTAAATTTTGTTACTTAGACTGTCTCCAATAACGGTTACCCAAGATACAAGATCCATTATACGTTTGGGTAGTGTTACAGACAAATAGTTCAATACTTATTTTTGGTCTTCTCCAACAATAAGACTAAAAAAAACCTTTCTGCAAATGGGTGTCCATAAGAGATGATACTTAGAATTGGGTTATATCTCTCCTGACACTCAAAATAGATCTTTCATATAGGTACTCTGTTGGACGCTACATGTATTTTGTTGGAGTCCTATTTTAGATTTGGGTCTCTTGATAGGTCTTCTGTTAGAGATAGTCTTCTATATCACTCCTTTGCCTATTGGGTCAGCTATGTTGTTACTTTTAAATCACTCAATCATATTGCTAAGCTATGCTGTTATAGCTTTAGGTGGACCGTCTAAAAAAAGGTGTAAGGTGAAGAAATAAATTAGTCTTAGGCCTCATTTAGTTCATTCTCTAAAGTTTACTTTCTATCTCATCAAATGTTTGACACATGCATGGAGTATTAAATATAGATTAAAAAATAACTAATTACATAGTTTGTGACTAATTTGCGAGATGAATTTTTTAAGCCTAATTAGTCTATGATTTGACAATATAGTGCTATAGTAACACATGACTAATAATGGATTAATCAGGTTTAATAAATTTGTCTCGTGGATTACTGACGGATTCTGTAATTTATTTTTTTTATTAGTATCCAAATATCTTATACGACATCTCTATATAACACCCGATGTGATACCCTAAAACTTTAGGTTCTAGTTTAAATAAGGCCTCGACTGAAAGGTTACGAAGCTGTAAATCTAATCATTGCCGTATATCCTCGCAATGGCTTCGTTCGTTGGTCTGAAACTTGGCTGAAAAATACTGTTCTGGCTGAATTGTTGTGAGAGAAAAATATTGTTTCGGTTAAAAAAAAGAAGCCGAACAAACCGAATATAGTGTAAGCCGAACAGGACCAATAAAGTTATAAAAGTATTGAAATGACTGCGCAATTTGTGAAAACAGCGCCCCTATCTGCCAACACGAGCTCAGCACACGACGTTCAAAAATCTGGTTTAACAGAGACACATGTACTGTACAAGGCTGTTTCGCTGATAAAACCATGGAAGTACTATTAATTAATTTGCTGTGAGAAAAAAAAATACGGTTCATTCGTTAAAAGAAAAAAAGTGCTGACAAGCGAACGAGGCGATAGTTACTCGCGCTAACGGTAAATTCACGCGAGCTTTAAGGTGGGATACTGGGAGGGAGTGAGGGACGGCATGGTACTGCACTGACCAGTGACCACCGGCCTTCGGTCGCCTTCGGTGTGTTCGGCCGACCGGTTCGTATCGTTGTTGTTGGTTCACGAAGGAATATCGTTAGCTGATTTATACAAAAGAAAAATACCATCGTCCAAAGGAACAGGCTGCTTAACTTGCAAGCAAAACCAAAAATCAAAACCCAACTAACTAGGAAACCCAGTGAAGCGGAGAAGTCACAGCACTGCAGGGAAAGCTGCTTGAGCCTGAGCGCTGCGCAGAACTCCGCCCGGCACGAGGAGGACGAGAGGAGGGTTAAGGAGAGGCCAAGAAAATCCAGGACAAAAGCCCTCGAGCTCACGTCGATCCGCCTCCCGCATTGCCTTGAAGCCTCTCGAATCGGGCGGGCCCGAGCTGCCCCGCTGAGGGCTCGATCTGGGCCCAGATCGGCTAGCATTTCGGTCCTGTGCATGCTCAAGCCCCGGCGGTGAGGCATGGGGAGCGTGGACGGCGAGCACGAGTTCCATGCAGGTGAGATGGTCGTCGATCTGAGCCATCCCCTTCTCTTTCTTTTTTCTTGTGGGGAATGGTTTAACGCCTTAATTCAAGTCCTGGAGCTCAAAGTTTGGATCTTTGAAAGCTCCGTGCGTTTAGTATGTATTCATCATGTGAATATTTGGCAAAAATGGTAGGCTGGGGTTGACTCAGCTCTTGTTACGCTCCAGGTTTGGCGCTTCACGGGTTGAATTTGCCAGTATTTGGAAAGTCTGGTGGGTATTTGCAATGCAGTGCGTTGTAGCAATTTCCCCCTTTTCTGAAATGGGGATGCAGCAATTTTCCTTAAACATTGGTCTGCCAGATTTTTGTGTAGGCAAAATGCCGTTTTTGTAATAATAGCTGTTTTGGGGATTTAAATTTGAATTCGAGGCCCCGAAGTTATTTATTGTGCATTTCTAACGATTTTTGCTTCTTTGGGCGATAAACCATTCCTAGCCAACCGGAGAGCTGAGGTGATAGATTGGTTTGGTGGGTTGCTGCCAGAGTTCGACTTGCCTTTGGATTCTTCAGACGAGGAGCTGCGGGAGTACCTCATTGATGGCACGGCACTATGCTACATTGCAGAGAAACTCATGCCCGGCATTCAGGAGGTGAGCTCACTCAGCTCAGGGAGGCTGAACTAATGGTGCATGCTACTCTTGCTGATCTAAACATGAGGCTTTGTTTACAGGAAATGTGGGGTGGTAATGCATCGGATCAGAGGTCAAATGTGAAGAAATTCCTCTATTTCGTTGCAGAAATGGGTCTGCCAGGCTTCAGTGTCAAGGATCTGGAGGAGGTGAGGTTACTCCTGTCATGTGAAGATTTGTCTGGTATATGTAGCGATTGCTAGTATGTTTCATTCCAACTAAATGGTGCTCTCATCTCCTTTCCAAGGTGTATGTTAATAATGGTTAGCATAGTTGGTGTCAGTCCTTAATACTGGCAATAATGACCTGATGTAGGCACTGCATAGCAATGATGGGTCTGTGTCAGTATGAAGATCTATTCACAATTGTGCCTATATATGAGTTGTCCCTCAAAGCTCGACTATGATTGACTGGAAATCAGCAATAACCTTTTAGTTGCAGTTGGAAAGGTTGAAAAGTGTCCAACTGTAAGGAATAGTGAACTCAAAGTGTTCTTAGATCTTACAACTCTGCTGTAGAATTCTGTAAGTGCGTAAGAGCTTCACACCCTATGGCATGGACTCAGAGTTCCCTCTTAAAGTCTGTGCCATTTCTCAGAGAGAGGGAATAGAATTCATAGTTAGATTTTTTTTTAATGGCCATAGGAGGTACAATACATCAGCACCGTCCCTATGGCCAACAACAACAACAACAGTCAGCCTGTTCGGTTGGCTGGTTCATATCGTTGCTGGTTCGTGAAGAAGTACTGCTGGCTGGTTTGTGTGAGAGAAAAATACTGTTCCTGTTCCGGCTGAAAATTTACGATCGTTTACGACAAGCCACAGCCAAACGAACAGGCTGAGTGTTGTTGTTGTTGTTGGCCATAGGGACGGTGCTGATGTATTGTACCTCCTACGTTACGATTCAGACTTGCTTCACAATTGTCAACTGAATCTGTGGTTCTGTTCATCCTTATTTTTGTTAACCCTAATCCGTTTGATGATTACAGGGGTCAGTGTCTTCTGTGGTGGAGTGTCTCTTGGCTCTAAAGGATAATGTGACTACAGGATTGGGTCAAAACATTACAAACAATGCTGCTAAAACACCCCTTCGAAGGAAACTGGGACTTGAAGAATCTGATGATCCTATAATTTCGGTTATGACACCGGGGAAAAGATCTGGGGAGGAAAGATGGAAAGGCCACTGGGATCCTAAGTCTCAACAAAGAAGTATTCTTCATTCTGGTATGCTCATGTTGTTGTTTCTTTAGCATAATCATTTGTGGCATTGGATACTAAGTTAGAGTTTAATCAACTAAGCTTCCATTTATAATTGGTTTCCAGTGGCATATCCCATTTATTCTTGAAGTTTACGTATATAAAGTGATAAAAAATATTTTCCAAAATTCATACAATCAGGCATTTTTTACTTCAGAGCAAATGAATTCTATATGTTGCCATGGTTTCGTATTCGTAGTGCCTTTAACTTGTTTGGACTTCTATATGTTGCCAAGGTTTCATATTCATAGTGCCTTTAACTTGTTTATCTTCAATATCCAAGTAACATTACCTGTTCAGATCTTGTTTCTTGACTTAGGTGCTTTTCTGTGTTAATCTATTGTCACACTCACCCTTTTTGTAAGATATAATGGAATGTTAATTCCGGTCTCTACAACATGACTATGCACACGGCCCGGTCTTTATTACAATAAATCAACATGGTTCTGAAATCAACAGAACAAAATAAGCCATAAGCCCATAACAATCCAGCATGCTCACCTTACTTTGCAGGACAAAAGGTCCATGATGCTTTCCAACTTAAGCGAGGCTCCTACACTGATCTTCCTCCTGCCAAAGTTTCAGAGATGATGCATCCAAGAAGTCTAGATGTAACATCTTCAGCATCACATCATATCATTGCGCATTTTTTCCCCTTGTCTGTGCCCCTTTATTAATTACAATCTTTTCTCAGAATGCCCCTACTCAATCACTTCTTAGAGTTGTTAATGGCATTCTAGATGAGAGCATTGAGAGGAAAAGAGGAGAAATACCACACGTAAGTCTATTTTCAGTGTTTTTCAATAAATAGATTGCCCGGAATGCTATTGGTTCTTTATTAATTGTTATTGATGACTAATGTCGGCCTGTTCTTGTCTCAGCGTGTTGTTTACTTGCTAAGGAATGTTGTTCAAGAGATTGAGCATCGAATTGCTATTCAAGCAGATCACATAAGAAATGTAAGTGTGGTATTCGCTATTTATTGTCATAGAAATTCAACTCCTGTAACACATTATTTGTTTTCACAGCAAAATAGCATCATCAAGACTCGGGAAGACAAGTACCGTTCAAAAATTAAAGCACTCGAGACATTAGTAAATGGCACAAATGAAGAAAATGAGGTAACTATACAATTATTCATGATCTGAAAATTCTCACAGGAATATCTTCTGCCTCTTGATATTGACACATGTAATTCTTTCTTCAGATGACAGTAAATCGACTTGAGCTAGTTGAGGTATTCAAAATATCCTCATCTATTTTTCTGTTTCTAATCATGTTACTTGCTTGAATCAGTACTCATAAAAATATGAATCAGATATTGGTTGTATGATGTTCGGACCTTATAATGCTAGGATCACTTATGAGTTGTTGCACTACATTTAGTGCTTGTAGTTAGAATGAACATATCATAAATTTGTTTGTTTTGTTCATGTAGGTAGAAAAATCAAAACTTGATGAGAAAAGAAAACTAGGTGAACAAGACATGGTTCGGCTGATGCAAGAAAAAGAGAATGCAGAAAATACAATTGCTTCCCTTCAGCAAGAAATACAGATCTTGAGTAGGATGCATGAACAGTACCGTGAAAGAAAGGAAACAGAAGCCAGGCAGATGGAGGAACACTTGGCTATGAGACTTAAGGAGGCTGAGTTTCTTTTGATGCAATCAAAAAAGAAAGTTGAAGAAATTGAATCTGCTTCCCAACTGAAATCTCAACTTTGGAGCAGAAAGGCAAACATTTTCCAGAGTTTTATGGATAATCAAAAATTGTCCATTAAGGTTCTGTCATCTTCCTATATCATTTTTTTTGTTTTCTTTTAGTTTGTTTATGTTCTAACCTCTCAGTTTTTAAATATTTAACTATGTTAGGACATAAGGATATCATCTCAGTCCATTAAGCAGGAAATGTTTGCCCTTCAAATGAAATGGAGGGATGAAATATCTAACATTGGTATGTGGGTTCTCGTGATTTCTGTTGCGGCTTTATTGTATATGTATGTTTACTGAAACTTTGTTTATCTTGCTCTTAACTTGTCAAACTTGGTTAGGACATGATTTGAAAGGCTTGGTTGATGCTGCTGACAATTACCATAAGGTTCTTGCTGAAAATCAGAAGCTATTTAATGAGGTACAGGAACTAAAAGGTATGTTCCTGCAATGATAAACTTACACTTTGAGCACATTTTATGGCTATCTAACATTATCCTTTCCACTCTAATGTTTGTTTTCAGGCAATATCAGAGTCTATTGTCGTGTCAGACCATTTCTTCCTGGTCAAGATGGAAAAACAACTGTTATTGATTATATTGGTGAAAATGGTGAGATTCTCATCACAAATCCCTTCAAGCAAGGGAAGGATGCGTGTCGAATGTTCAAGTTTAACAAAGTGTTTAATACACATGCTTCTCAAGGTATATCTTAAGTATGTTAATGGTGCAATCTAAAACTTAAAAGTTGTATAATTGAATATTACTCACCAAGTTTTCTTACCTAATTTCCAGCTGAAGTATTCTCTGATATCCAGCCTCTGATCAGATCAGTTCTTGATGGGTTTAATGTGTGCATTTTTGCCTATGGTCAAACTGGTTCAGGAAAAACTTACACAATGGTAAGAGTGCTGGGCTCAAACAAAGTTGAATTGATAATAGTCTTGAGGATATTACTAACTGGTGTCTGACATTTTGTTTTTTCTTAGAGTGGGCCAGGCACATCAAAAGACGATTGGGGTGTTAATTATCGAGCTTTAAATGACTTGTTCGACATCTCTCTAAGTAGAAGAAATGCTTTCTCATATGAGGTGGGGGTGCAGATGGTTGAGATTTACAACGAACAAGTGCGGGATCTTCTTTCAAATGATATTGCACAAAAAAGATATCCTTTACCCAAATGCTTACTTTCTATTAGAATCTCTCTCATTATTACATTTTTAGTACTCGCATACTATTAGACATGCACAGGAAAAAAATGTTGTTCTTGACAAAAAGAAACACTTGGAATTTGGAGCACATCTCAGCCTAACGGACTTGTTGTCCCTGATGCAAGTTTACATCCTGTCAAATCAACATTGGATGTACTAGAGTTGATGGAAATTGGACAAACAAATAGAGCAGTTGGATCAACAGCTCTGAATGAAAGGAGCAGTCGATCTCACAGGTATGTACCATAACCAATGTTACTAGAATTGACTTTTCTCACACAATATTGAATTTTAGTAGGTTCATTAGATTTCATGCTTTGATAGTAAGATAAAGCACAATGGTAATATTATTCTAAAAAAAGGGCGTACCCAGTGCAGAGAGCTCCCGCTCTGTGCGGGGTCTGGGGAAGGGTGTTAGTGGCAAGCCTTACCCTCGCCTGTGCAATGTGAGGAGACCGTAACTCAAACCCAGGACCTTCCGGTCACAGGCTGTTTATTATATTCTAAAAAATGATAACAAAATCATAATTGTCATTCTCTGTTTATTATATAATCTCTAAGGGTAAATAGTACATAATCTTAGATAAACAAATCTTAATCTCGGTACATATCTTTTTAGAATAGTTGGATCTACTATTTGCGTACCTTTTTTAGATCAAACAATCTAAGGGTAAATACCCATAAAATTCTTGTGACATAATGTTCTGAAAGCTTTTGTTGCATGCAGCATTCTAACTGTGCATGTTAGAGGGGTGGATTTGAAAAATGGATCTACTTCCAGAGGATGTCTACATCTGATTGATCTTGCTGGGAGTGAAAGAGTTGAGCGATCTGAAGCAATTGGAGATAGATTAAAAGAAGCACAGTATATTAACAAATCTCTCTCTGCTCTTGGTGATGTGATTTTTGCTTTAGCACAGAAAAACTCCCATGTTCCTTATCGAAACAGCAAGCTGACTCAAGTTCTACAGAGCTCTTTAGGTAACATATAGTTGTTCTTCAAAAAAAAAGGGCATAAAGTAGTTGTTAGTTTATATATGCGGATATATTACTTATGATAATTCTCTTATGTTTTCATGCAGGTGGTCAAGCAAAGACACTAATGTTTGTTCAAATTAATCCGGATACTGAATCATATTCAGAAACTATAAGCACTTTGAAGTTTGCTGAAAGAGTTTCTGGAGTTGAATTAGGTGTTGCAAGAAGTAACAAAGAGGGTAAAGATATAAAAGAGCTGCTAGAACAGGTTTTTGCAACTGTCTCATATATATTCAGAAAATTTCTGTTTCTGTACAAACTTCACTAGGAAGCTAACTTTGTACAAACTTCACTTGATTAGTTTAAAGGGGGAAGGTTTCTTCGATATCACTAATTCAACTCGAATTAACTGTTAAACTGAAGAAAATGAAGGACATGTTTGTTCAACCTTATAGGGTGCATACTTATGCTTCAGCATATTGATACTAAATTCCACGGGAAGTATATTACTGTTAATAATGTTAGCTGATACTGGCAGTTGTTACTATAACTAGAGCATATAGCTTCAGCGTCCTATGGTTATCTTGGTTTCAAAAGTCAATTGTTTTTTTGTCCAGGTTTCATATCTGAAAGATACAATATCACGGAAAGATATGGAAATCGATCAACTCTTGAAGGACAAAGCCAAATCTCCAAGTTCACCAATAAATAGAAATGACAATAGCCTACAGATTCGACGACTATCAGGTAAGGGATTTATGTTCTAGTGACAAGTTTCATTATACCCTCAAAATTTCTGTGGTGAATGGAATCAGTAATGGACGCACTTCACCCTCTAATGTAGGGGCTGGTGGATCAGGTGAAGCCGAATGTGAAGATAACATGTCTGATGATGGCTGCTCAGTAGCAGGAACTGAGTGTTCTGTAGGTGGTGCTTCAGAGGCGACAACAGAACGGATGTATGTTGCTAACATCTCAACTTTCCACATCTCTTATCCCTTACCATCATCTTTTTTTTTTTACTTCAATATCACATACTAGTTAAAATCTGCTGGGCTTCCCATAATTCTTTCGCTACATATGTGTCAGCAGTAAACAATCTACCTTTTTTTTTACCCTTTCAGTAACGAATCGTGCTGTTTAAGCTATGCTCTACAATTACAGGCAGAAGGCCCCATCAAGGATAGCCAGGCTGTTCCTCACAAAGAATGGGCAGCCTGCAAACCCCAAGCCAAAACCAAGGGAGTCTGCTCTGAAACCGCCAGGTACATTAGAAACGTGAACCACTTGCATGCTACATAGAAGTAGGCATTGCTGCCTGGTTTCACTTATTCACTTCACTGGTATTAAATCAAATTGTGCAGTAGCTGATCGATGCTTTTACAATTTGCGAGCATCCCTGGGCATGATATGATCCTATGATACTGATGAACACTCGTATTCGTTTACAGGTCGCACGACTTCTACAGGAAGCCAGGCGACAGGAGGAGGATCTTCAGTGAAACCCCCTAAGAGGCGGTAGAGAAATAAAGATTCCAGCATCTGAGCTCTGCCATGTTGATGGCTGATGCTACACGTATGTAAACCGACTCGGAGATTGTGCTGAAACACAACGGGTGGTGCGATCTAAGGGTATGTCACTGTAACGGGTTCACTTGTCAACGGTCTGTTAAGTAATGCTGATGAGCAGCCGACTATAGGCTGGACGTTTGATGGGAAATGTTGTTGCATGTGCAGCAGGCGCGAGAGCGCCGTTGCGTTTTGAGTTTAGGCGGCTCTGCTGAGGCCCAGGCCTAGACCCTGTCTGCCGAATCTCATTTTGGCCTTTGCCGCGGTGCAGGCGCGTGTTCAGTTCCACCCAAAATCCTAAAAAATATTACAGTACCTATCACATTGAATGTTTATGGCCTGTGCATGGAGCATTAAATGTAAACGAAAAAAAAACTAATTGTACAGTTTGGTGGGAAATTACAAGACGAACGTTTTGAGCCTAATTAGTTTATGTTTGAACACTAATTGTCAAATAAAAACGAAAGTATCACAGTAGTCTAAAATTCCTAAAATTTCAAACTTTCTAGAACTGAACACGCGCTCCTAGAGCTCTTCGGCGACGTCAAAGAACCAAATGAAGGATCTCGTGCCATAAAACGCGAGAGACGGTGTATTGGTGTAAGGCGCACACGGCACAAAAAAAAGTAAAAAACTGCCAAGAACTGAACTTTGCAAACAAAAAATAAATTGCAGTGAGCGTACACTGAACTATGCAAACAAAAAAAAAGCTGAATTTAACTGTGCAAACAAAAAAAATTAAAAACCAAAAAAATATGGTGAGCGTACAATGAACTGTGCAAACAAAAACAATAAAAAGCTGAACTGAACTGTGCAAACAATGAACTGATCTGCCTTTAAAAAAACAATGAACTGAGTGCAAACAAAAAAAATATAAGCTGAACTGAACTGTGCAAAACAGAAAAATATAAGCTGAACTGAACTGTGCAAAACAGAAAGTTAAAAAATAAATGCGGTGAGCGTGGATCGAACACGCGACCTTCAGATCTTCAGTCTGACGCTCTCCCAACTGAGCTATCCCCGCTTTGATATGCAAGTAAAAAAGTAAACTACTTAACCAAAGTATCTAGAAAATGGCAATGCTGTGCTAGTGACCGCCCCTTGTAGCGAATCTTCCGCGCACAGGCACACGGCTGTGTTTAATTTGTGGTACGTAAGCTAAAAAAACAATGTACTTCAAGCAAAATACCTAGAAAGTGACAATGCTGATGCTACTGTTCTTCTGCTTGCACTGTGTTTGACTCATGAGCTAGCTCTAAGCATTTTTTTTATATATTTTAATAGAAGAGAGAAAAAAAGCTAGCTCTTAATTAAGAACAAGGTTTATATATATATTTTAAGATCATGTGAGACGTATCGGTCACCGCCACTACCACAAGCCCACAAGGCCGCAACCAAGATATTATAATAATTCCATGGTAATAAATTAAGATAAAGAAGTAAAATGCTCGTACATAATGGCGCAAAACTGAACCAACCAAAGCAGCTCAACGAAAACAAAAGCGCTTTAGTGTTCCAAGAACATCTTTAACAGAACGCAGAACATAACGATATTCTGACGGATGGTACACAGATACAGTTGGATCAGCCCCTGGCACAATGATGTTGCATCATGCCATTGCCACCCGCTCCCCTCTTTCGAGCTGTCATCTGCCGACTGCCTTCCCTTGTCCCTCTTTACCACACAAAGAAAGCTAGCCAAACAAGCTTGGAGCCCCACTTCATGCCCATTTTGATCCGTCCTTGGCTACCACCACACGCTCGTGTCCCTACGATTACACTGGCGAACTCAAATCAAATTCACTAGAAACTGGTAGAATTTGGTTCCTCTTGTATTCAAAGTTCAGCCGTGTCTATATATGACCATGACCTACTAGAGCAGTAGAGCACCATGAGCTAATAATCCAAGCAGAACCACTCATGTCTACTGCGCCCTTTGTCACCTACCTTCAGAGGCCCCGGTCACCGGCGTTCCGGGCGCCACCGCCGTCCCCGGTCACCGGCGTTCTGACTGGCAGCAGCTCGGGGTCGTCCGGGTACGGCGAGTGTCAGGATGACGACGATATCGGCAAGTTCCTGCGCTGCTCCGCCAGGGTCCCAGTGCTGCGGCTGCCGGAGAGGCCCGGCCCTCGGAGAAACAAGGCCGCCTGGGCACCGCCTGTCGTCGACATGCGCCTGTTGGACTCACTGTCGCCGGTGGAGGGAGGAGGGTCCGCGGTGGAGGCACTGAGGTCGGCGGCCGTCGCGTTTGGCTGCTTCCAGGTGGTCGGCCACGGGGTCGACGCCAGTTTGCTATCGGCAGCGTTGCGTGCTGCAAGGTCGGAGGGATCGCCAGCGCAGGAGATGGAGAGAATTGGAGTAGGAGATGAGGATGAGCTGTGGTGGCTGCGGCGCGAAGGAGACCAAGAAATGGCGGGAACTCAGCCGTTGCGAAATGGTCCCAACCAATTCAGGTATGAACTTTCCATGTCAATAGAGAAACTCAGCCATCGCGAATTCACAATGCACCACGCCTTTGGATTTTGCTGGGTCACAGGAACAAAGCAGATGATTTGTTTACTCAGCTTGAGCAAGCTTCAACCAAGCTCCTGCACGCCTTGCAGCAGGCCAGTGCATCTGAACCGTTGGCTAAAGCTGAAGCGAACGGCTCGCTCCTCTGCATCCGCAAGCACCGACGCAGCGGCAGCAGCGCGTCCGGTCCGATCAGCCAAGATGACGTCCTGCGGATGCTGGTACAGAGCTCGCGGTGCTCGCGCGCTCTCGCCCTCCACCTCTGCCCCGGCGCGGCGGCGTTCCACGTCTTCTCGCGGCGAGGCTGGTCCAGGTTCTCGCCCCTTGACGGCGCCCTCGTGGTCACCGTCGGGGACCAACTACAGGTGATAAATGCATCTTGCCATCAAACTCGAAATTGCAACAGCAATTAGGAAAACTGAAACCATCCTGCGCAGCTAAAAAGAAGGCCAGCAAAATGTGTCCGCACTCCAGGCCTGCGAACAATAATCGGACTGAAATGGGAAGCCAGGGGCACATTGCCAATTTGCCATCACTGACATCATTGTTCATGATTAAGGCCTCGCTACTGACCTGTTTCGTTTCCATGGATGCAGTGCGGGCTCTACAAAAGCGTGTCCGGCAAACCAGCTTACAGCAATAATGATCTCCAAGGAGACAGCAGCGATGCCATCTCAGCAGAATTCTTCCTTTCCTGCTCTTCAGCAGGCGCAGCAAAGGAGGCTCTGAACATGGACAACATGAAGGTCATCCCGTTGAATCTGCAGATCATGGTAGCAGCTTGCCTTGTGCTTGTTTACCATGTCTTCCTGTCATGCTCGTATGCTATTTGGTAATGTTCAGCAATACAGCAACTGCAGGGCCTGTTTCCCTTTGCTGAGTATGCAAGTATGCAACACATTTGCCACTGTTAATCAGCCTAAACATCAGAATGAACAAAACCCAAATTTTGTCTCAGTTATCGGAAGTAAAGTGCTCCTAACACAGTATCTACCTCTACATACTATGAACCTGAATCTGCTGAGACACAAGTATGAAAATCTGATGTGAATACAAATTCAACAGCTGCAGTATCAGATGGTACTTTAAACGGGTTCAATGATTCATCTATTCATATAAACTACGGAGCTGCAATCCAGGGTTTTAAGATCCCTTTTTTTCAGTATTAGTGCATGAAGACTTAGTAATAGTGCATGAAGACCCAGCTTCCTGTATGTAATTCCAAAGTCTCAACCCCACCCAAAAACATACAAGGGTTAAACTGACTACTCTTACCAGGGTGTGAAACCACACTAGTTTTACCTGGACGCAATCATAGTACGAGTGATTAGAAAGATGCAATCGTCCAGCACAACAAAAAGAGAACATGCTAACTATACCTCATGATAATAGATTAACAGTCAGGCAGGGACCTTCTGAGGCCCTGACACTAGGCTGGAGTTCGGTTATACTGATCAGGTGTACAAAGCCTCACACTGCTAACGTCCACTAAATTAACGATTAATACAAACTACAAAGCATTTACTACTATACATGCTAGTCTATAATCAAGAACGATAGCAGATGCCTTCACAACAAAAGACTCAGGGTACCAGTAACACTGAGCCGCATTCAGAACTCGCCCGCACATAGGGGCTGCTACAGTGAACTAGCTACATCAAAAGATGGTGCTGACAGGATTCCACATGAAAAGATTCCTAGGATACAGTACGACCATAGCATACTGATGCTAGGTAGAGATTCTTAGACCATTTGTCCTGCAATGAAACAAGAGTGCATTTTGTCAGAACCAGCGGTCAGTTGCGATAAGATACTGAATGAGGTACTGCAGGCTTGTTAACCTTCACATGTTGACTAGGGAAAGCAGTTGTCCTCAGTGTCTCTTGGGTTTCATCTGTAGGTCGCCTCCTTGGTACACTTAAAACAAAAGCAGCCTGATCCCAAGTTGCAGCAGTTGCGGTTATCCGGTAACCACTGTCCCACCTTTTATGAATTCCCTCACTGGGATACAAGAAATCCAGTTCAACAACCTGGAAAGTAAACGGCAATAGCTCAATAAGAAATATATCGCACTTAGCCTAAGTGTAAAAATAAATGCTGAGAAGGGACTGATGAAGTGGAAAAAAACGCTACCTGATCAGAAAACCCAGCATTACGAGACATGACAACAGCCCATCTACTTCCAGCAGTTGCCATGGAAGTTACATAGAAACCATCTCGCCATTTCTTGTTTATCCATTTGTAGGGGAAAGTATCACTAACCTTGTAGGACTGTTGTGTGTAGGCTGTGCCTGGATAGATATAACTATAGTCACAAGAATATTCATATACTAAGACAACTGCAAGCTTTAGCTGCTTTACCTTTAGACATCACTACCACCGAGCTGCCATTGTTTGCCCCAGCAAGCGCAGTTATATAGTAGTTCCTCTCCCATTGCTCCATTATCCATTCCTTCACATGGAAATAAACCACCATTAGATTTGGCAATGTAGAGAAGAGAATAGCTTGCTTAGTAACTTTACTTGACAAAGTGATTATTTTGTAAAAATTACATAGAATGAACCAAGGTGCAGATCACTCACTTTGTGAAGGAAATGTGGTGTAAGCTCATAAACTTGGGAAGTGAAACCAGTTCCAGCATCCATGATTATAGCCCAGAGATTGGAACAAGATGTTATGCAACTGATAAACAGTCCATCGTCATTCCCTTTTTCAATGTGCTGTAAAAGCCTTGAATCTGCAACATTGTAGTGGTACCTGCAGTACCCAGTGAATTTGTTGAATTACTTTGGCCCAGCCACAAAGAGACATGATATGATAGCAATTAACTAAACTTCAGGTCTTATAAGAGTGTACCTTTGTTTCATTGGCCGTCTGCCATTATAGACACTTATCCACTGTGTTGCAGGCATTCCCATCCTGATCTTCTTTGGTTGTTCATCTGCCTCTTCCTCTATCAATAAGCGGCCTCTCTTTTGACCAACTTGATGTATAAGCTTTAGAGAAGATGCAAGGGAGATTAGACAAAACCAAAATAATGTTGTTTTTAAATGACAGATGCAAAATATGAACATACCTTCTGAGCACCATCAGTGTTAATTGGTCTGACATCTGGATTTGGACCTACTACACTATCAAAAAGCGATACACATTTTGCATAGTTGGGTTCTTCGTCAAACTTCAAATTGACCACATACTCTACAAACTCTTTGAAGGGTTGTGGGCAAAAGCAACAGAGAGATTCTGGAGAGGTAGCCATTTTCTTCTTGCAGACAAGGAAGCCTTTGTTTTCACCCTGTAGATGCAAAATAAACATCAAGTACAGAAATACATCACTCAAATCAATAAAATTGGCTGGAGGATCCACATTTTACCTGATAACCTTGCCAAGGTAGACGTCCCCGTAGAAGAAAGACTAGCGTGTATGCTAGAGATTCTAAATCATCCCTCCTGCTACCTATTCTCCCAAGATGTGCATGAACACTAGCATAGCGAACTGTTCCCCTGAAACAGCAGCATTAACAACGTAACATAACAGTAAGACTAGTACCTCCTTCAGTTGATTCAACTATGAGAAGCATAAGCACCACAGGTTTACTAGCTACTGTGACAATATGTTGAGTGTACCATCTCAACAGAGACTAAAAGACTGATTCCATGTCTAGTGAAAGAATGGCTACTACCACGCATGCCAATCAGGACCATTTCACCAGTAGTGACTAGAATAGGTGAGTTCAATGCAGCAAGATGTTGAAAAAGAGTAAAATTCTGTACTGATTCTATAAGGCTAAGGAAACAAGCAAGCTCGCAAGCACAGGGAGAGAATAAATGGAAGACAATAATGGTTGGCTGAAAAGTGAAAACTGTTTACAGCAGTGGTAATTTCTGGCGTAATGGCTGGATTAAGGATTACTGGGAAACAGCAAATGGACAGGAAATGTGACAGGATAATCAACGTCATCATTTATGTGCTAGGGGTAATGCAACTATGCAAGTGATGCCTATCATAAAAGCTTCATCTGGTTACCTGAAAACATCTGGTCGCTGATCATATTCAACGTGTTGCCCTGTTGCACTATCCTTCCACTTCGTAGCTGCCATCAGAAGATCCAAGAATACAAAATTATTTACACGCCTAATCTGTTGTCTACATACAGAACAGACAAATTCAAATAATCGTAGATGCTGCCAGTTGAGCGATAAAAAAGTAAATTAACTTACCTAAACCAAGATCAACAAGGAAGAGTTTCTTTTCTTCAGGTGTCCCAGGAGTCCCTAGCAAGAAATTCTCTGGTTTGACATCGCCATGAACATACCTGAAATCCCAAACTTTTTTATTTTAAAATTTTGCCAGCGGATGAAAGAAATACGTAGAGAATAAGGAGTTACAAGGAAAGAATAATCAGTGGTGTTAACTGACCCTTTTGAATGCATTTTCTCAAGTATGGAGATTGATTCAATAGCAATACAAGCAACCATCTCAGGTGACATTCTGCTAGCAAAGGAATGACGTTAATGGTAAACTAAAAGTCAATATCAAGTGTCGACTCAAAACTATGACTCACGTGTGAGAGTTATTATTCCAGACATCCCAAAGACTGGGTCCAAGCATATCCATAACCTGAATTTTTAAGACCAAGTTAACTAGTATCTAAAAACGATCAGAAATAATGAAGCTAATACTTCAACAATCCAAACAAAGTGTTATACCATAACAAAGTAATCCCCTTGGCGTCCTTTGTAGTGGACTCGGGGAACCCCATGAATGCCACCGACGGCGCTAAACGTGCAATAACCATGAAAACCGATCAGCTACCCATGAGTTGAATGATCTCCGAAAGACTTACACCTTCTCATACCCAAATCATAAGATCATAGATTGACTTACTTGTAAACTGCCCACTCATAAGGAGGGCCATAGTGACATCCTTTACTGGTCCTATGCTCAAACTTCAGTGCCACCTAAGATAGAAAGGAACACGGCTTACTCTCCAGTGCTAATACAAACCACAATTCCAGTTTTCCATGTCGACTGGTACTAAAGAAAATCCTCTATTACCTCAACAGCACCTGGACCAGTAGCTAACATGCGGTGGCCAACATATACTTGGCCAAAACCACCTTTCCCGAGCTTCTTCTCGACTCTATACTTTGGTGAACTACCCACCTGGACCTGTATTTATAGAACAAGCAGGCAAAGATTAAACCAAAATCATTTGGAAGTGGAATGATCAGAAGCAAACTAGAAGGTAACGCCTTTGCGCAGGCAAAGCATACAATAGACAGCGGCACCAAAATTTCATCTCTCGGAATCATCTCAGAGAGCTCAACACAATCGAAGCGCAGCAGGCACAATTAAACATCGTACGAACAGCTCACCGTGTCAGGGACAGGGGGGCTGCCCTCGTCATCGGCTAGCTTGTCGGCGCTGTCCGCGTCGTCCATCCCACGTTCCCCCTCGTCGTCGCCGCCTTCCCCCGCGACGACCTCCACGGGTCTGATCTCCTCCCGCTCCCTCTCCTCCGCCCTCGTCACTCTCCGCCTCTTCTCCGCCGGCGGTGGTGCCGGTGCCGGTGCTGCTGCTGCCGCCGCCGCCGCCGGTGCTTTGTCCTCAGCCGCCGCCGGACTCCCCTGCGCCTCTCGGGCCCTTCGCGCGGCGCTACGCAGCACAGGCATCCTCAACCACGGAGCCCCATGGCCCCGCCTCAGCTTACTGCTCCGCCTCCTCCTGAGATTCCACCGCCGATCTCAGGAAGGAGCTGAGGAGGGGAGACCCAAGCGGCGGCGCGCGGTGGCTGGCACCGCGGACCAGGACGCTAGCTAGGGTTCGGGTTGGTGTGGGGCAGAGCAGACGCGATATGATGGGGAGTGGGAATGGGGAAGGAGGCGGGGCAGGCGGCGGTGGTGCTGATGTAACACTGGCTGCTGGAGATGCGAGAGAGTTTTCAGGCAGTTCGTTGCGGCCTGCGGGAAGGGGAAAGGATTTGCCACCGTTGTGTGTGTAATCGTCGCCTGGCGGTGGCATCGGTCCGTGTGCGCAAACACGGAGCTCGTGGGAAGCGACGGCGTGATGGAGTGACTTTTGTTTTGCTTCGGGGACGTCAGAGGCTACACCAAAACTTCTACGCACCTCTTGTTCTTGCCATCCACCACATGGCATGAGGGATGAAAACGGACAGGATAGGAACGAATATCACTCATATTATATTTGTTTTCATATTTCTATCCGGATTCGGATTCAAAACGGATAATGTTAACCATGTCGGATATGATACGATTGGATATCGACATCATAAATATGCGATTTGAGTATTTTGGATATGAATATGGTATCGGATGTTAAATATCCGGACTCGAATATGGACAAATCTTAACTCCTCCAAACGGATTCAATCTCAAATACGATCAGCAAATATCTGTACCATTTTCACACATACATGACATCCATGACGATCGGACAAGGAAGGTTTGATACCAACACAAGGTAGCAGGCTAGCCTCTTCCAATTGATGTTGCAGTCAAGGAATGAAACATGAATAGGATACGTCAACGTTTTTCCTCACCAGTGATAGCGGTTAGAGGTTTGCTGTATCAACCAAAGAAGGTTCATGAAGCATGATAATAGGCGCTCCCACTACATAGACAATATACAGGTGTAGAAGGACATTGGCAAGAAAATAGATGTAGAAGTCGTAAATGACCATAATATTATTTTATTTCAATATAGATCCAATGTGTGTGTTCCATGTCATCTTCGGGTAGGATTTGTGATTACAATACATTGGACAGTACGCCCAACTCTAGTACTTCGTGTGAACCCATGCATCAAGTTGGTATCATGAACAACAAAGAGACACAAAAGCTATTTAGTGCCCAAAAGATGTTTGCATACAAGTAACGTAAAAAAAACTAATACAGCCCGTTATGCATAAAACAATGAAAAGGCAAGATCTATATGGAATGACGTGCATAGCAATATTCTAATTTTCGAACATGTAGTCACAGCTCGGCTTCAAAAATATACAGTAACAACTCACGACATTACACATCTTCATAAAAAGAGATATCACCCTTTTGCCAAGAAAATCATGCAAAGCTCAAACAAAGCAGTGCTAGAACTGAGCTCGGCTTCAAAAATATACAGTAACAACTCACGACATTACACATCTTCATAAAAAGAGATATCACCCTTTTGCCAAGAAAATCATGCAAAGCTCAAACAAAGCAGTGCTAGAACTGAATTTTTTTGGTCCAAAATTAATAAAGCAGGAAATGTTGAGAAATTACTACCTGTGGTAAACTCTGGTGTACGCACAGCAGATTCCATCAAACTTCCCCTATACTATACCGCCTGTTTCGGTGTTTCCCCCAGCGGGGTCTGCTGGAGCTCCGAAATTTTGGACTACTGACGACGCAGCGGCGGGGAGCCGCGCGACGTATCGTTTCCGCCTCGTCGGCAAATTGAAAAATCACTGGCTTCGCGCCGAAGGGTCGCCCGCCAGCGCCACCACAACGATGGCTCGGACGGATGGGCTCCCGCCTCCCGGGCTTCGCGCTTGGGCGGGATGAAAAGGGCAGTGCAAGTGCAGGAAACGGCCCGCTTCTACTCTACCGAAGTACCGATGGTTGACGGGCTCCCGTGCTGTAATGATTCCTGCGAAGCAGTCCAAATCCCCCCTCCGCTCATGCCTGCCTGCCAAAGTGCCAATCCGACCTGTAATGATTCACCATCGGCCCAGCTACCCGACGCGGTGCCGGCGTGCCGGTGCGCAGTCCCGGTGTCCCGGACCAGCCGGAAGGGACGCGTGCCCAACGCCCGCTCTATCAAACCGAGTGGCGTTCGTGATTTGCCTGCGTCAAGCCGATTGGAGCACTGTGTGCACCAAACGAGCCCTTGCAAAACGATGAACTGCTACAGCATATTGTACTTGCCAGAACTCCCAGTTCCGAAGACAGGTCTTCCAACAGGGACCGTGAGACCTTGTGTGAATTCTCTGCGGTCAAAACAGGAATAATTAAAGATATGAAGGCACGCCGAATCGATGGCCTCTGTTTATTTGGTGCGTTAGATAGAAAATTTCATGGCTCAGATAAAACGCGTCACAACCGGCCTTCCTCCGTACATTCGGCAGTGGACGGATGAAGCAAGTGAACATATTCAATAAAGTACGGCTTCCTGCTGATTGTACGCGGCACGCAAATGGACGGTGGCGCGTAGCAGGGAACGGTGGATTCTCGACATGCATGGTGAGTGCCTAATTAGCATGGTGGTCGGCACGCATCCGAGTACGCGTGCATGCATGCTGCTAGGGCCTTGCTTGCTTTGCATGCATGCATCACTTGTCAATTTGTGTGTGCAGGTGCGCTCATGCAGCACCCTGGCCCCATCCCGTCCCCATCTCCAGTTCTCATCCCATCCCCATCTCTATTTCTCAGTCACGCAGGCACGCGACCCCGCCACCTCCAACCCTAGCCAGACGAGCTCCACCTCCAACCCTAGCCAGATGAGCTCCACCTCGTCGCCGGTACCGGTCCCTCCCCCGTCGGCCTCCCCCTCCTCTCCTCCTCCCTCCTCCCCCCTGCAACCCTAGCCCCGACGAGCTCCACGACCCTGTCACCGTCGTAGCCGCCGGTCGTCTCTCCGGTGTCGACGGGCACCCCTCCCCCGCACGCCTCCCCCTCCCCTACCCCTCCATCTCCCGACGGCAAGACCGCTACCCCTCCCCTACCAGCATGAGCGCGCCCGGGGTCCGTGCCTCCTCTTCCTCCTCGCCGTGCTCTCGGCACTCGCACCAGAGTCTGCTAGCCTTGGGGACATCGTCGTTGTACGGGGTGGGGCGCGGCGTGGGAGCGGGAGGTGCGGCGCAGCGTGAAGCCGCGGCGGGACGGGCCACTGTCCGTGCTCTGCTCGCTGGCGCTCCGTGGGCGCGCACTGCTCGCTGGCGCTCCGCGCTCGCGACGACGGCGTGCTCGGCCTCGACAACTTCGACGCCTACTACGACCCGTCCCTAAAGCGCGCGCGGCAGCGTCTGCTGGCGTCCCGCGGCGTGGTGGTGCTGGACGCCGACATCAACGATGCTGTGCTGCTAGAGCGGCTCCTGTCCGCGGTGCCATTCATGCACGTGCTGCGCCTCGTGGCCTAGGCGGCCGTGCGCCACGCGATGCACGCGCCGCAGGTGTACGTGTCCTCCAACATCGTGGGCCTCATCGCGCTCTTCGAGGCCACGGCAAGGCACGCCGAGGACCACCGCACGAACCACCCCGCGTCGCTGTAGGCGGCCACCAAGAAGACCGACAAGGCCGTCGTGCACACGTGCAGCCACATCTACGGGCTCTCCATCACCGGCGTGCGATTCTTCACTGTCTACGGGCCATGGGGACGCCCTGACATGGCCTACGTCTCATTTGCCAGTAGCATCGTTGCCAGCGAGCCCATCACGTTGTTCCTCACCGTCGACAGTGCTGACGCACGCCGCGACTTCACGTACACCGACGACGTCGTCAGGGGCTGCCTCAGCGCACTCGACACGACCGGCAAGGGCACGGGCTCCAAGTCCGGTAAGAAGCGCAGGCCCGCGCCGCTCCACGTGTACAGCCTCGGCAACACCTCGCTGGTGGCCGTCACCCGCATGGTCGCCATCCTCGAGAAGCTCCTTGGCAAGAAGGTGCACAGGCGCGTTGTCACGATGCTGACCAACGGCGGTGTGCCGTTCACGCACGCAAATGTCAGCCGCACCGCGCGCGACTTCGGCTACCGCCCCGCCACCTCACTCGAGGTTGCCCTCCGCCATTTCGTCGACTGGTTCGTGCAATATTACAAGGTCGACGCTGAGACCGTGATGGAGGAGGATAACTAGATCTAGGTAGGGGTCGGTAACTACTAGGATTGACTATATGTAAGCATGTGGGAATCACATACTCGATAGACTAGGTGCAAGCACTAGATAAGCACTCTGGTGCTGGTGTTATCATAAATGTTAAACGATAAACAATTGACCACTTTCCTTTTAACCATTAGGCCAAATGGACACTTAATCGGGCGAAATAGCCGTTTGAATGGGATAAACATGCGTGTTCTAAATAGAAACGACATACTATCATGCAACATTTAAATCATGTGTAAATGGGCTAATTAACTGTTTAGGCCAGCAATGTCTGTAGGTGATAACTCACTCATCATGAGAAAGAGACTTGGTCTAGCCGATGGCTAAGATGGTTTGGTTAGAAGAAGAATGACTCTACTTGCAAAGCTTCAGCTAAGCCAGATTTTGATCGTATGATCGTAGTTGATTAGGGCTTCTATAGGTGATATTTCATGACATCACGGTCTTAGTTAGGGAACTTGATTAAGTTTGACACCCTCCTCTGCTCGTCCACTGCTTGCCCAGCACCCGGCTGCTGGGTTCCTACGCCCAAGCGCCAGTCGGCCCCAGCTCAGCGCCCAAGTCGGTTGCCTATCTGCTAGCCCAGGCCCCGGGCCAGCCACGCCGCTGCCCCCTACCACCTACTGGTGGCCACCTTGAGGCAGAAGCCATGCGCTTGCACCCCTGGTAGGTTGGGCCCTACCCTGCCTGGCAAGCCAACCAATGGTTGTTGCCGTGCGCCCACACCCTCGTTGTGTCGCCGTATCCAGAAAATCATAGACGTTGCCCACGCATGGCCAAAATACATAGGACTACCAACACATGTAAACACCTATTATGCGAGCCCTTGCTTCCATTCTTAGAAACAAAATTAGTTCTTGCCCACACATCATTTGCGTGCTGAAAAGCTAAACATATGGATAGCATACTAGTGGTGCATGCGCACAAGTGGCCCATGCGATGCAGTAGCCCAGTCCCTACCTAAAACAAGATCTAAGTTGTCGCATCCATATATTACAAACATCGATAGACATGCAGCGACGTATCTGATTACAATAGTATGTTCTCCATACTAGCTCTCATCTGTATGCTCCTCCCCCACTGCGTATGCCTCAATAAAATGGCGCGCGTATTGGGCGCCCCTTGCGTGATGTCCTCGGAAGCGCCGTGACCTTATTGAGTGAGCGGCTAGATTCAACGCCATCCTCTAGCTTGAATGGACTCTTAGGTAGCCCAGCGTCCTATGCCATGTGAGTTGCAGTCCCTTCCTACATAACAGTGCCTCAAAGAAATGATCACCAAGCTTAAGACCATGACTGTTTTTGAAAAGAAAAGAAACAGGAACCTACGTGTTTGCACTCAATGTAGCAAAACCTGTATGCGCTCTTGAGTCTCCATCTGTAGACAACACATGCAGACATCATGAGGTACCGAGGCTTGGGCCTAAACATGGAGCCTTTATTACTAGACCATTTCTTGAGGTAAACCACTTTGTACCCATTACAGACGCACTGTTGCACCTCTGATATGTCAATAAGACTCGACACATCTCATACATGTACCATGTCTCTCGCTGCTTTCTTTAGCACCTGCATGATGAGTTAGGCGGTTATTCAATTAAACATGAGCTACTTAGGGATGGCCATAAAGAAAGGCTTAGGGTTGTCTATAAAGGGCGAATCCTAGAACCTGTAGGGTCCGGTGGGATACATGGTCTACTCGGCAGTGTAGGCACAAAGCTTCTTGATGTAGTCCTTGGCAATCTAGGCAGATGTAGTTACAGGCTCTATGGTGCAGTGGGCATGGCTGGCAAAACTAGTTGCCAACCAACGCTGCCATGCCTCAGCACCTAGCATGCTACGTAATGTTTGTTCTAGACTCTAATAAGGGGACTCAATTCACAGGATGCATGGACTATCTGTGCATTGCAGTCCCGAAAATGGCTACTTAATGGACTTGGGTGGCATTGCTATATTGGACAAACTAGATTACACCATAAATGATAGTGGTATACTAGACAACATGTACTGTTCCATAAATGTGGACTCGGGAAGGGATTCATGACCTACCCGAGTGGTATATTGGGCATCCTGTATTGTGCCATAAATGTGGACACAGGAGGGGAGTTATGACCTACCTAACCGTACCTTGTCCTATTGCTTACAGCCGCCTGCAGAAGTAGCAGATGTGATTGTGACAACACCAGGCAAGGGGGGCCTAAAGCCCAGCTTCGCCTCTATTATGCTCTGCCACTGGGTCTATGGTTCAGCGCCTAGGCCAGCTGTAGCTCTGGTGGGATCAGCAAGTAGCGGCGGCTGGCTCATGGGTGAGCGGTGCTCTTTTCTTTTCTTACTTTAGTTTGTAAATTAGAAGAAAATCAGAAATGGACCTGCTAGGAGATGAGTTCTACACATTCCAGTGATTATTGGAGAGCTGAACATACAGGATACAACAGAAGAAAAAAACCGCAAGTAACTTAGTACTTCTAGAATTAACTGGATCTAAAACTATGCACAGCACCAGCCAATACAGAACTGTGGGCGATGCATGTGAAAGCTTGTCAGTGTTATCATTGCTTCTAAACTTTATAGTCAATGGCATGCTTGGGTCTATAGTTTATGGGTAACTTCACATAATTTCATAAAATAGTGGTAGTTGTAGAGAGAACCTTCATTATATCGCTGCATCTCTCATGATAGAAGCCTTTCCACAGTTTGAGTGTCGCTACAGTGCAGCTCAAGTCTTTGGAACCAATAGAAGATTTACAATAGCAGCTCTCATCAGAACAACATGCATATCTAGAAATGTTTACAACCTCACCATCCCTATGAACAGGTCCCATACCAGTTACAGAACCAGGGAAAAGAACATAAACTCAAACCAATATATCACTGAGGAGCGTATAGTAGCTAATTTAAAATATAGATCTTGTTGAATAAAGCACACAACAAACAAGTAAGAAGATGAGATGAAGAACATTTTGTGGGAATGTGGGTGTGTGGTTTGTAAGGGTTCTTCCCCTTTCCCTTCTTAATATAATGATAAACAGATCTGCTGCATGTTTGGTAAAAAAACACTAAGCTTATCAACATACATATTACTTTTAAAAAAATATTTTAGTTCAGAGATATAAAATGGGAAAGTTATTGTGATCAAATTGTAAGGCAAATACCAAACTATGGATGTCAGACAAATAAAAGGAAACACCAAATTGCACACTAAGCTTCTCCTATATCATAGGAGTATAGGACCAAAACAAAAACCTGCTTGTGTGGCTTACCTAGATTGGGGAACTTCTGGTCCCACAAGCTCAATGTGAATCTAGACACCTAGAAATAGTGCACGTAGTTCCCCAAATGCTGCAAGCTGAAGTAGCTCCTTCTCAGGCCCTTTTAGACATCTGCAGGTGGGAATGAAGATAGCAAAAATCAGTAGATGCTATCATAATTAACTAGCTTCAAATCAAAGTAATCAGAAAAGGATATTTCACTGGACACATTTGGCTATCTCCTATGATGGTTTACAGTAAAACTGGGCGACGGTGCCATGACTAACACATGATTTGTTGTTGAGTGCGTACAGATCACCCTTGTGCCTAATAAGCAATAAAAATAGAAGCTTCACCACTTGCTAATCAATAGTGGCCACAACAGAGGCTTTTTTCTCCAGTGGAATTCAGCAGGGACGAACAAG
This sequence comes from Miscanthus floridulus, assembly GCF_019320115.1. Lineage (NCBI taxonomy): Eukaryota > Viridiplantae > Streptophyta > Magnoliopsida > Poales > Poaceae > Miscanthus > Miscanthus floridulus. Next base: position 108,437,727 of record NC_089584.1, read on the forward strand.
TTTGACTTTTCGAATGGTTGTCTAAAAAAGGCAGAAAATGATGTGTGCGGCTGTAGTTTCACTTCAAAACTGTGGACATCTTCCTGTTCCTGCATCTACACTACCATCAGCAGGGTGGAAGGTCTAATACACAAGGGGTACCTAATGTGTGTTTTGTCATGGTGTGGATGGATGCATGTAGGTGGCCAAAAATGTAGTTCTCTATGCACACGTGCACATAGTGAAACCAAGACAAACTCCTAAAAACCTATCTAGGGTAGGCACCCAAACCTATCTACAATATGAGACAGCTGAGGTGCACCTACTACACACTGACCCAGACTCCTAAAAGCCTATGTAGGGTAGGAGGCGGCGCCTAGAAGGGCCCTCAAGTGACCCTACTAATGGACAAAAGGTACAACTCGCATAATCGCAGTCACGCATGAACCCACTGGGCCTGTCGATAGAATATGCTCGGCAGTCCATCGAGGGGTATCCCGCGATGGTAGATTTGTCAGTGGGGGTGCGCGTAATCAGGAACCGGATCATGACACAAGGCGTAGAGACAGCGATTTAGACAGGTTCGGGTCGTCTAATCGACGTAATGCCCTACGTCCTGTGTCTTTGGTGTATTGTATTGATCTGTATGTAGATCCAATCTGATAGATCTTATCCGCTAGGAGACCCCTACCTCTCCTTATATACTCTGGAGGAGGTAGGGTTACAAGTAAAGTAGCCTATTTGGTACTATACAATGTCTTGCGGTGCACGCCGAGCAGCACCGTACACGTCTTAACCTTGTGGGCTAGGCCACCCCTGGGGGCACAGCCCATGTCTTGGAGGCCATACCCCCCACAGCTAGTCCCCGAGTCTGACAGTAGGTGACATAGTCACGTGGTGCTAGGGTCAGAAAGTAGAAAACCAGCCGAACAGGCAGCCAGTCCCCAGGTGTAGCCTCGAGATGAGAACAAGCACATTCACCGTAAGGTGAAGTGTGCCCACTTAGTCCCTAAGCCTGCTGGAAGATGAAGAATGAATCTTGTAGCAGGGTCAAAGAAGTCTGAAAGCTTGCCGACGTCGTCTAACATGCATGTATCAAGACCCTAAACCTGCTGCCCAAGATCAGCACCCTGATTCGAATAGCATGGAGCAGCTTAATAGCACACCGATGAGACGCGGCAAGATCCAACCACCAAGGGAGCACTGAGGAGTCCCCAGCGTCGCTGGCGATGACCGAGCACTAAGGAGTGAGGAGTCCATGGCGTCGCTGGTGATGTCTGAGCATAGAGGAGCGAGGAGTCCCTGGCGTCACTGGCAATGACCGAGCACCGAGGAGCGAGGAGTCCTCGGCGTAAGCGACAAGGTTCGAGCACCGAGGAGTCCTTGGCGTAGGCGACTATGTCCGAGCACCGAGAAGTCCTCAGCGTCGGCGGCGATGTCTGAGCACCGAGGAGTCCTTGGCGTAGGCGGTGAGGTCTGAGCACCGAGGAGTGCCCGGCGTAGGCGGCGAGGTCTGAGCACCGATGTAGCTGACGACGTCCGTGCGGTGAAGTGTGCCCACTTAGTCCTCGAGCACGAAGAATTCGAGGGCCGAGAAGTAACCAGCGTCGCTGGCGATGAAGCACGAGCAACGAACAGTCTGGTCGACTGGTCAGTGGCGAAGTGAACATTGAGTAGAAACGACCAGTGAATAGTCTGATCAACTAGTCGGCAACAGAGTCCATGAACCAAGCGGTTCGACCAGTTGATCGGTGGAGAAGTCCAAGCACTAGGTTGTTCGATCACCTGGATGATGATCCTACAATACAAATATGTAGAATGGGTAGTACATGATGTAAAAATATATGAACTCCGGAGAAAAATCAGCAATGGTGATGAAACGACGTATGTAGTTCGGCGATCAGTTGGTGTGAAAATATATTTATATTTAATATAAATCACCCAAACAGTTAGTATGTAGCTGAGTCTCTAGCCCTAGCTAGCCCATAGTCCATAACGTCGAGCGTGGAGCCCGTGCACGTGTAGGAGGAACAGGCGTGACCAAGGAGCCGCTGCCGACCACCCATAATGCAGAGCGCGGAGCCCATAGCATGTGTAGGGAGGAGCCAGAGACAGGGCTATCTCTGGAGGCGTCCGAGCATCAACACGACTGTTTGGGGGTTTAGAAAATCGTTTGGAGAGAAAATATGGAGAAAATAGTTCAGAGAAACATTATGGCGATATACGGAGATTGGAGAATATTTAGGAAAATATTAAAGGGTGACTTAGCTTTGGATAGAACGTCTGGTCGACGACGTATGGCGTTATCTGGTCGGCGTTGACAGTGAGCACCTAGCGGGAGGTGAGTTGTTGGTGAAGGCGACCTCGGAGGTGGTTCTGAGATCGGATCTGCTATCGCGGGGGCTAACGTAGCTAGCGATGAATCGTCGTCGTGGACCGGCATGGATCTTCACGAGATTGATGACAAGAACGCACTGTTGATTTGAGGTCCATCTGGCTCACCATGGATCAAGCGCACACCCCTACCTGGTGTGCCAACTGTCGATAGAAGATGCTCGGCAGTCCACCGAGGGGTATCCTGCAATGGTAGTTTTGTCGGTGAGGGTGGGCATAATCAGGAACCGGATGGTGACACAAGGCGCAGAGATAGTGATTTAGACAGGTTCGGGCCGTCTGATCGACGTAATACCCTACGTCCTATGTCTTTGGTGTATTATATTGATCTGTATATAGATCCAATATGATAGATCCTATCCGCTAGGGGACCCCTACCTCTCCTTATATACTCTAGAGGAGGTAGGGTTACAAGTAAAGTAGCCTATTTGGTACTATACAATGTCTTGCGGTACACACCGAGCAGCGCTATGCATGCCTTAACCTTGTGGGCCGGGCCACCCCTGGGGGCGCAGCCCATGTCTTGGGGGCCATACCCCCATAGGGCCCTAACATGTTCGTACCAATGCACTGCATAGCCATCCAAGCGTGCATGCGCACCATATTTAGGTTGGACCCCACTCCCATTGATGAGGTCCTTGCACCTGCTGGTGGTAGAGGTGCCCATGCCTCATCCAAGCCTCTAGCTCTTGCCTATATAAGCATGTGGTCTGCCACCCAGTGCTTCATCGCTTTCTGCCATTGCTTGTAAGTGCCCTCCTTGTAGTTCATATAATTCACCCCTACAGTAGCTTGTGTTGTTGTTCCTAGCCTTTGTTACACTAAAACCACCAGCATAGATACCGTGGTATTTCTCAGGCATGGATAATGGCATAACCAGCACAGACTGCCTAGGAAGCACGACATAGTAGGTCTGTGCTATGAACCTATTGTAATGAAAGATTCTGTAAAATTAACGCCTAACTATGAACGTAGCGAGTGGCTGGACAAAGCTTTGAATTTGATGTCACTTAGTTAGCATGTGCATATGAACGTAATAGGCACACTTTGTGCATATACACGTGTTCTGATCATGTCCGACCAAATTGTTCCACTGTGCCTATATGTGTTTAGCGCATGATCTCGATCCTCGGAAGTGGCGCCTGCAGCCTTGCTTATGCCCTTGCTACTATACATTTGGCTTCCTGTTCTCTTATTTTCTTTTCCTTTTGTTTGCATCGGTCCTCTCCTCTCCTAACCTTCATCTCGTCATTATGTAATTTTTGTGGTGCTCCGAACGATGTGTACAGACACACATTGATGGCACATGGAAGGAGCTTCCTCTAGCCGACCAAGGAAGAGGTAGCGTGGGGAGAGTGCAGCTTCAGTTTCAAGTGTTTGATTGTTTATCGTTCCCCTTTCATTTACGCTGGTCCTAGCCCTAATTAGGCATTCCTCGCTCTGGTTGTCTTCCCTGCACTCCGCCTCTAGCTATAGTTGAGGGGACAGCATGTGAAAGGCAGCAACGTCTGAGCTCTAAAAGACAGCTAAAGAAAAAAGGTTAGTTGTGTACCTTCTTGTTTGTATAGGTGTGTGTGCGTAGGTGTTGCATTGCTTTCCCCTTATGTTAACGTGCAAGTTTTGATTCCATACGCATGAAATTGTAGTGGGCCTCAGCAAAAAGAAGGTGCCAATATATGGCCTACAAATCTACGATTACCCAACAAACATATGCACTAGGTGGTGATAAAATAGATTCCTAGGTTGTTTGATGGCTTGTGCCTTTTGCAGATTGCCTTTCCACTGAAACTTCATATTACAGGCCTCCAGCACATGAGTGCCAGCACTATGGTGCGTAGTTTTGGTACCAAGAGCGTGTGAAAAGGTCATATCCAGGTGATGCGGCCACTATTCGTTTCCATCTCTGCTGCAAGGGAGGCAAGGTCAGTTTGCCTTTCCAAAAAGACCCTCCTCCATTCCTAGATGGGCTGTTGAATCCAAATGGTGGTGTTCTTTCCAAATATTTTATTAAATCTGTTCGGTCATACAATTCTATGTTTGCTTTCACATCGCTTGGTGCTAAGATTGACATAGGTGTAAACAAGGGGCCTAGTCCATATGTGTTTAAGATTAATGGTCAGGTCCACCATAGAATTGGATCTTTGCTGCCGAATGAGGGTGCGTCCCTAGTTTATGCATAGCTCTATATTTTTACACTGAAAATGAAGTTCAAAATCGAATAGCGATTTTTGATAGGCATAGGGAGTTTGACGATGGCAACCAGGTTGACAAACAGATAGTTGAAGGCTTGGTATGAATGTTTGATGAATCAAATGCACTGGTAAAATCATTTAGGGTAGCTGGGGACTTACTGGTACAGAGCCAGTGTTAGCCGTTACGCCTTAGGCTATTACATGATAGGTCCAAGAACGTGCCCCAATATAGTGCGCCGGTAGGGCCTGAGATAGTTGCTTTGATAGCTGGGGACTTTTCTGAGGAAAAAGAGCACAAATATAATTATTCAGGCTAGGGGTGGTGGCCTTAAACGAATTAGCAACCTACATGCAAACTATATGGCATTACAGTACCCGGTTTTGTTCCCTAATGGGGACCAGGGCTTCAAAATAGGAATTAGGTACAAAAGGTCAGCGTCCTTGAGGGTTGGAGCTAGAGGTGAGGTCACAATGCTTGAGTACTATGCTTATAGATTACAACAACGTAGATGTGAGGCAACCACATTGATACATGGCGATCGATTATACTAGCAATATATTGTTGATGCCTTCGCATCCGTGGAGGAGAATAGGCTTAGGTTTATAGTTAGAAATAATAAGAACCTGAGGTCAGAGGTGTACAAGGGCCTCGAGGATGCACTTCGCAAGGGTGATGTTGATGGCAGTGGCATTGGTAAGAAGGTTATTTTGCCTGCTAGCTTTACAGGGAGCAAACAGTATATGGTTCAGAATTACCAGGATGCAATGGCCATCTGCCAATCATATGGGCCTCCAGATATGTTTATTACTTTTAAATGTAATCCAAAGTGGCAGGAAATAGCTGATGCCCTTACATTTGTTCCAGGGCAAAGGCCTGACGCTAGACTTGATATAGTTAGTCGAGTCTTCAAGCTAAAGGTGGTCGAGCTTGTTTCTGGGTTGAAGAAAGGAACTTATTTTGGGAAGGCACATGCAAGTATAGCTAGCAATTCCCACCCTCCATCACTATGTTTCTTATTTGGAAAATAGGCTTCACTAGGCATGTAGTGGTTGCTTACTGCACAATGGATTTACCAGGGCAAACCATTTGGGTAGCTGATTTGTCTAAGTGTGGTCCCATATGTTATTCCTTGACATCTAGTTAGGGACGTACATGCTAACAGTGCCCATGGAATGACTTATTTGGTTGTCTGCCATCTTTCTAATCCTGGTAACACCATTTCCTATTTCAGTACTCTACACCATCGAGTTCCAAAAGCGTGGCCTACCCCATGTTCATATTCTGGTTTGGCTTGAAGGTAACACTAAAGACCCTCGTCCTTCTTTTATTGACTCAATAATATGTGCAGAGATACCGGATAGGTCATCTAACCCACTAGGTTATAGTCTTGTCGATGAATTCATGGTGCATGGCCCTTGTGGTCAGCTGAATCAGAATTGCCTGTGCATGAAAAACAACAAGTGCTCCAAGTTCTTCCCAAAGGGCACTCAACCAAACACAATTGTTGGTGAGGATGGCTTTGTGCAGTATAGGCGCCGTCCTGACACAAGGCACTTTTGTCGAGCGATATGGTGTTAAACTTGATAACAAATGGGTTGTCCCATACAATATGACATTGTTAAAAAGATTTAGAGCACATATAAATGCTGAATGGTGTAATAAAACACATCTTATAAAGTACCTATTTAAATATATTATAAAAGGGCCGGACTGTGCTAGGGCTGTCATTGAAACGTGTGCACCTGACGTTACTGGGGACAATTTGTAGGTTGAGGTTGGTAGTAGCTGCCTTAGTGCCCAGCCATTAGATTCCCAAAGGCAGCCTGAGGATGTGGATGAGGTCCATGAGTACATCGATTGCCGCTATGTATCTTCGCATGAAGTTGGCGCTTGTTTGAATTTGATATTCACTATAGGACCCCTACGGTGGAAAGGCTAGCTGTGCACCTTCCTATCATGAATAACGTTGTGTACCAAGCTAACCAACCCTTGTCTGCTATTGTACATGACCATCGTTACATGCAGACAACCCTCACTGAATGGTTTTCTGCTAATAGGAAGTTCCCATGCAATCGAGAGTTAATGTATATAGAATTCCCAACAAAGTGGGTGTGGAATAAAAAGTACAAGTAATGGCGCCCACGCAAGGGGCCTATAAAAATTGGTAGGGCTATATATATCAATCCTAGTTGTGGTGAGTTGTATTACCTTCGTATGCTCCTCAACGTTGCCAAGGGTGCTACTTTGTACGCAGACCTCCGAACGATTAGTGGTGTCCTATATCCAACATTTAAGGATGCGTGCCAATCTATGGGTCTTCTTGGCAATGATAGTGAGTGGCATGAGGCCCTTAGGGAAGCATCTATGTGGGGATCAGCTGCTCAGATGTAGCAACTTCTTGTTACTATAGTCCTTTTTGCTCTGTTTATGACACATCCTCCCTCTTCAATGAATTCTATGAATATTTTACTAACGATATACTTTACAACATAAAAAGGATGGTGCAACTGCCTACCTATAATGTTCCTAAGGATCACCTAAAAAACTATGTTTTGCTTGAACTGGATAGATTGTTTGTCAAAAATGGTGGTTTAATGACTGATTATGGTTTACCAGAGCCTAATCGAACCATGCGTAGTAAAGTTACAAATAGGCTTCTAGCTGAGGAACTAGCCTATGACTATGAGGACCTCATGTGAATCCATGGTACCCTCATTGGTCAGCTGAACCTTGAACAAAAAAATGTTTATGATGTTGTCACATAGTCCGTCTATGGGAAGTCAGGCCAGTGTTTTTTGTGTGTATGGATGCGGTGGCACCAACAAGACATTCCTTTGGAATGCAATTATTTCATGCTTGCAATCCGAGAGGCTTATCGTCCTCGTTGTGGCCTCATCTAGAGTTGCTTCCCTATTACTACCTGGAGGCTGTACTGCGCATTCCCAATTTAAAATTCCTATAGTTATTGACGAGTCGTCCGTGTGCAATATTAAGAGGGGAACTTTTCTTGCTGACTTAATAGCGCATAGCTCTTTGATCATATGGGATGAGGTGCCTATGACCCATCGACATTGCTTCAAATCTTTAGATCATAGCATGCATGACATTCTTGGGGAGACAGACTCTTTGTGCTTTAATAGCTTGTTTGGTGGTAAGACCATGGTGCTCGACGGAGATTTCTGCCAAGTATTGCCTATGGTCGAGGGCGGCAACAGGTTAGACACCATTGATGCATCCATAACTAATTCTTATCTGTGGAAACATGTTAAGATTCTAAAGCTAACAATCAATATGCGCTTACTTGGGATGTCTTGTAGTGGTTTGCCAACTGATCAGGTGAGAGCATTTAATGATTGGGTGTTGAGTATTGGGGATGGCACTGCTGCTGGTAGTAATCATACTGATGATGGAGACTCTGAGCTGGTTGAGATACCTCATGACATCTTGGTTCCAAAACTTGGACCCCTATTAATAATATCATAAGATCTACCTATCCCAACTTAGACACATTCTACTCAGACCCAAACTACCTAAGGGAATGGGCTATCATTGCTCCAAAAATGATACCATCAATGAGATTAATAACCACGTCCTTTCTTTAATCCCAGGACATGAAAAGGTATACCTTAGTTCTGATTCTTTGGTTGAAACCTCCAAGGACCATGGTAACGTAGACCTACTTTACCCTATTGAATTCCTAAACTCCCTATAGTTCAAGGGCATTCCTTCTCATAAACTTATGCTTAAGGTTGGCTCGCCCGTAATGTTGCTGCGCAATTTAAACCAGAGTGCTGGCCTTTGCAATGGTACACGTCTTATAATAACCCAGTTAGGTGACCGCGTGTTGGAAGCTCAGATAATAACTGGCTTTCACATTGGCGACAAAGTTCTCCTTCCTAGACTTTCGTTGCATGTGTCAAGCACTAAATGGCCATTTGTTCTTAGCAGACGCCAATTTCTAGTAAGATTGTGCTATGCAATGACTATAAATAAGAGCCAAGGACAAACTTTGCATAGCGTTGGCCTATACCTACCGTGCCTAGTTTTTTCTCATGGCCGGTTGTATGTTGCTATATCACGTGTTACATCTAGAGATGGACTACGTGTTTTGATTGACGACGGCACAGACCTGGCCTCTAACCTTACTGAAAATGTTGTTTACAAAGAAGTCCTTCGGATGCTCTGGTAAATTGTTTTTCCCTATATATGTTGGGCCCACACCTTTGCAGGCTATGGTCTCCTATCTTACCTACATTATAGTGCTCTATTTGATACACTTCTTTTTCTTTTGGTGATGGGCCGCCACCAGATGGAGTACACCTTGGTATCATAGATTAATCCAACAAGGCACAATTGGACCATCAAGGTTAGAGTTGCTAGGATGTGGAAACTATCTTTGACTCCTAAGTGGAAGGGTGTAACTGTCATGGAACTTGTTCTGGTTGATGAAGAGGTATGTCCCTTGCTACATGCAGATATATGCTATTTCCCCTTAACTGTGGCCATGCAATCTGAGACTCTCTACATCAGGGCGTGGGTATTACCTCTTGCATCAGGAATAAAGACGTTAGCAAATTTGCTGATTCTTTAGTTGAAGGCAGCTCCTATATGATTAAAAAATTCCAAGTTAGCAAGCAAGCAAGCAAGTATAGCCCTGTACCGAATCCAGAAACAATCTATTTTACACCATGGACTATCGTAGAGGAGATACCTATAGAGCTGGCCACCTAGCTTCCCCTCTATGTTTTCAATTTTGTGGACTTTGAGGAATTAACCCATAGACGGAGGAATGGACATGGCCTAGTAGGTATGCACTGCCCTTACCTTGCCTATTCAGGTTCCCTTTTCCTATTTTTTGTGATTTACTTCACAGGTGACATGGTGTTTGCATTCCCAACAGATGTTATCAGACAACTTACAGTCATACATCCCATGGTGCGATCTAGTGGGCTAAATGGTGTGTGCGTGCGGAGGGTGGTGGAGCTACGTGATCTAAGGTTGCTTCCGTGGTAGTTTTTGAGTATTCTGGTTAGCATAAACTTATTCTGATTATGCTTGCAGCGATCGTCTCTTACAAATTACATTGTGGGGTGAGCATGCAACCTCATTTGAAGACCAGATCCTTATTGAAACCATTGATAAAGATGAACCCATTGTGATGGTTTTTGCTAGGGTGCAAGTGAAGCAGTACTTAGGTGCATGCTATTTATCGTATCATTTCCATGTATCCTCTTCATTACACCCAGTTCCTGATATAACCTATCCAGCCCACTGCCAACATAGGTGCCACAACACGTCACATGTGCGAGCGGTGATGGCACTAAATGGTACATGAACATTGACCTTCTAGAAATGAACACTTTTTGTGTTGGGTAATACAATTCCCCTGCTGTTCAGCCTTTACCGATTTGTAGGTTGTGTAAATGGCTGTTGTCCTTGTCCTTAGTTTATAGGGAAGAGGCTCTGAAGTTGTGTTCCTGCCCGGTGATGATGATGTAGAGGCAGGTGTTGTTGATGAAGCAGGCGCCAATAGGAAAACTATTGCCGAGCTCCTAGCATTAGATCCCCGTGACAGCAATGTATTGCCTCCTTCATAGCAATTACCTATATGCACTACTCAGGTCAGGTTGCTGAAATTTGGTCTGCCCTTCCATGTAGGGTGTTCGTTTCACCTACAACACAGTCATAAGAGAAATAGACGTTTCCAATGGTTGGTGGTATAAAGGTTGCAATACATGCAAGCGGGGGCTGAAGGCTACTTTCGATGGCTTTGAATGCACTAACTGCGATGAGGGTAAACTAGTGGTTATTCCCAGGTAATCCTTGCTTTAAACGCTACTATCCCTCCCTAGCAGACAAAGGTAGCTAGCTTGTTCCTGATGTGTCTTCTTCTTTCCCACCCAAGCTATAAGCTAAGTGTGATCATCGAGGATACCACTGGCCGTGTGAAAATATTTCTCTTTGGAGGAGTAGCTGAACGGGTTGTTCGGCGAGCTGCCGCTGAGCTTGTTGAAGAAAGCTCATCCAATCAGATTTTGCTGCCTGCACCCCTTCGTGGCCTTGTTGGTCGAAAGTATGTCTTCCAGGTGGTTATCAGTGAGCAAACCTTTAGGACTGGGTAGCTCTGCTTCCAAGCTAGGAGGGTGCTCCCCGATCCAATGGCTACTGAGGCTCATGGTCCTACCGGACGTTCATCGCATGATCCTAGGGATCCCAAAGCTATGAACAAGATTGGGACATCAAGTGTTGCCTCTGGAAAAGATGACCAGGCACATGTTCTTGTCATTCCTGAGGTTCCTAACAATGCAGATGGTGGCTCGACCCCTCCTCCTACCCCTACCGTAATGGCTAATACCAAAACCTCATCCAGTAAGGGGAAGGAGGTACCCTCTGATGTCCATGAGGAGCATGGGTATGTACCTTTGTGTACTAAGTAATCTAAATCATTTGCCATACCCATGTAGTGCATTCTTCACTCCCCTCGAAATTAGTTTAAAAGGTATTACATTAGGTTCCAACATTGAACGTTAAGTGTGGCTATGGTCACCTTCCCGGGTGAAGTACGGACCATGAATGGGTGATTTGCTTATATAGTTTTTTTGCAGAACTATTCTAGACATGAGACCGAGGTCTGCTCATAGGGATCTATTCCCTGCAAAGAAAGCTAGAGCAAGGTAGCTTATTCATTCTTATTCTATTTTATTGTTTGGTTCCATCAGTTGGGTGACAAAATATTTCTAATTTGCAGCGATGAGTAGGCCTACGTCCTTGGTGTGGTAGAACCGCCTAATCTAATGCCTCACAGGAGTGCTTGTCTTCTATTAGACACTAAGCACTCGAAGGAGAATACTAAATTACTCGGTTCCGTCGGGCACACCCCAGGGGAGAACCCAAAAATCCACATTTTCGCCATCAGGACACAAATGAGAGAATAAAGCTTACATCCTTCTTAACCATTTTTACATCACTTTACATGTACATCAGAGTATAATATTTATTATTATAACAGCGGAATGTAATCATATTATCAGAATTATGAACACTGTAAATTAACAGCGGAATATAAACATGTGATCAGAATTACAACGGAAATAAATAGCTAATCATGACATAATGAAGTATTGATATATAAACTATGACAATAGATTATGAAACTTTTATTTATAAAAGCATTTGGTGAGGGTTATAAATAACAACTACGATCGCAGCGTAAAGGAATCCCCACTGAGCCCACCAGGAGGTATCCACACACAAGGGTCAGCTCTAGCATCCACCTATCAATTGCAACAGGGGGAATAAAACCCTAAGTACTCAATTGTACTCAGCAAGACTTACCCGATAGGAGAAAAGAAAAGACTCTAAGGATATACAAGGCTATCTGTCTTGTGGATTTATTGCATTTGCTAGAAGCATTACTAAAAGTGTGTCCTTATATTCAATTTTTATTAAGAGCCGCATTGGTTCATTAACTAACCATTCTATGTAAGCACATGTGCTACTTTCAAGCAGGTGGTAAACAATTAGATTTCCTTTTTCCTTCTTCCATTCTTTAGTTCTTACTACGATGCTAAACCATAGACAAGCCGTACCGGATAGCCCGACGATTCGTGAATCAATGCCCCCAGCTGGGTACCCCGAAAACACACGCCCCGCTTGTACCCAAGGCATAAGCAGGACCAACCCATCACTCTCCTATCCTGGGTGTCTAGGTCCCCATCCAAACTAGGACTCTAAGCCCCTGCCCCTGAGTCTCGGACTCAGTGCGGTGCAAGGACCTCCTCTACCAAAATAAAACCCTAATAGTCGGTTCGGAAAGAGCCAGATCCATGACAAGAGAGCAACAAGTCTTCCAAGCGCCCATACACAAGTATGTGCTTAGGATAATAAGTATGTGACCTTCCTAGAGCCTTATGCAACGATTGGTCCTTAACCGACCAGATAGGGAAAACAGTGTAACCAAGCTATGCCCCGAGTCATGGCGACACAACCTCTTACACCCACCAATACCCAAATCATATCCTGTCCGGTCACCATTTTTCCTTTCTACTATTTATATTTTCCAAGTGATAATAATACAGTAATATATTTCCTATCTCTTGCGAGTGATAGGCAATCACTTGACTTCTACCGGAGTCCTATAGCATAGTATTCTACACGATCCTGTCATACTATTAAGACTCATAGGATAAAGATATATATATGTAAGTGGGTTTCAACCAATACCTTAAAACTTAATGCACAAATATAATTTAAACTGCAGAAAAGTAGGGGTTATGCACCGGGGCTTGCCTGGGTAAGATATATTAAAAAGTTAGTATCTGCATCTTCAGATCATCCACCATCAGCTGAATAACAAGCCCATTGCATCATCTCCTGGAGAGAATACCATTACACCATCTTTGGATTCCCAACCATCCTTCAATTGATCCATTGAACCATCATCGTACCTATATGATATGCAATGCGATGCAATGCAAAGATGTAATTAATCAACTATAATCATGACTCATAAAATACGACGTACGCCTCTCGAGTTAACGGGCTAGTTCTAACGATGACCGTACTTAGGCTATATATACATGTTGTCAGATAAGGCGTTATTTCCCAACAATAATTTTAGTTATATAAACCAACGTGTTTCTTTATTTTATTCTATCGATTTAATCATTATTCGAAATAGAGCCTCATTATCTATCTAGCACACTAATTATTCTGGAGCTACAAAAATTACAGTGAGTACCTAATACTGCTAGGAACCTACTGTAGAAATTTCGGATCCAACACTATTACCAATTTATCCTAGAAACTCCTACAAGTTTGTGTCTTAACGATATTAAGTATCTCAATTTAATTATATAGCTTCCAAGAATATTATCAAACTATGTGAACAAAATACACTATTAGATAGATCATGATTTTAGGAACTCAACAAAACTAGTTTCACTATTTTTGAATAGCTACATAATTTTATATTGATTTTACAAATTTATTCCCGAGCTAAATTAGCTAATCGTTTTAGAAATAAAAAGGCCAACGGCCATCAGCCGGCCTAACGGCCCGTTCGGCCAGGTCCAGCGGCGAGCGGGCGGTGGCCCAGGCGGGCGCATGACCAGCGGCCTAGCAACGGCGTTAACCGTGCTGGTGGCCCAGGCGCACAGCGCGCGGCCCAAGCGCCAGCAGCGGCCTAGCTAGGCGGCAGGTGGCGACAACAATTTGCTAAACGACCCCTGCATTTTCCCTAATCGCTCCAAGATCCACGAGTACTATTCAAACGAGTCACGTATTTGTAGTAAGGGCCCTGTATAAATTTTCATCTTGGATTCTTACCCTTCTTCTTCTTTTGATATAGAGCAGAGGCAGAGGAGCCGACCAACGACGACGCGGGGGGTGCCGGGAAGGCATGACGGCGACGGTCCACTCGCCGGTGAGCTACACAGGGAGCCCACGTGTCCACACCTAGCCACGGCAAGGCCCAAGCTGTCTCTAGGCAGCCTGCCCACGAGAGCCATAGAGGCGGGCACACCGACAGTAGCTGCACTAGCCAGGCGAGGTCGGTAGGACAACGCGTGGGGCTACAGCGACGTGCGTGCGGTGGCGCTAGAGGCTCGGTCCCGTGTGGCGGCGTCGAGAGCTACGTAGCCACGACTTGCGCTTGCGGGAGGCAGGGCGTCGGCAACGAGTCACCGTGGAGCAGCAGCGTGTGGAGGAGGCATGGGGTTGCGGTGGTGCGACACTTTGGTGGGAGACGCGCGTGGACCGAGAGCACGCGCGCGCTATGGTGCTACGGTCCCGAGCGGCCATGGGGCTCCAATGCGCTCATGTGGAGAGGACCGACGACGGGTGGGCGAGGGCGCAGCGACGATGGTGAATGGAAGGCATGGCTCAGTGACGTGGACAACGGCTGGCGAGGCACGACCTCACGACAGCGCCGATACGGGTGACTGCAGGCACAGCCATGGTGGGGTGCTGCGACCATGGGGAAGGTGTGAGGAGGTGCGTAGACCGATGGAGCTCCAGGTATGGGCGGCTACGGGCGCCTAGGAGGAGCAGCGCCCAGGCTCTAGTCCAGTGTAGCAAAGGGGCGTGGGTGCGCTCGCTCACGGGGACAGCCAGCACCGGTGGGAGAACGGAAGGAGGGCGGCGCTGCAGACATGAGGCAGCGTAGTGGGGAAATGCAAGCAGGAGCTGATGACCTAGCGCGAGGAAGATGCAAGCCTAGTGCAGTCAAACAGCTCATGCGCTGTGGCTGGACTGGACCTGAGAAGCCACCTCACAACTATAGAAAAGAGATGAGAGAGAGAGAGTGGGGCACAAGCCGATGAGACAGCAGCGGCAACGGGCCATGGCGATGTCAAGGACAGGGCATGGGATAGGGACGCATGGTACAGCATGGCCGGTGCTGGTGCAAGTATAGGCAGCGAGTGGACAGGGCATGGTAGGAGCAGGGCCATGTGCTCCATGCACTACGGGACGAAGCAGAGAACGACGTAGCCAAGGCCGACCGGCCAGACCGAACCAAGGGGAAAGCATCCAAGCGGAATGGCATAGAGGCGCACCGTGCTCCATGCACGAGCAGAAATGCTAATCCAATAGGCAGGCGGCCTACCCGGTACAAATTTTGCTGATCAAGTTAATAGGGATGGGGGAAAGATGGCAATTCACAACGCAAAGTTGATGCTCAGAGCCGGATCCCATTCTATCATCGATGACATTGCCACATCGCTCTCACTGGAGACATTATATCGACATGTGCGTCCGTCGATCGTAACGTGTATACATACATACATACATACATACATATATATATATGTATATATATATAACGGTTTATTTGCAACGTGAAAATTTCATCAAAGCTCGAATTTAAATTTGATTCAAAAGCTATATATATATATATATGTATATCATTCTATTTATTAATGGATTCTATTTTTATTCATAAAAGTTGCTTTTCATGCTTAATCTAATAGAACAAGCCATTCGCTATCAATCGACCAGAATTGTCGTTCGACATTCCTGAACATCTTTATGCACTACGTAATTTAACTTGGACGTTGATTTAAGTCCACGAAACTAAGTCACACAAGATTCGCTTATCGCCTTAAGTACGTTTTAAATTAAAAACCCGAGAATTTGTTTCGAAAATTTTTCTTAGGCCTAAATCATGGTGCTAAACAAGCTCGTAACACCAGGGGTGTTACACTTGGGCTCCATCATCAACCACCTATGGCTACAGAACTTCATCCAATGAATATGATGTTGTTCTATGCGATCCGTGTTGGTGCCATAGTCGGTGTTCTAGTTTTAGGTGTGTCATGTAGTGGGCAGTGTCCCGTTGTGGTATGAACTTGGCCTATGAGTCCTTACTTGTGTTGGACTTTGGAGATCCCTGGGCTCATGTATCCATTAGTTCACTATGCCAGTTTAGTAGATAGGGATCTTTATGTCGTTGTCTTAGGTACAGTGCATAAACTAGGGCCTTTACCTGTCGGCCAGAGTAGCTTGGTACTGTATTGCCACCAGCCGTTTTCGGTTACTGAGCTCAAAGAAATAGTCTATATGCCCCCCTATTTGTTTTAGCTCCGTGTGTACTAGCTTCAAGTCAATTAAAGTGTTTCGTCTAATTGTCTTCCTTCTGGACGTATCTAGCGCCTTGTACATTACACTACTATCTATGCAATGCGTGCACTCGCACCTTGAGTCCTATGTGGTAATAAGTTTGTGTGGTTTGGTCCACATGAGGATTGTACCTCTTGGCTATGCTCTGGTTGGTGAATGGGAAAAAATAGAAAACAGGAAAGTTTCATCATGGAGATTGTGGAAATCAGGATGATGGAGTAGGGGTGATGAATGCTGACCTGATTGTTTTGCTGTTTCTTCCGTTCAACAGTATGCATTGACTAATTGCCTAGAATTTGGATGGCCTATGCATGAAAGCCCTACCAAAATTTGCCAAGCATCAGAGTGAGATGTCTAGTATGTATGATGGTTGCGCTTTATCGCTCTCACCACTGCCTATGTTTAGTTGATGCCAGATCTTATTATTTAGTCTGGCCATAAATGTGGACACAGGAAGGGAGTTATGACCTACCTAACCGTACCTTGTTCTATTTCTCACAGCCGCCTGCATGCTGTGCTCCTGTTCCTTGTTTCGTCTGTCTCATGCAAGGCATTAGATGCGCTATAAATTCCTGCCGCCGATAGTAAATTCCCTACATGCAGGTGAGTAGCTGATATTAGTTTTTTTGCATGCAAAGGAATATAGTAGCTAGTAGTACCTTTCCTGCATGTAAAGGAGTAGCTGATGGTAAATTTGTATATAAGGGAAGAAGATACATGTGGTGTAAATTTCTCCTACCATAGTAACTATCCTAACTGGGAAGGGCATATGGTTTTTTATTGTCCTTTTATGCATGTCCCATCAATTGTCCATACACTTCATTGGATGCGCCTTTTTTTGTAGTCCTAAGACCCTCTACAGAGACACATTAGTCGCATATGGGGCTTCCTCTCGCCGACCAAGAAAGAGGCAGCATGGCCTATCGATGGAACTAGGTCGTAATTGGTGAACCCAATTCCTGACCCACTCTACCCATTTAGCTCTATGGATAGGCCGTGATGATGGCTTCTAAATATCCCATCCATCAGACTCTGATGCAAAGGTTTACAAGCTACATTAATGTATTGTTAGATATGTTTCTTTGTGTGTGTGTGCAGGTCATGACACCTTGCCGAATGAGTGTGTGCCTGTAAGATAGGTTCCTGTTAGCTCCTGTCATTTTTTGTGGCCGAGGCTTCCACCATTGACCATTAGGTTAGTACACGATCTGGCCAATGGAAGTAATAGAGCAACTAAGTAAGTGAAAGTATGATCATGCATCTGCACTACCATCAGTAGGGTGCAAGGTCTAATACACAAGGGGTACCTAATGTGTGTTTTGTCATGGTGTGGTTGGATGATGTAGCTGGCCAAAAATGTAGTTCTCTGTGCACGCGTGCGCATAGTGAAACCAACACAAACCCCTAAAAACCTATCTAGGCTAGGCACCCAAACCTATTTGTGGTATGGGACAGCTGAGGTGCACCTACTACACACGGTGGCATGCCTGAGGTGCACCTCATTGAAGGTACCTACTGTTAACAGTACCAACATCTAATCGAGTAGCCCATCCTTGTCGTGCATGTAGTTCACCTACCTATGGGTTCATGTAAGCCGACAATACTACACATGCGCAGGCTTCTCTATTTATATTGCACGTTCCGTGTCTAGGACTGCACCGACAGTCTACAAGCAGGCATAGCTCAACAGTAGGTACTTCAGCCTTCCAAATTTCTCCTTGCGATAGGTTCCTGGTATAGGTACGAAAACAACACTTGATGTGGTCCATGTGCCAGGCGGTGGTCGAGTAGATAGATTACAAGAACATACATTGTCAAACCATTAATGTTACTTTCAGCAGCTTTATCTTATTTGGTCCTCTTTTTAGAGCTTAGCATGTGCCGGTGTGAATTTTTATTTGGAACAAATATACCTACAACCATGGAGTCATAACTATATTTGCTTTTGTTTTAAATCTAAAAGCTATGTGGCCTATGTATGCACTAGTGTATGTTATATATCTCACAAAGTAGGTTCCCACTCATCTAGTAGGAACATGGATAAGGGTAAGAGCATCATCATCAACATAAGTCTGTGTGGTTTGCTCCACAGGAGGATTGTACCTCTTGGTTGTGCTCTGGTTGGTGAATGGGAACAAAATAGAAAATAGGAAAGTTTCACCATGGAGATTGTAGAAACCAGGATGATGGAGTAGGGGTTGCGCTTTACCAGTCTCATCACTGTCTATGTTTAGTTGATGCCAGATCTTATTATTTAGTCTATCCATAGATGTGGACATAGGCAGGGAGTTATGAGCTACCTAACCGTACCTTGTCCTGTTCCTCACAACAACCTGCATGTTGTGTTCCTGTTTCGCGTTTCGTCTGCCTCATGCAAGGCATTAGATGCGCTCTAAATTCCTACCGTCGACAGTGAGTTTCCTGCATGTAGGGGAGTAGCTGATAGTAATTTTTTTGCATGCAAAGGAATGCAGTAGCTGATAGTAGCTTGCCTACGTGTAAAGGAGCAGCTGGTAGTAAATTTGTATATAAGGGAAGACGACATATGTGGTGTAAATTTCTCCTACTGTAGTAACTATCCTACCTAGCAAGGGCAGAAGTTTTTTTTGTCCTTTTATGCATGTCCCATCAATCGTTCATACGTTTCATTGGATGCATCTTTTTTTAGTCCTCAGACCCTCCACAGACCTCCATAGGGACACATTGAGCGCATATGGGGCTTCCTCTCACCGACCAAGAAAGAGGAAGCATGGCCTTTCGATGGAACTGGGTTGTAATTGGTGAACCCAATTTCTGACCCACTCTACCCATTTAGCTCTATGGACAAGCCATGATGATGGCTTCTAAATATTGCATCCATCAAACTCTGATGCAAGGGCTAACAAGCAACGTAAATGTATTGTTAGATATGTTTCTTTTGTGTGTGTGCAGGTCATGGCACCATGCTGAATGAGTGTGGGCCTGCAAGATAGGTTCCTGTTAACTGCTTCCATTTTTTGTGGCCGAGGCTTCCACCATTGACCATTAAGTCAGTACACGAGCCGATCAATGGAAGTAATAGGGCAACTAAGTAAGTGAAATATGGCCATGCATTCGCACTACCATCAGCAGGGTGAGAGATCTAATACACAAGGGGTACCTAATGTGTGTTTTCTCATCGTGTGGATGGGTGCATGTAGCCGGCCAAAAATGTAGTTCTCTGTGCACGCGTGCACATAGTGAAACCAACACAAACTCCTAAAAACCTATCTAGGGTAGGCACCCAAACCTATCTACGGTATGGGACAGCTGAGGTGCATCTGCTACACACTAACATAGACTCCTAGAAGCCTATGTAGGGTAGGAGGCTGCGCCTAGAAGAGCCCTCAGGTGGCCCTACCAGTGGACAAAAGGTACCACTCGTGTAATCGCAATCACGCATGCACCCACTCGGGCCTAACATGTTCATAGCAATGCACTGCATCCGGCATTGGTGTTATGCCCTACCAGATTGGTAGCGTGCCTGAGGTGCATCTCATTGAAGGCACCTACTGTTAATAGTACCAACATCTACTCAAGTAGCCCATCCTTGTCGTGCATGTAGTTCACCTGCCCATGGGTTCATGTTCGCCGCCAATACTACACCTGCATAGGCTTCTCTATTTATATGGCACGTTCCATGTCTAGGACTCACTAGTAGTCTACAAGCAGGCATAGGTCAGCAGTAGGTGATTCGGCCTTCCAAATTTCTCCTTGCGATAGGTTCCTGGTATAGGTACCAAAACAACGCTTGTTGTGGTCCATGTGCCAGGCGGTAGTCGAGTAGATAAATTACAAGAATATACATTATGAAACCATTAATGCTACTTTCAGCAACTTTATCTTATTTGGTCCTCTTTTCAGAGCTTAGCATGTGCCAGTGTGAATTTTTATTTGGAACAAATATAACTACAGACATGAAGTTGTAACTATATTTGCTTTTGTTTTAAATCTAAAAGTTATGTGGCTTATGTATGCACCAGTGTATGCTATATTTCTCACAAAGTAGGTTCCCACTCATCTAGCAGGAACATGGATAAGGGTAATAGCATCAACGTCAACATGGATAAGGGTAAGAGTGTCATTGAGGAACCAGCGCCGCCACTTCTATTGGATGGCTTGGATGCCCATGACCTGGTGCCACCACTTCCATCAGGTGGTTTGGGTGCCCATGTCCCCGTGCCACCACTTCCATCGGGTGGCTTGGGTGCCCATGTCCCTGTGCCACAGCTTCCATCGAGCGGCTTGGGTGCCCATGTCCCCATGGCCCAGGTATTACTTTATTTAGTTGGCTTTGAATGAAGCATGATGGTATTATCTTACCCCGCTATTTGTGCACCATGATTAGTTGTGCTACAACCGCTCGTGTGCGTAAATGAGTTCAGGTGGTAGCTTAATTCCCTGGGTCCACCTATACACGCGAAGATGTTCTGACTCTTCATATTTGCTTAACTTTGTTGTAGGATCCGGTTTTACTTGACATATCACGCACAAACATGCTAAGACAGATCCTTCCCAAGATAGGCGCGGTTATTCGCACTGAGGGAGCAGTTAAGGTGGATAGCAAGAAAACGATGGCCTGGCTCAGCATTGAGATTCCTTCCCAACTGAGCAGCAAGGGCTTACCAAAAGTTCAAACTTTCCACAGCGTCCCTTGCATGACCGAATATAAGGCACAAGAAAGTGTTTCTGAGCAAGCAATCTTCTATTTTATAGCGAGGCTGAATATTTGCATCAATGATCTAACTTATCCTACCTTTAAGGAAATATACAAGCAATTGAACCACTTCATGTCCTGGTCCCAGCTTGTTCAGACTAGGTATGATATGTTGCGCATACAGACGGACAACCTATTGAAGTCTCATAAAAAATTTCTTGACCGCCTTGGCTCCATCTGTTCAAGCTATGGTGATATCCTTTCGTTAGCGACTCCTCTTACGTCCATTGGAGCAGAGCCCTGTCCTGGACCAGACCCACGGTATGTCCAGCTTGTTGAATAGCTATTCAGCCTTGTGCTGGAGAACACCCCTATGTACATCCCTTCTAGGAGTCTTTAAAGGTATGCATGCTCCTTGGTTTGCGCCAGTTTCCAAACACTCTTCTGTTTTCTTCCGAATGACTCGCTAACCTGTGCTTATGCACTCCTTAGCAGGGACACAATCACCAGAGCTCTCTAGGAAGTCTGAGGGTACTACGTCTAAAGCCCTATGCTATCCTAGCAGTCTCTTGAGGATGCTGTAACCTAGTACTATGGCACAATGCTATGTACCATCCAACGAATATTCCATCGCTAATACCAGCACATGTGTAGCTAGAAGCCCATGGTTCATTCCATCCATCTAGAGTCTGGGTCTCCAATATGTTATTTAGCTGTGTTAGTCTCCTATGCTATTCTAGCATGTGCGTTGTTAAGTACCTATGTGTGTACTTTGGTTGTGTGTATTCTCGCATATGTACTGTCCAATGGCCTTGTTTGCCACCTTGAGATAAATATATGTGTTGGGTGTTTGTGATGGCATGTATTCCATATTGGAACAGCAGGAACGTTCCCTAATCTAGATCTATTATCTGGTAATATGCCCAACTACATTGAAGCCTGGACAATGGCAGTTCATTTTAGTGGTGCTCTAATCAGATGTTTAAAAGTACAAGAAAGCGGAACAACTAATTTGGCATCGAATGAAACACGCTCAGTACACCCACACCTAAAACCTTTATCAGAGCATCACTAACCTTGTGTGCTAATAACCACTGTGGTGTAAGAGGTGCAGGTCTGAATGGCTGGCAGGTAACAAGCATGGGAACAAGAACAAACCTAGAAAACTATGCTTGGCCAGCAAGTAAAACAGCCTATAGAATTCTAAAATGGTACGTGTATGCATTTACTACCTGAGAAGAGAATCTAGCACAACCACACCAGTAAGTTCAGGTTCGAGTCGGTGCTTACAAAACATCAAAATATGGTCACCTCCATTTTTTAACTTCGTACTTCACTTATTAACCAGTCAGGTACCAGCACACCGGTCTATCTCTGGCCGCGCATTTAAAAACACACCCTCTATCCCATTCATCTCCACTCAACACCACCGCTCTGCCCTCGCTCAAGTTTCTTGCACGCTGTAGGTGATGAGCTATGCCCGCAGCAGCCACGCCAACCAGCAACGTGGCACCAGTGAGGAGGGGATGTTCCCAGCGGTACTACGGAGGGCATCCGGCTACGGTGCCAACAATGTCCACTCGCCATCACCCATAGAAGGCCCTAGGCTGGACGGGCGTGCGAGAGCAGAGTTGGGGTAGTTGGGCTACAGAGATCCGCATCCCACACACCTGACTCAGGCTATGGATAGGCAGGTTTCGGCATGCCCTTGAGGCGGCCCTGGCCTATGATGCCACCATGTTCTGCTTCTATGGTGAGTGCCTCCCCAGACAACGCAAGTTCAACTTCCCGGCTGTCCAACGCCCTGCCATCCCTGACCACCTTCGCATCCACCTCACCATAGCCACCATCAGGGTGATCGCTGCAGACTACAGCCGAAGGTGTGCTCTGTTCCTCGCACCCCTCATGTGTCGTGCAGTACCAGGAGCACTGCCGGCACCACCTGTGGTGCCGACAGTGCCAGGTACTGATGGTGCTGGTGCCACCGCCGGCGTTGAGGCAGCTGCCCTAACTGATGACCATCGTGGGAACAACAAGAAGTATTTTTTTAGCTTCCTAGGCAATGAACAATTGTTTTGAGAGGGACCATCCCTTGGATTTGTGGTTTCCTTTTTGGTGAGAAATAGTTCTTCGTATGTTACACCCACTATCCATTCTTGTGTTATGTCCAATGAGAATTAGTTGTGCATGTGGTGTTAGGTCCAATTGATCTATTTGTTGACTGTAATTGTGATCGCGTCTGGCGCTGCCAATTGAAGCCCTACCATAAACACCTATTGGAATGGTAAATACAAACACGTGCAGCACCAAAATTCACCCAACACCTACTAACATGGGGTGCGAAAACAGTCTATTTAGCTAGCGTTTTTGTAAAATTCCAAGCAAGAGGAACCAGAAACTTACATGAGCACCTATAGGGGGTGGCGAGCACTGATGGGGTCATAGGCGTGGCCTTCCCCTTTGAGCCTCCCTGCACAACAGCCACCGATTAGCGTTGCCTCCGTGTGTCACGCCGTCACTAGCCCTAGCTTCAGTATGCAACCATAGCAGCCGGTTCTTACCTTCGTGCGGAACCACCACCGCCGGTTGTGGCTGCCTCGCCTTCGGGGTAGAGAGATAGGGCGCCAGCACACCACCGCGCTGGGGAGCCACCGCGTCGATATAGGTTGTGCGCTCTTGTTTGCCAGCTCACTCTTGTTCTTGTATATTCAACTGGCAGTTCACAAATTCCCCTTTTTCAAAATGTTTGACAGATAAAGTGGAAATTAACATATTCTCATGTACAACACCTGAGCAATTTTCTGGATACATTTGTCACGAGATGTTGATTTTCAAAAACATCGGCGAAGCTTGCTTGCAACATGGTAGGTTTTCCATAATTTCTATAGCCTTGTACTTGAGACGCACACTGAAACTGAGTGCTCTGCTTGAGATGACATTCACAGATCAAATTGTTAAATATCTACAACCACTAATTGACCTGTTAATATATGAACTGTACCCTGCTAAATCATGTTTTCACAATGCAAATAGTTTTGACCATTTTAGGATTCTACATTTAGGCAAGTTTGCAGCAATCAAAATTCAGAACAAACCATAAGATGCAACATGAAAATTCAGTTCTAGGCTTCATGTCTCCTGTCCTACTGAATTATTGTAGATAAGATAATACTACATTGCAGGCTATACGACAATTTAGGGACTAAATTTTGATGGTTGAGGTACAAACCAAATTTGATTCAAAAGTAAGTGGTTCCTACTTGCTAACCCAAAGCAGAAAACCCTAAGATATAGAAATAAACAGAAATTGCAAACAAATTTGAGGGTTGATAGTGGAGGTACATTGTGGTGATGGCAAAGTAATAATTGTTACCTTGTCTTTATAGAGTTCAATAGGTGGACATAGAGCCAAATGGAAGTTCTGTCAGATCACTGAAAAAAGTAATCATACCATGAAAAAGCATGCTTGAAGCCTATCTGGCTATGACAAGTAGAGCTAAGAAAGACAACTAAAAAGCAACTGATAGAGAAGCACAACTGCACAGGTAACAAAAAGGTAGGTGTTCTTATCATCAGGAAGGGATAGCAACTTGCAACAGGTCACTTCGCATGACGAGAGAAGCTAATTTCTTTTTCCTTTCTTGATAATTATTTTCTTTGTTTCTGAAATTCACAACCTTCTTATTACTTAGAATCTTTCTCTGTTTTACAAGCTAAGTTATACTAAAGAACATTTCTTTTACTCGTGCAACAAACAATCAGCTTGTTCGCTTGTTGGTTTCAGCCATCCCAAATCAGCCAGCCAACAGTGTTTTCCTCTCACAACAAACCAGCACCAGCCAGCCCAAACCAGCCCAAAAACCAACCAGCGAACAGGCCAAATATCGTTGTTTTAGTGTTCTCAGCAACCAACCTGATAAAATAAAATCAAAGACCTTAAATTGCGCTGGTATCTGATGATGGATGCATCCACTATGCAGCATTCGATTAGCTAACTGTCTATTATAAACTCTGAATGCATATGGGCCATACAGATTCTCGTTAGCCAAGACTGATTGTACTGTATGCTTTGCCAATTTGAGGTTCACTGACGACTTCGGGTGAGTTATGAAGCCAAAATAAAAATAGGTATCCTGTCTTTACCAATTTCCAGATTTTAGGTTCCCATTCAAGCAGCGATAAACAATTTGAGGCCGACCAGAAGCATCGATTCAAATAGTTTGGCGCTTTATAGCGTCAGCAGAACACACAACAAAGTTAGCCTATGATGCTCTTTTTCAGGGTGCTGTTAGCTTTGGGCCTTACGAACGTATTTGGAAAACATGGGCCCCTCCAAAGTGTCGGTTCTTTTTGTGGACGGTTGCTCATAATCACGGCTGGACAGCAGACAGGTTGGTCCGACGCGGCCTTCCCCATCCAAGCGAATGCCCATTGTGTGACCAAGAAGATGAGGACATTCAGCACCTTCTCATTGGCTGTGTGTTTGCAAGATAGTTTTGGTATTCTCTTCTGCATCGTGTTGGACTCTCTATTCTCACCCCACAAGCAACAAAACTCTCCTGGGAGGACTGGTGGTTGAAAGCAGAAGCTACTGTAGACGGTGGTAGAAGGAAAGAGTCGAACACCCTCATCCGCTTGGTGCATGGACCATTTGGAGGCATAGAAATAATTGTTTTTTCAGTGGAGCCACCTCCAGACTATACACAACGCTGCTCCTTGCAAAGGAAGAAGCTGAGTTATGGTGTTTGGCAGGAGTGAAGGGCCTCTCCCTCCTCACTGCCAGGGGGGTCTCTTAGGGGCTGTTGGTTTTGGTCCGGTCATTTCTTTTAAAATTTCCAGGTGATCAGTTTATCAAGTTTTTAGGAGGTGCGTGTGTGTGTGTTTGGGTCTATGTACGACTCTTTCTTTTCCTTTTAATGAAATGATACACAGCTCTCCTGCGTGTTCGAGAAAGAAATATATGCTCCACCGTATAAATTGGAAGCCGTATAAATTTAAGTGTAAAATTGGATGGTGTATAAGTTCTCTGTGGTCCTAATTGAACATATAGCTGCATTCACCAAGCATGTTATTAGGTCAACAAGGTCCAGCATTAAGCCCATCGCCATATTACATGAGCTCATTGGTGAAGTGTCACATTACAAGGATATCTCCCTCTCATAAACTAACAATCAGCTCAAACTGAAAACTTCAACATCCAAGTGAGCCGGCCAATCCACTAACACCACCATCCCACTGGAAACACTAATACATTATCCTCACTACCATATCTGAGACACTGAGGATCCAAGCACAGTTATGAACAACATCTGACATGATCAATCCAAACCTAGCCAATTTACCCTATTGAGTAGAGGTGTAGGCGAATGACAAACAAAGGCAAGGGTAGTCAGTAACTCGGTACCTTCTTCGTATTCGCATCCAAGAACTCCCATTTCATGTCCGGCTTGTTCTCCGGCGAATCAAGGTGCTGCAACAACAATAGAAAACGTCAACTCAGCTGAGCTATCAACCACCAACCAGATCAGGCAAACACGGGGGAACGGATCCGAGGAGTGCTCACGTAGTTAAGAGCCGTGGAGAAGGCCCTGGTGCTGGAGACGGAGCCCCTAGAGGCGGCGGCGGAGTAGCCTGCGACGGCGATCTGGAAGGAAAATTTTCCGCAGAGGAGATTAGACGATTAGTTTGGGGAAATGGTGGGGGTAGGGGTTGGGCAGAGAAGAGGACTAACCGGAGACGAAGCTAGCCGACGGCCGGTTGCTTCCGACGCAGATGCGGAGGCGAGGCCGAGGAGGCGGCGGGCCGCAAGGCGCGCGGCCGGTGGCAGCATGGTGGCGTGGACGACGGGGGAGGCGACGGAGCAGGTGGTGGTGGAGGTATCTAGCTGTCTGGCCCCATTTTTAATTGGGCTTAAAGTCTGGTCCGTGGCAGACTGGTAACGTAACCAAGAGCCCTCTGGGTTCTAGCACCCAAACTTTTCAGTGATTTTGGTCGAATCTTGGGTGTTTACGCAGTCTATTTTTGATTTTTAGTGGTGGAAATCATCTGCCCTTTTCCTTAACAGTATCTTATGAGATTTTTTGCCCGAACAAAGAGGGAAGCTTTATTAGCTAGCCATCGCAAATTACAAACGGCATGATGGAAGGACAGAGCACACGCAGGTGCTTGTCGTTGCCAATGTTTACAACGTCTCGCTGAAGAGGCTAAGGCATTTGCCACTTGATTGTACTCTCTCTACTTGAAACACTTCAAATCTCCTATATCAAGCACATCACCCGCAGCAAAGCGCGGACAACAGTGGCTAGTATTAATGAAAGAAAGATCCCTCTAGATTTCAAGTGCCCGACAGTTTACTCGAGACTCGAGAGTACAGGAACTGGCTCAATTAGGTTGTGTTGTGTGGTATATTATGCCAAGGTGTGCATACAAGCTGGTACATACTCAGACTAGTCTGACTCATCAATGAGTGTAAAAGAATGGATTATATAGCCCATGGCCAAACAACGAATGCTACTATACTTTACAAAAGATGGGGAAGATGAAGAAAATAATAGGGGGAAAAAGAAATAGGAGGGTTAATAGGGCATTCAAGGCGTGTGGAGCTAGAATAAGTGGGGAATGCCTGAATCAACAAGATATAAGAAGGGCGCAGAGACTATGGGCTATGGCAGGTTTGCCCTGGCCAGATCCCCCATGGCTGATCCTTCTCTGGATGCGAAGTCCTGTAGCATTCAAACAAATTGAACAACAAAATTCAGTTGAAGGTTTATATGCACATGAATCTAGTCCACCTAGCATGAGCATATGTGATAGCATGGTTGAGTACCTGAAGGCGGTGTAACAAGTGCATCAAGAACAAATGCACGAACACCTGGTGTGGCCAAAACAGATTTATAGTCAGAAAGAAGTCTTAATTTGATTTTTTTTTAAAAAGGGGCTAACATAGAGGAAATTGAAGTTGCGCGGTTCATGCCAGATAGAATAGCAGGCTGACTCGTGCAACGGGATGTCGCCACAAAAATCTTGTTGCACGCACAGCTCCTGTATCTAAAAGCTTCGCAGCCTTTTGTAACTGGAACAAAGATGTATAGAAAACAAGGTTAATCTTGACAATTCATTTCCTATAATTTAAAAGGGTGTAAATCTTCAGACTAGCACTGGTCATGTCTACCTGCTGATTTGCTGTTGCCATGTGTCGATGATGTAGAGGAAGAGGCCTACAATATGCAATACTTAATTGTCTAAGAATGTACTAGAGTTTACAAATAGATGGATACACTTAAGACTGGATGCCATCAATTATCATGAAATCCAAGAATGATGAGAAACACAATTTTCACGTGCGAAACAGTTAACGTACTCTAATGCCTTGATATCAGTATCTTCCTCCCACGAAGATGCTGATCTGCGAGTAGCTTTACTCCTTTCTGCTTCGATCTATCAAATGGAGGCCATAACAAAAGGGCAGCAAGATAAGAAAATCTGCAGTTAAACTTGTTAGGACAAACAGCAACAGAATGATGAGAAAATAACAACTTGCACTTCATGAAATTGTTTCAATGATTTCTCCAGTTGGAACTCCAATGCGGCCTTTTCGCTGGCCATGGATTCCAATTGTGTTTGCTTGTGGTACTGGAAGAAGGATCCATACAGAATCAAATTAGCTCTCAATGTTAAGAGTGCCAAGGACGCAGAAGAAACGGACAGGTTGATTGCATACCAGCAAGTCAGTTAGCTCACGGTATCTCTTCTCAAGCTCAACATGCTCCTAATAAAAAACAAGAAACATTCAAACATTCACAGAAATAAGTGCTCCGTAGGATATTTAACAACCTAAATCTGTATGACTTGGTTAGGGTCAAGGAAAGTAACATCAACAACTTAGCAACAAATATTTCACCTGTCTAGAATAATGTTCTGCATCTCTTCTCATTCCAGCCATTTCAACTCTCATTTTCTGTAACTCAGCCTGCATTGTGAAAATAAGGGAGCAGTAATGTGTAAATACAAAACTATACCCTTAACAAAGGTTATCATGAAAATAAAATTTGATAGTCCTATCTATAACTTAAAAATCAAACCATGCACATCCAGCAGTACAACAAAAAATATGAAGAAAATACTGAATCTTTAGTTGGGTGATGAAATTAATGTCACCTCCAAGGACGATATCTTTGCCTCTGCCTCTCGTTGGCTTTGGCGTGCACGCTCAACTTCTTCCTGCCAAGCCTGCATCTGTTCCCACACCAGTAAGAGATATACACACATTAGGACAACCCTGACCAGTAAGACACCTTGTGCAACAAGTGCATTCCACATCAAAGGCATGAAGTACAACTCAAAGTTGAGTCCTCAAAGACAAAAGGATGTTTTAATTTTGACCTGAAGAACTTGATTAGCTTCTTCGGAAGGCTTTTTCTGTGTACGGCGATTACGAGCCTCCATCTCCTGTAGTTCTTGTTGCAATGAAGCACATTCAACCTAGGATAACCAGAATATTCACGGTAAATAGGATAAACAAACCAGCTCATAGCCTAGTGTGCAAAACACAAGGTGGGAAGGAATGTACCTCAAGCACAGCGACCTTGTGCTCCAATTCCAGAGCTCTTGATGAGCTTCGATCAGCAGCTCTCTGGATGACATCAGAACACTTAAGATCAGCATTAGAGTATCATCAGTTATATTAAGAAAGTATATGTTACCAATTACTTCCTCTGGTCACAAAAAAAGTGGTGTCTTGGGGTTTTATGAAGTTATTAATTGTTTCAAACTTTGATTACAGATTACGTACTTTTGATGAGTTCGAGTTTGGATGTTTGAAAATGATAGTAGTAGATATGTATCGAAAAGTAGTTTCATAGCAGTATACCTTTGGTATGTGTCGGTACAGAAAGTGACCAACTAGTGAATATTTGTAGTTTTGTTGTACGTTGTGATCGGAGGTGGTCTAGCACTCAATGACACAGGATTTATACTGGTTCAGGCAACGTGCCCTACGTCCAGTCGGGGTCGATCGGTGACTTTATTCCTGAGCCCAGGTGCTCGAAGTTTGCAAAGGGGTTACAAACGAGAAGGAGAAAGATGGGGTGTACAAGAGGTCCGGTCGGAAGGGCCGAGAGTGACAGGAATTTCGCTATGAGCTAAGTGTTCAAACGGGTGCTTGAGGTCCGAACCTGGCGGTTCTGTGGTTGTGAGCTATCGATCTAAGGAACTCTGATCAACTGGAATCGGGGTCCTTGTTATCTTCAAGAAGGGCCCCTCTTTTTTGGAGGGAGCGTAAAGAGGATGGCTTTACAAGTGAGAGGGTGAGGGTACGTATGCTACCGAGCCTTGTTGCCCACACCAGCGGGTACAAGATAATGGTAGACGCCTACAACACTGTTGACGTTACTGTAGAACGTCAGATGCATGTGGGAGGTCGTGCTGCCTTATTTAGGGATGGTAGACGTCGGTACCTGCAAATACTGTTTGATGCCTTGAGGCATGTGAGGAGTCTCACCACGTTCACCCGGTACGGTAAATCCCGGCGCTCATAACGCTATCGATTCCCAGAGGCACGTGGGGGGTCTTACCGTATAGGAGTTTTAGCGGCGCCTACAATACTATAGAGGGAGATGTCGACGCCTACAATACTGTTTGTGTCAGGGTGCCTGCAGAGTACTGTTCCGTGCAGGGTATGGTCCCTGGTACAGTGGTTTTGACTTGTGAGCCTTGCCTTGCTTTTCTCCGCACATCTCCCGGTTCCTTCCGAGCGGACGTCCCCGGTCGGATGGCTCCAGTCGGCTCTGAGTGCGACGGTTGGAGAAGAGCGGTGAGCAGGGTTCCTGCGATCCCCGGTCGGAGACGCAGGGTCGAAGTCGGAAGTAGCGCTTTGGGCCGGGCCTTCCGATCGGAGAGGGCGTCCGGAGGCGGCTGGAGACTGAAGCGAGCGCTCCGATCGGAGAGGTGGGCCGAAGTGGTCGCCGAGCGGGTGCCGCTCCTTTTGGCCCAGACCTTCTGGTCGGCGACTGGGCCGTCCTTCCGACCTGTTGTATTTAGACTCTTGAGCCGAGCCTTGTCGCAGAAGCCAGTCCCCGAGGGACCCCGGGTTTATGAACCCGACAGGAGCCCCCGAGCCCATGGGCGATTCGGGTAGAATCGTCCGAGGGATTTTTTGTCTTGCCGACAGGTGCGCGCGAGCGCACCCACGGGTGTAGTCCCTGAGCCCCCGGGCGGTTCGGGTGGAACCGTCTAGGGGGTTTTCTGTGTCATCAGGGGAGGCTTTCTGTTTTGTTGGCGGGTGTGCGCGAGCGCACCCGCAGGTGTAGCCCCCGAGCCCCTAGGTGGTTCGGGCAGAACCGTCCGGGGGGTGTTTTTAGTCTGAGACGGAATTTTGTCAACCAAGGCGTCGTTGTGCAGCCGAGGCGTTTTTAGGCAAGAAGATTGGATTGAGACAGCACTTACTGATCCCGGTGTCGATGCGCGCTATGGGATCGGGCGAGGAAGTTAGTTCGGGCGTGAGAGAGCTCACTGATCCTGGCGTCGATGCGTGCCGTGGGATCGGGTGAGGGAGTTAGTTCGGGCGTGAGAGAGCTCACTGATCCTGGCGTCGATACGCCGTGGGATCGAGTGAGGGAGTTAGTTCGGGCGTGAGAGAGCTCACTGATCCTGGCGTCGATGCGCGCCGTGGGATCGGGTGAGGGAGTTAGTTCGGACAAACCCTGGCGTCGGTGCGTGCCGTGGTTTTGAAATAGTTAGTTTAGGGGTCGGACGAGACCGAGACCGTGGGTCCTGGCGTCGGTGCGCGCTGTGGGACCGAGCGGGTCGGAGTCGTGGATCCCGGCCTCGGCGCAGCTCGGGTGGCCGAGGTAGTTAGTTTTTGGGATCAAACGAGGCGACTAGGCGGTGCTCGTGGATCCTGATGACGCGAGTTCGGGGTCGCGGTCCCTGGATTTTTTGGAGCGCAGTCGGAAGTGTAGCCGGATGACGTGAGTTCGGAGTCGACGCGAGTTCGGAGTCGCGGTCCCTGTTTTTTTGGAGCGCAGTCGGAAGTGTAGCCGGATGACGTGAGTTCGGAGTCGACGCGAGTTCGGAGTCGCGGTCCCTGGTTTTTTGGAGCGCAGTCGGAAGTGTAGCCGGATGACGTGAGTTCGGAGTCGACGCGAGTTCGGAGTCGCGGTCCCTGGTTTTTTGGAGTGCAGTCGGAAGCGTAGTTGGTTAGTTTACATATCGGACGAGGCGGTGCTCGCGGATCCTGGCGTCAGTGCGTGCCGTGGGACCGGGCGAGTCGGAGTCGTGGATCCTAACGAGTTCGGGGTCGCAGTCCCTGGCGTTTGTCTTGAGCCCCCGAGCCCTGTTGGGCCTTCGTAGGGGTCGATGTGAGTTGTGTGCGTTACCCCATCCTTGGTTCCTCACAATCGGAGGGGCTGAGTCTTGTCGCCTGTCCCGATCGCTCGGGCTCGAACGACGTCGCTCGGTGAGTTCGCTAACGGGTATGATCGAGTGGAATCCGGGTCCGTCGTTCGTGACGGGGTCAGCATAGCCCTCTTGTGACATTCCACTACTCCTTTACCTGCAACCCGGCAGATGTCTGGGTCGTTCCGGAGACCGACCCGGGTGGCCTAACGGCCTTCCCTCGATGGAGATTTTGTGGGCTTGGCGAGAGGTTCAGGATCGAACGAGAAGGTTGAGATGACCTAGTCTGCCAGACCAGGCGAGGGCCGCACGGGACTCATCTACGGTTTTCTCCCCTGGCTCTGTTGGTTGCTCATGTCGAATGAGCCAACCGCCGCTTCGTGACGCAACACGGAGCGTTGTGATGCATTTCGCTGCATGTGCGATGCTTAGTTCCCGAGCCCCCGAGCGGTTCAGGGCCCGAATCGTCCAGGAGGCACGGGCGTATGGAATAAGATGCGCGTATGGATGTATGAAATGATTTAAAGAAATAGAGGGGGTTTGATAATGTTTACCTTGACGAATGGAGTGACGGGGCTCGGAAAGCTTCAGTCGGAAAATGTCCGACCGGGACCCGTGCTCGTCGTTCGTGACGGAGTCGGCACGGCCCGCATAGGGCGTCCCTTTGCTTCCTACCTGTGTCTTAGGTTGTCCAGTTAATAAAGTTTGATGATATTTCTTTCAGCCACGGTGGCCATACCTTGGTGGTTGCGCCCCTACCCAGGAGCTGCCTTGACTGCATGAGAAGGTCAGGAGCTACATGTTCTTCTACTGAGCATCTATGGGTGCGACGCCCTTGAGGTACCCGTTGCGCTTGCCGAAGCCGAGGGAGCGGAACCGAGCAGATCCCTTGAAATCGCAGTAGTATTTGCAGTAGTAGAAAATGTAAAAGTTAAGTTTGTGGGTGAGTCCCCGTGTGAACAGTTTTTTGTATCAATGAATACATCAGTATTGCCCTTGTGACAGAACCACGATATTTGTTCTCTGTTTATATCCTAGCATAATCTTCGTTTTTATCCCTTCTCTCTCGTACCTGCCCGTTTGTCCCGTAGGGTGCAACCTTGGGAGTCCGGGGCGTGGCCCGCGGGGCTCGGCTGCTCGTATCCGTAGGGAAAGGCGGGGTGCGTTCGGTTGGGAGTAAGAACAGAGTTACGTAGGGTAATCAAAGACATGGAATGTGTTTCCGTTCGGGGACAAAGTTGTTTATTATTTGATAGTAAAAAGAAGGTGGTTAGACCCAATTTAGGGGGGGAAACGACGTAGTTGTTCAATGTTCCAAGTGTTGGTGAGAGCATTGCCGTTGTTGTCCTCCAGTCGGTAGGTGCCCAGTCGGATTACTTCGATCACCGTATAGGGCCCTTCCTATGGTGGAGAGAGCTTGTGTTTTTCCTTCGTTGATTGGGTCCTCCAGAGTACGAGATCGTTGACTTCGAGTATCCTTCCCCTGATCTTCCTTTCATGGTACCTGCGGAGGGTTTGTTGGTAGCGAGCGGAGCGGATAACGGTCGTTTCGCGGGCCTCTTCGAGTAGGTCGACCACGTCTTGTTGAGCCTCCGCGGCTCGGTCACGGTTGAAAGCCTTCACTCTTGGTGCGCCATGGTCGATGTCGGAGGGCAACACTGCCTCAGCTCCGTAGGCCAGGAAGAAGGGTATGAATCCCGTGGATCGGTTTGGGGTCGTTCTTAGGCTCCAGAGGATCGTTGGGACCTCTGCAACCCATCGCCCAGCGTACCTGTTGAGTCGGTGGAAGATGCGTGACTTAAGTCCTTGGAGGACCATGCCATTGGCACGTTCGACCTGACCGTTAGTTCGTGGATGTCCGACTGAAACCCAGTCGATCCTGATACCGTATCCGTCGCTGAAGTCTAGGAACTTTCTTTCGGTGAAGTTAGTCCCGTGGTCAGTGATGATACAGTTAGGAACACCGAATCAGTAGATGATGTCGAGGAAGAATTTGACTGCCTCCTCCGACCGGATGTTGGTGATGGGTTTGGCCTCTATCCACTTGGTGAATTTGTCGACCGCTACGAGTATGTGAGTGAAACCGCTTGGGGCCTTTTTGAGGGGTCCTACCATGTCGAGACCCCAGATCACGAACGGCCAGGTGATGGGGATGGTTTGGAGCTCTTGTGCCGGCAAATGTGTTTGCCGAGCGTAGAACTGGCATCCCTCACACCTGCGGACGACCTCCTCCGCATCTCGTAGCGCGGTGGGCCAACAAAAACCTTGGCGGAAGGCTTTTCCGACCAGCGACCTTGGGGCCGCTGATGCCCGCAAATGCCGGCATGGACCTCGAGGAGGAGCTGCCTCCCTTGGTTGGTGGGGATACACTTCATGAGTATCCCTGATGGGCTCCGTTTGTAGAGCTCGTCACCGAGCGCGACGAAGGTCTTGGCGCGTCGAGCGATCCGTCGGGCTTCAGTCCTTTCGGGCGGGAGAACCTCCTCGAGGAGGTAGGCGAGTAACGGTACTCTCCAGTCGTTTTGATCGAGTGCCAGCACGGCGACGTTCGCAGGTGATGTCGTCATAGAGGTGCTGGGATCGGAGCCCCCGAGCGCTGGCTTGACGCTGGGGTTGGAGCCCCCGAGCACCGACCGGGAGTCGGGGTCGGAGGCCCCGGACGCCGGCTGGGCGTCAAGGTGTGCCTGGATCGGACTTTCCAGGATGCGGGCGGACGACTCGTGGACGTCGTTGATGAAGACCCCGCTCGGGGACGGATCCCGCCTGGCGGCCAGTTTTGCGAGGAAATCAGCGGCATCGTTGTCTCTTCGAGGGACGTGATGCAGCTCGATCCCCTGGAATTTGTCCTCGAGTTTGCGCACCTCCTGGCAGTATGCTGTCATGAGGGGGCTTTTGCAGAAGGACTCCTTCATGACCTGATCAACGACTAGTTCCGAGTTGCCACGAACGTAGAGTCGCGTAGCTCCGGACTCAATGGCGATGCGTAGTCCGTTGATAAGGGCCTCGTATTCCGCGGCGTTGTTTGAAGCCGAAAAGTGGAGGCGGATGGCATAGTGGAGCCTACTCCCGTCCGGGGAGATCAGAACCACTCCAGCTCCCGAGCCGAGCGCTATTACTGACCCGTCGAAGTACATTGTCCAGTACTCGTGGGTGACGTCCGGGGTCGGTAGCTGGACCTCCGTCCATTCGGCGACAAAGTCCGCAAGAGCTTGAGACTTAATAGCGGTGCGGGGGGTATACCTGATGTCATGGCCCATGAGTTTAAGTGTCCACTTGGAGATTCGTCCCGCTGCGTCACGGTTGCGGACGATGTCTCCGAGCGGGTACGAAGTGACGACCGTAACTTCGTGGTCGGTGAAGTAGTGGAGTTTCCTGGTTGCCATTAGCACGGCGTATAGGAGTTTCTGCACCTAGGGGTACCGGACCTTAGGGTCGGTAAGTACTTCTCCGACGAAGTATACGGGTCGCTGTATCTTGAGCTGGTGTCCCGGCTCCTCCCTTTCGACAACCAGGACGGCACTCACCACATGGTTACTTGCCGCGATGTAAAGGAGGAGGGGCTCTCCCCGTTCGGGAGCGACGAGGATTGGGGCTAACGTTAGGGACGTTTTGAGGCTGTCGAGAGCCTGTTGGGCTTCCTCAGTCCAGACGAAGGCGTCCGTCCTTTTGAGAAGCTTGTAGAGTGGCATCCCCCGTTCGCCGAGCCGGGAGATGAAGCGGCTCAGGGCAGCTAGACAGCCGGTGAGCCTTTGTACGCCTTTGACGTTGCGTATGGGGCCCATGTTGGAGATGGCCGTGATCTTTTCGGGGTTGGCCTCGATGCCGGAAGCCCGAAAACACATTTTTCGGGGTTCAGCTTGATGTTGAACCTTTGGAGGTTTGCGAATGTCGCGGCCAAGTTCGCGATCAGGTCGCAAGCTTAAGCCGTTTTGACCACTATGTCATCAACATAGACGGCGATTGTTGGTTTCGGCCGTTTGGCCTGATCAGGCCGATCGGGCGGGTTGATTTGGTCGGCAAAGCATTGCTGCATGCACCTTTGGTAGGTGGCGCCAGCGTTCTTCAAGCCGAAGGGCATGGTCACGTAGCAGTACGAACCATACGGGGTGATGAACGAGGTTGCGAGCTGATCGGATTCTTTCGTCGCGATCTGGTGGTAGCCTGAGTAGGCATCCAGAAAGGAGAGGATCTCACAACCCGAGGTGGAGTCGATTATCTGGTCTATGCGCGGCAAAGGAAAGTAATCTTTCAGACACGATTTGTTGAGTCCAGTATAATCAACGCACATTCTCCACTTTCCTGTCTTTTTCCTGACAAGGACGGGATTGGCGAGCCAGTCGGAGTGGAAGACCTCCCTGATGAATCCGGCTGCCAGGAGTTTGGCGATCTCTTCGCCTATGGCCCTGCGCCTCTCGTCGTCGAAGCGACGTAGGCGCTGCTTGGCGGGCTTTGAGCCCGGGATAAGGCGTAGTGTGTGCTCGGCGACCTCCCGCGGTATCCCCGGCATGTCAGAAGGCTGCCATGCGAAGACATCGCGATTGTCGCGCAGGAAGTCGACGAGTTCGCATTCCTATTTGGCCGGGAGCTGGATCCCGATCCGAACCGTCTTGGTTGGGTCGGTGGGGTCAATCCCCACAGCCTTGGTTTCTTCGAGCGGGCGGAAGGCTGTTGATGAAGTTGGTTTGTTGCAGTCTGGGACTGCCGGAGCCAACGATTCCTCGAGCCATGGGAGTTCGGACGAGTTGACGACCGCCGTGGCGAGCTCGTAGTGCTCATGGTCGCACGCGAAGGCGTGCGAAAAGGCGCTACTCACGGTGATGACGCCGTTTGGTCCCGGCATCTTCAACTTGAGGTAGGTGTAGTTGGGGATTGCCATGAATTTTGCGTAGCATGGCCGCCCCAAGATGGCGTGGTAGGACCCCAGAAAGTTCACCACCTCAAAGGTGAGAACCTCCGAGCGGAAGTTGGCCCGGCTGCCGAACGTGACGGGCAGATCGATCTGTCCGAGCGGGTATGCCTGCGCTCCCGGGATCACCCCGTGGAAGGGGGAGCCTACTAGGCGGAGCTCCGACCGGGGGATGCGCATGGCATCGAAGGTGTCGATGTATAGGATGTTGAGGCCGCTGCCCCCGTCCATCAGCACCTTGGTGAGGCGCTTCTTGCGGACGATGGGGTCGACGATGAGTGGGTAGCGTCCTGGTCTCGCGACATAGGAGGGATGGTCCCTCTGATCGAAGGTGATCGGCGATTCCGACCAGCTGAGGAAGGAGGGGACGACCGTCTCGGCGACGCATGCCTCTCGATAGCGGATCTTGTGCTGGCGCTTGGACCAGATGGCGTCGGATCCGCCGAAGATCATGATGCACTCCTCAGGCTCGGGGAAGCCGTCTCCGTCCTTGCCTGCCGCGCCCCCCTTCTTGGCTGCCGCCTCTTTGCCGTCTCTCTCCTTTGGCCCGCCGGCCTGTCGGAGAAAGCGTTTGAGGAGCTCGCATTCCTTGTAGAGGTGCTTGATGGGGTAGGCGTGGTTGGTGCATGGACCGTCCATGAGTTTGTTGAAGTGGTCAGGCAGTCCCTGTTGGGGCTGCTTGGCCGTGCGATCGGCCGCGGCGACCAGCACGGAGCTGTCCAACCGGCGTCGATCTTTTTTGTTTTTCTTGCTCCTCTGCGTGGAGGGGCCTTCGTCCGGGTCCGTGCGCTTGGCTTTGACCTTGTCCCAGCCTCCGCTGAAGACCGCTCCGACCGCCTGCTTGCCAGAGGCGTGGTTGGTGGCGATGTCGAGTAGGGTCGCGGGTGGTATGGGGTTTCAAGCAGCCAAGCTTGTGGATCAGGGACTCGCAGTTCGTCCCGGAGAGGAACGCGCTGATGACGCCTGCGTCGACGACATCGGGGAGGGAGTTGCATCGTTGGGAGAACCTACGGATGTAATCCCGCAGGGACTCGTTGGGCTCCTGTTGACAGCTCTTGAGGTCCCAGGAGTTTCCCGGGCGGACGTACGTCCCCTGGAAATTCCCGACAAAGATCCTCTTGAGGTCCGCCTAGTCGCGGATGCTGTCGTGTGGAAGGAATTCAAGCCATGCCCGAACATGTTCCCCCACGCAAATAGGAAGGTATTGAATGATGAAATAGTCATCATCCACTCCTCCGGCCCGACAGGCGAGTTAGAAGTCTTTGAGCCAAATGTCTGGGTTTGCCTCCCCGGTGTATTTGGTGATGTTGGCGGGCGATCGGAAACGCTGCGGGAATGGCGCTCTCCGGATGCGCCGGCTGAAGGCCCGTGGCCCCGGGCCCTCAGGGCTAGGGCTCCGGTCGTCAAGCCAGCGACCGCGCCTGGGGCGCGTTTCATCGCTCCCCTCGACGGTTCGGACGAGATTCGTGTCGGCTGTTGCCGTTCGGTGGAGATCACTATCGTGCCGGGCCCGATGCTACGAGCGTCCTGGTGCGGATCGGGCCGCTCGTGTACCGGCGGTTGGTGTGGAGCGGGCGCCGGGTTGGATCGTGGCGCGACTGCCGCTTCCCGAGCCGCGCTTGACGGTTGTAGCGGCGAGCGGATGGAGTGACCCGTCTGGCGCGTCCCCGCTCCCCCGGTGGGGAAAGAGGGCGCGGGTCGGAGTCGCGACGCGGAGCTTTCCGCCTGTTGGACGGCGGCGGCTTCTACCAGAACCCGGAGGTTCCGGTAGACTGCGCGCTCCTAGGGGTCGACAGGCTCGGGAACGCCGCGCAGAAGCATTGCCGCAGTAGCGATGTTCTGGGCGGCCCGGGCGAATTGTGGGAGATCGCTCCCCTCGTTCATGATATCGTGTTGGACCTGACGGGCGCAACCCCGGGCGCCACCCGTCGGGCCATGCGCATGGGGTGCAATGTGTTGCACCGACTGCGCCGGCGCAGGCGGCGGCTGGTTCTGCCGTCGTTGTCGTAATTCCTCGGCGTGTGCTTGCGCAGTCGCGAGGGCCCCCGCACGCGGGTCCGGAGGGGTGTGAGTTTGCGCAGACTCCACAACCACCGGCGGCTGTCCCGGAGCGTCCGCCATAGCGCACTCCCAGGACGGACGGTGGCGGGGTGCCACGTCACCGATGCTGGAACCGTCGCTCTCGCCCTCGCCATCCGGGAGTTCGTGGGAAACGGCAGGAACGCAGCCTGCCATTCCCACGAATTCGGACGTGAGGGGGGATGGTGCCAGCATCCTTCGGAGCCCCCGAGCATATGCATCCGTGGAGGACGCGAGGTCGTAGGAGAACCGATCGTACGGTGTTTGTGGCGTGGGCGGTACATTCCCTCCGGGTGATCGGTGAGAGATACTAAATAAAGAGCGAATAACAGTACGTATATTACTTACAGTGCGGTTTGAGCAGAGAGTTTGCTCGGAATGAAGCGCAGATGCCGCGTCGTCGAAGTCGCGCGTCCCAGAGTCGATGGAGGACGTCCCTCCGACGCGTGCCGGGTCGCGAGCCTCCTCGCGGAGGTGTAGTATGCCGAGTCGGTCGGCGACGAAGGCCAGGCTTCCGAAGAGGAAGGCCTAGAATGGCTCGAAAACAGGTGGAACCCGCATCCCGGCGGGTGAGAGTGCGGGAAACTCCAACGAGCCGAAGCGAATCGTGTCGCCCGAGCCCGCCACGGTGAGTGGCGGAAAAATGGGTCATCCGATGACCAAAAAGTGTTGAACGTACATCTTCCCCACGGACGGCGCCAACTGTCGGTACAGAAAGTGACCAACTAGTGAATATTTATAGTTTTATTGTACGTTGTGATCGGAGGTGGCCTAGCACTCAATGACACAGGATTTATACTGGTTCAGGCAACATGCCCTACGTCCAGTCGGGGTCGATCGGTGACTTTATTCCTGAGCCCAGGTGCTCGAAGTTTGCAAAGGGGTTACAAACGAGAAGGAAAAAGATGGGGTGTACAAGAGATTCGGTCGGCTCCGGTCGGAAGGGCCGAGAGTGACAGGAACTTCGCTATGAGCTAAGTGTTCAAGCGGGTGCTTGAGGTCCGAACCTGGCGGTTCTGTGGTTGTGAGCTATCGATCTAAGGAACTCTGATCAACTGAAATCGGTCCTTGTTATCTTCAAGAAGGGCCTCCTTTTTTGGAGGGGCGCATCCTCTTTTATAGATAAAGGGGATGGCTTTACAAGTGAGAGGGTGATGGTACGTATGCTACCGAGCCTTGTTGCCCACGCCTACCGAGCCTTGTTGCCCACACCGGCGGGTACAAGATAATGGTAGGCGCCTACAACACTGTTGATATTACTGTAGAACGTCAGATGCATATGGGAGGTCGTGTTGCCTTCTTTAGGGATGGTAGACGTCGGTACCTGTAAATACTGTTTGATGCCTAGAGGCATGTGAGGAGTCTCACCATGTTCACCCGGTACGGTAAATCCTGACGCTCATAACGCTATCGATGCCCAGAGGCGTGGGGGTCTTACCGTATGGGAGTTTTACCGGCGCCTACAATACTGTAGAGGGAGATGTCGGCACCTACAATACTGTTTGTGTTAGGGTGCCTGCAGAGTACTGTTCCGTGCAGGGTATGGTCCCTGGTACAGTGGTTTTGACTTGTGAGCTTTGTCTTGCTTTTCTCCGCACGTCTCCCGGTTCCTACCGAGCGGGCGTCCCCGGTCGGATGGCTTCAGTCGGCTCTGAGTGCGACGGTTGGAGAAGAGCGGTGAGCAGGGTTCCTGCGATCCCCGGTCGGAGTCGTAAGTAGTGCTTTGGGCCAGGCCTTCCGATCGGAGAGGGCGTCCGGAGGCGGCTGGAGACCGAAGGGAGCGCTCCGATCGGAGAGGTGGGCCGAAGTGGTCGATGAGCGGGTGTCGCTCCTTTTGGCCCAGACCTTCTGGTCGGCGACTGGGCCGTCCTTCCGGCCTGTTGTATTTAGACTCTTGGGCCGAGCCTTGGCGCGGAAGCCGGTCCCCGAGGGACCCTGGGTTTATGAACCCGACAGTATGTGTAGCAAATATATTATAACAAAAAATAGCGGGCAAAGTTGAGTTTTGGAGATCATGACTCCATGTCCAAAATGTCACTTTATTTGTGAATGGAGGTAGTAGTTAGCAGCATTAAAGCTGAGATCTGCATCCTATATAGGAGGCGGAATCGGAATGTGTATAACAAATATAATTTTGGAGCATCGAAGTTGGTCAGTTACATCACTTCTGTTGAGATTATGTTGTTATTGTACTTATGTTGATATTTTGAGTATAAACCTCTGAAATCTAAATGAGTAAAATATGTATTAAAAGTTTAAATAACAATGGTGGACCAAGCGTTGAATTAGTTCATGCTCACAGCTGCTTGTTTAAATAACCATACCTGAAGTTTACAAATACAGCATATAAAAATAAAACAAAATAGTCCCTGAACAGGGAAGTATGCAGGGGTGGATCCAGGTTGGCCACAATGTGTGCCCTGGCACACCCAAAAATTCGTGAAGATTACTGGGTACTAGGGAGTATGTAACTATGTATGCATCCAGCTAAAACATGTGAAGCTCAATGGTGTCCAATTACCATGGTCCCTAGGTAGCCAGTGGCGACAAGAAACTGACTGCCAAGACACTGAAGAAATAGGTAGTTGGCTAGCTAGCTTGCTGAAGCCTGAAGCCCATGCATATGCAGAAGTCAGCAGTACAACTGCTCTTGCTCTACAATGACATGAAACCCCAAACTTCTGCTAATCCAGTTTCTTTTTTGTATAGGTACCTTTTAATGTATTGCTTGCTTTTTCTCATTCTTTTGGGTAGCATCTCTCCACTAAAGTTTTGATGTTAGGACAAATATTATGATTTCACGCTGGACCACTGGTAGACTCATGGTTGGACCTGAACTCCTTAAGTGAATAGTAGTAGTTTCAGACAATCTATAGTTCTATACAGGCGCAAAATTTTCCTACTCTGAACAATGCTTTTAACAAGAGGTTTTCAAGTTATGAAATTGTTACCGATCAAAAGTACAATAGTCATGTACGGTCATACTTATGTCCAAAATTTTGATGGCAGTTCTTGAATTCCCAGTTCTACTACCTTGGTCAGTGTGCAGTGTGCACACCCGGTGATAATTTTCTAGATCCGCCACTAACAGTATGCATAAGAAACTTTTATCTTAGAAGAATAACCATAACAAGACAGGTAAGTTATTATACATCCAGCCTATTTGACTGTAATGGTTCTTGAAGACCAAAAGAACCAGACAGTAATAGATGAGCTTTCATTGTTTTATTGTGCGCAAATATGACACGGGAGCTTAATAAGAACTAAACATTTGCTTAGCATCAATGTGCTAGTTTCCAGTTTGCATCCAAAAAATTAGCTGCATGACTTTAAAATCCTTGCATGATGATAGTTATACCTTGTAAAATTACCTGGATTCTAGCTAGAGCGTTTGATGCCTCAACAGCCCGATGTTCTAGTTCTACTTCTCTCTCAACAGCTGCCTGTATTGTAACAAGTGACTAGAATATAACAGAAGAAACTCTGGAGAATATAAAGTGCTGAATAGACTGAACTTTGACAAATTACCATCTTTGTGGCATTATGAGAAATGCGCTCTTCTTCAGCCCTACGCTCTGCGGTAGCAAGTTCCTCCCGTAAAGCCTAAATTAAACGATGTTCGGAGGTTATGTATCTGATCTGCATCATGGAACTGACATAAACCATATTTGCCTTACTAACCTGGATAACCCTAGTTTCAGTAAGTTCACGGTTCCTCTTGCGACCATCCATATCTTCCTGGTTCAATAGACAACAGGGTTAATATTAGAATATTTATCTTTTTTTAGGATCAGTATCTTGTGATGGATGAGGTCACAAGGGACATACAAGGGGACATC
The DNA here is from genome assembly GCF_019320115.1 of Miscanthus floridulus. NCBI lineage: Eukaryota > Viridiplantae > Streptophyta > Magnoliopsida > Poales > Poaceae > Miscanthus > Miscanthus floridulus. Next base: position 108,480,805 of record NC_089584.1, read on the forward strand.
CCTTGGTATATGCTTTTCGCGGACGATGTAGTGCTAGTTGGTGAAAGCCGGACAGGAGTGAATTAGAAACTGGAGTTATGGCGGGAGACTTTGGAGTCCAAAGGTTTTAGACTCGGTAGAACTAAAACTGAGTATATGAGATGTGACTTCGGCACTACTACTCGGGAGGAGGAAGATATTAGTTTGGAAGGTCAAGTAGTGCCTAGGAAGGATATCTTTCGATATTTAGGATCAATGCTACAGAGAGACGGGGATATTGATGAAGATGTTAGCCATAGAATCAAAGCAGGGTGGATGAAGTGGCGCCAAGCATCTGGTGTCCTATGTGACAAAAGGGTACCACAGTAGCTAAAAGGCAAGTTTTATAGGATGGCGATTAGACCTACTATATTGTATGGTGCAGAATATTGTCCAACGAAAAGACGACATGTTCAACAGATAAGTGTCGCGGAAATGCGTATGCTGCGTTGGATTTGCGGTCATACAAGAAGGGATCGAGTTCGGAACGATGATATACGTGATAGATTAGGGGTAGCACCAATTGAAGAAAAGCTTGTCCAACATCGGTTGAGATGGTTTGGACATGTCCAACGGAGACCTCCAGAGGCACCGGTGCGTAGCCATGATAGTAACGTGAAGAGAGGCAGAGGAAGACCGAAGTTGACTTGGGTAGAGGCAATAAAATGAGACTTCAAAGGATGGAATATACCCAAAGACTTAGCCTTAGATAGGAGTGCTTGAAAAACAGCTATTCACGTGCATGAACCTTGATTGCTTCTGCTAGGTTTCAACTTTAGCCTACCCCAACTTGTTTGGGACTTAAAGGCTTTGTTGTTGTTGTAATATCTACCTACTAAAACACTATTAATTGTAAGTCATTAAAGGTTTTTTTTTCTTGAATGCACAAGAGAGCTGAGTATTGTTGCATTATTTTAAGAAGAAGCGTATTTAGACCACAACACTCCCCCTCCCCCCCCCCCCCCCCCCCCCCCTCCCCCCCCCCCCCCCCACCCAAAAAAAAGTTAAAACTAATTACATGTGTTGTGCTGATGCGCAGAACAAACGATCTCAGTTAATGCTTAAAATGAAACAAACAGTTCAGGTCTATACCCAAAAGTGTAGACACAGCAAGTAGCAACATATAGTAACAAAATGGTAACTAGTCCAAAATTTCTAATGACATCTGATAAAGCCCATGTCAGGCTGGGCTTATAATTCCAACAGCAAGCAGTCCATTAAACAGAACAATGCGAGAAAGGTTGCTAAGATTGTGATGAAGGGTCTCTAAATATTGATGCTTGAGAAACACAGAGAGTAAGCTGTTTATTAAACAATGTGCATTTAGCACTAGAATATCAAACCCTGAAAGGGTAAGCTGTTTACTAGCACATGTAAACTAATAAAATCACTAAGGACAAGAGTAAATGAAGTGTTAAAAGTGTATACAGAAGCACATACTACTAATGGTAGGGTGATAAGCTACAAACCGTAGTTCCCTTAGGCCTTAGGTACTAGTTATAGTATGCTTATAGAAGAAAGAGAGTAATATAAGATGAATGAAACCTCTAAAGAAGCAAGCTTTTCTTCTGAAGCTGCTGCTCTTTTCTTCCAAGAGTCCAATGATTTAACAAGAGATTCAATCTCTGCATTTTTTGCAGTCAAAGCATCAACCATATTTGATTCGGCTCTTGAACCTTCTACTCTGGACATTGATAGTTCTTGCTGTAGTTGCTTTATATGAGCCTCATACGAGGTAGATTTCTCTCTCTGGCATGTTGAATAACATTAATGTATTAGGGGGGAAACTGCATACAGTTTAGTGGAGATAAACAGAAAATTGTAGCCACAGTAAAGTGTGTGAACTAATTAGACCTCTTGAACAAGAAGTTCCTCCAGCTGTGCGTTTTCAGACTTATACTCTTGGAGGCGGGACGAAAGTCCAGCACAAACCTATTCATAAGTTGAAAACAAATGGACAAAAGAACATATTGGTAAGTTGAAAACAAACAAACAAGAAAACAAACAGATTAGCCCACATAGATGGAGTACGAGTAGTGAGGCAACTGAGCTTATGCTTATCCTTACCCGAGCTAACCTAGCTTCTTTTGATTGGCCAGTCTTGACAGCACTTTTTAACAATCCCTGAGCCTATAAAAGATCAACAAAAGAATGAGAAACGAACAAGAGAACATATTCAAATATCAATCAGAACAATTTGCTCACTGAGTTTCTAATTTTCTGCATCTTGATGAAATGATGTGCAGCTCTCCTGTGTCTTCGACCAAAGAAAAAAAAAGCAGCGTACCTCATCAAGTTGGTCTTGTTCTCTCACAGAAACTGAATCTGATTTCTGTTCATGTCGATCTTCTATGCTTACTGGTGAATCTGAAACATTCTCTTTCTTTGATTCTTGCAGTTTGCCAGCAACCTCTGTATTTGGCAATTCAGACACATTTCTGTCCTGGATAATAGCCACAGCAGAGTTTCTCTCCTCCAAATTAATCACTGGACCAATCTCAGCAGTCTGGTTACTACTGCTCAACTCACTTTTTTCATCTGGAACTGAAGAATAGCTTTCAACAGCAATGTCTGAATTGGAATGTGTAACACCATCCACATTGTCAGAGTTTTTCTCCATCAATTGAACTTCAACCGTGGTATTAACAACAGCCCCAGACTCATCGGTCTTAAGATCATCAGTAGCTTTCTCTCCTTTCTCCAACGTACCCTCATTACCCACTTCCTTAACATCGATCGGAGCGACTTCTGGTTCACTAGCACTGGTATCAACACTTGATGAATCTGCCGGCGGCGAAGGCCTGATCTTCTCAATCTTCATCCGCTCTCGCGGCGGTTGCCTACTCCTCCTTTCCTTCTGAGCAGATGTCTTGTTACCACCATCGGCATTAGTGAGCTTCAATGGACCCTGCAAAAGAAATTAATGTCAAAGCTTGAACAATGGCTCTCATGCGTGGTATGTAAAGAAACAAGTTATGCTCAAGAAGGCTGTTAAGTAGTGACCTTCTCCCTCGGCTTTCCCATCTTTGCTTGCACTTCTTGGTTGTTTGGTCCTTCACAAACAAACATTCAACAAGCAGAGATTAAACTACCTGCCAAATGGCTAAATGGGCACGTATATAAACCGAGGAGGCACGATACCTAAAGGCTGAGAGGTAGGCTGCTCATCCGACAGTTCTGTTGCCACGATCTTGGCCCTCCGGTCGACGACTTCGAGCAAGTCTATTACAAAAAAGGAACACCACGCTCAGATTCCATATTGCAAATTCCTCACGGCGCAATCAAGCGGGCGGAAACAGTGATGGGTTTCAGTTAGGTGCAATTAGGCGCGCAGAATGAACAAACAGAGCACACTACCACAGCTAGAGGCAATACTAGTCTCACGGAGCAATCAGCGCGGGGAAAGCATGAGAGTTGTGGGATGGAGAGGAGGACGGCAGATCTTCGCCGGCGGAGAGGGGTGGATCTGTGTGGCGCGGCGAGATAGGGCGAGGGAGGTCGGGCCGTCGGGGGGTTCGTACCTTCGGCGACCTTGAGCCAGGAGGCCATGGCGGGATCCCCGCTGGTGGCGCAGCGTGACGGCGAGCGAGCTTGATAAATTGGCTGGTGTGAAATCTCTCGGCCACGGCAGTGGGGTTCCAAGTGAGGTGCCGCAACTCGCAATGGTTGGTAGCGTGGCGGGGGCGACGGGTCTGAAGACTGCGGACCAACCAGTCGTTATAATCAGATCAAATATGATCTAACAAATATGCCTACCAGCATTGCCCGTCTAGCTCAGTCGGTAGAGCGCAAGGCTCTTAACCTTGTGGTCGTGGGTTCGAGCCCCACGGTGGGCGTGATTTTGCCGCAAATTTTTTTGTCCTTTTAAATTTAGTTTGACTGCTGATTTTGCATGTTGTGATTTTGCCGCAGTTTTTTTTGTCCTTTTTAATTTAGTTTGACTGCTGATTTTGCATGTTGTTTTGTTTTCCGTTGGTTTGGTCCTTTCATTCAAAAGTTTTTACCACGCCATATGCCCATATGAAATCCAGTTCAGCATCGATAAACAGTAATACCATGTCCATTACTCCATTAGTACAGTGGGGAAGATGCTTAATAGTCCATTCCATTTCTTTGAATATATTTCTGGCAAGGTCATCTGTTTCAAAACTCTCTGTCCTTTCTGGCTATCCATTTTAAATATGCTTTAAGACATTTTATTTATACTAATGATAAGTTCTAATTACTGGGCTACCAAATTAGGAATTATTACCCTAGTAAAGAATCTTCAAACTAAATTACTTGTTAAACACTTCGTCCATTATTCCAAATTATAAAATGCTTTGGGCTTTCTAGATACATAGATTTTGTTATGCACTTAGATATACACTATGTCTAGCTATACAATTAAACTAATGTATCTAAAAAGTCAAAATGTCTTATATTTTAGAAAAGGAGGAGTATATTTTTAAAGTTGCTACAAGAGACTCACTGAGATTATCACACCTTATATATTGCATCTATAGTTTGAAAGTGTTGCAGCTATATAAGTGGTTGCTACTATGCTCAAGTTTAAGGCACTATGACATATATGTTTCTACAAGGATAGTCCAAGTGATTTCTTAGAAGTAAAATTATTGCATGTATTAGCAAAACTTGCATATTATTGCATCGGATCTAATTTACATTAGGAAAGGACAGAGTCAGGATTTGGACGAATCATATGCACATACATATTCAAAGAAAGTGGCCCACTTCATAAAATAAACAATCATTTTTTCCCACTCCATCTCAGTTGAATAACTATATACTAATACTAAATTAAAAATAAGGAGATTAGCGAATTAGATGCTATCACAATTCATATCAACAAGATAATGCATCTAGATTCCAATCTGGTGATTTGGGTTTTAGTGATTGATAAGCAAAATGCTTGTGGACTAACATGTGTTTTGCAGTGGATAATGTACATTGGTTAGTCACAAGAACGGCTACCGTGTAGTAAAATTGAACCAAACTATCCAATCAAAACTAGATCATTTGTTTTACTAAAATCGAACATCTAGATTCCTTAGCTAGATAGTTTTGATGGTCATCTTATATCCTATATTCTTATAAAGCAAAACCCACTACCATATTTCTCTATGATTTTGTGAAGCCACATCATCACGAAGGCCCCCACTAATTTCCTTAAGCCATGTCACCTCAACCATCTTCCAAGCACATCTGAAGCATTCACAAGCACAGGCGTCGCCACCACCATCTTATTCTCATCCCACTCACGCAAAGGCTAGCAGGCCTGCACGAGGCCAACAGCCATCAGCCTCCTCTGTTCCTTGAGAACACGAAGCGAACATGCATTGCAGCAATCAAGTCATGTCCACTTAAGCCTTGTTTAGATACGTATGTATTCATCTCAATTTACATGTATTGGAGTGAATTAAAGTAAAATTAAACTAAGTCACGTTCCATTCCACTCCAACGCATCCAAAACCTTAATGTTGCACGCGCCCCTACGTCTTCCCTGCCATCACTCCTCATCTGTCAACTGACCGTGTATACATAACCCCAGGTAAGGACGAGTCCTCTCCCAATTCGATTCAGATTTTGATAGCTTCAGTTGGTTCTCTCCTGTGGCATCCGCAATCGTCCTGCACCGGTGTCCTCTGGATGTGCGCCCAGCTCCTTCCCCCCGCGCACATGCCGCGGTCAGTGCTGGTGCGGAGGGCGGAGGTCGCCCGGAATTCACCACCGTGCGGCCATGGAGGAGCAGCCCGACACGGCCCATCCACCTCCGTGCGGTGACGCCCGCGCGCAGTGCCGCGGCCCGTCCTTGCCCGTGCTTGCTGCTCAGAGATGGCCACGACGGAGGCACGGCGAGGTGCTCCAACTCAGAGATGTGCTTGCTACTGCACTTCGTGTCTAACCTCCCGCGCCTGCCGGCTGATGCGTGCAGCACTCCTGCAGGCCGCCACTGCTGCCCTTCTTGCCTGCATCCTTCCCGCGCCGCCCACCCCATGCAGCCCGCTCATCTCTGTGCTGTGTATTAGCTCACAATATATAATCTCCTATTCTCCTCCATGTGACCGTGTTTTCTTTGATGAAGTTAAAGATTGAAGATTAGAGTGGTGCCTTTTATTTAGTTCATTCACGGTGGACTACTGATGCAACCCTTTTAATGTATAATAATTTTCGTGTAAGTATAATTAAATCAATTAGTGGTCATGGTACAAATATATCCCCCATGATCCAACATTCAATTCATGTTCATATAGTTTTTTGTCTTTAGTTACACCCCTGGCAAAAATTTATAAATCTATTCCCTACTTATATCACATATATACTTGTATTTATTTATACACCATCGCGATTTCTTACATCCTATTTCTCCTAACTCAATTCAAATGACTTTTACATTCCCCCAGCAACGCCCGGAGAATTTACCTAGTAATTCTCTCATTTAGACTACAAATTAGACATTTTATTACATGGCATTTCAATTGTATTGGCGAGAGATATGTAAGAACATTCAAGATCATCTCCAATACCACCAGATCGTTCTCATTTAGACTACAAATTAGATATTTTACATGGCATTTCAATTGTATTGACGAGAGATATGTAAGAACATTCAAGATCATCTCCAATACCACCAGATCATTTAGTCTAGGAAACAAGACACCTCAGTTTTTTCTAGACTTGGCTAGTACTTGCAATTTTTTGTTACGTCAGCAAGATTATATATCAAATTTATTATGCTTGCAGTATTTTTATCCATTAGCTTCTTCTGATCGAAACCATTGTGTCCTACTGCGGTCCAAGATAGAGCCATCTATAGTCTATAAAACAAAACCCCACTAACAATTTTTCTCAATCCACAGCGCTCCACGTCATCATTCCCTCCAGCCACGTCACCTCTAAGACTAAGACCGTTTGATCTTAAGCACAATTTTAATCATGTCCATCCATTTATTCCTCCATGCAAGTGCCCGTGGGAGATATAACTCCAGGTACCCAGGGCGCAAGACATGGGCCGCACCATCAGGAGTGGTCCAGCCCACAAGATCAAGACGTGCGGCGTACGGCGCTGGTCGACGTGCACCGCAAGGCATTTAGAAAATATGATTTATTAGGACTCTTATAGACAGTGGCGAATCTAGGATTTTGTCAAAGGGTATGCCGCTAAAAAAATTTCATATATAATTCGATAAATCCATTTCAACAATTCGGTAATAATTGTAAAATTGACAACATGATTCAGTATATATGCACTAAATAACACAATAAGGCTTAAATTCATGGATTAAGTTCAAACCATCCACTAAGTATAGTATAAATAGTTCAAAAGCCATATCAATAATTGAAATAAGGCATAAAAGAGAACCAGAGACTTACAATGCTATTTTTGTGACTATTTTATTCGACGCTTTCGAAGGGACATAAATGTATTGATTATATCATCTTCATCAACTTCAAAGAAAATATCCCGCTCAATGAAAGTGACTAGACAGTCATCCAGAAGACTATCTCCCATCTTATTTCTTAACTTTGTTTTTACAAAAACCATTGCAGAAAATACCGTTTCAACACTTGCCGTTGCCACAGGTAGAAGCAATACCAATTTGAGGAGCTCATAAACCATATCGTACACTTTGTGCCTCTTTGTTTCAACAAGCTTAACTGAGAGATCAACAATATTGTCTAGACCTTTAAAGCTATCATCATGTCTCATGTCATCAATATAATTATCTAGCTGCAACTCAAGTTTGAGTAAATTATTATTTGAGAACTCCTTTGGGTAGAACTCAGCTAGTCTACGTAGCTTCTGTGCATCAAAAGAAACAAATGACTTGGAAGGACTGAAGGCCGACATACAAGACAACAACTCCATATTAATCTCATCAAACCGATTATCAAGTTCTTGACTTATTTGATCAATGACACCAATATATATTTCTCTTCTAAAGTGGTCATCATTGGTTTGCTTTTGGGCATGAGCTTTCCTTGCTGATTTTCCATAAGGAACATAATCACCATCCATAGCAGGAACTTCAACACCATGTTTATCGCAAAATGAAGTGACCTTCTCAAGAAAATTATCCCAACCATCAGACCTCAATTTTTGCATTCTTTTCTTTGCCACATTAATAAGTGATATTGCATTAAGAATATCTTGGTCCCTTCTTTGTAAACACTCAGATAACTCATTTGTATATCCAAGAATAATATACATTAAGTATGCAAAGAAAACAAACTCAAAGTTCTCAAACGCTCCGGTCACAAAATGTATTTTGGTCCAATCATCCTTATATGCAGGATCATCCCCAAGATCAACCAGTACATCATGGATTGCTTCATACATAGTAATGATACTGCATACAGTTTTGTAATGAGATCCCCATCGAGTATCTCCAGGCCTAGGCAAACCCATCTCTTGATGTAATCCAGTTCCAGATTCAATTTCACCACAGTCAAGTGCTTTCTTGACATTATCAAGCCTAGCATTTCTAAGCATGTCATGACGCTTACAGGAAACTCCAACAATATTCAACAAGATAGATATTTGATCAAAAAAAGTCTTGCAATCAGTATTTCCCTTGGCAACAGCAACAAGAACCAATTGGAGTTGATGAGCAAAACAATGAATATAATAAGCAGAAGGTGATTCTTGCATGATCAATGTTTTCAACCCTTTAATATCTCCTTTCATGTTGCTAGCCCCATCATATCCTTGACCATGGATTTGAGTCATAGTCAAGCCATGACTAACAAGTAAAGCTTCAATTGCATCCTTAAGTGATAAAGAGGTAATATCATCTACATGAACAACTCCAATGAAATGCTCACATGGTCTTCCCAATTTATCAACATAACGCAAGCAAAGAGCTAGTTGTTCTTTATGTGATATATCACTAGACTCATCAGCTAAAATTGCATAGGGCTCATCACCAAGTTCTTCAATTATTTTCTTTCTAGTTTCTAGGGCACAACAGTGAATAATTTGCTTTTGTATGTCTGGGCTAGTTAAGGTACAGTTACCTGGAGCATTGTCCAAAACATACTTCTTCACTTCTTCACTATTTCCGGCAAGAAATTTCAAAAGTTCAATAAAATTCCCTCTGTTGCTAGATTCTTCACTTTCATCATGTCCACGAAACGCCAACCCTTGATGCAAAAGAAACTTGATACATCTAAGTGAATAAGTCAATCTTTTCTTATAAAGATGAAGATCCTCGTCACTCCACTTCTCAATATTATAATCAATTGCTACCTTGGGATTTGTAAAGCCAATGTATCTCTCTTGAGCTGCAATATGTGCCTTAGAACCCATATATTTGCGAAGTGCTTTCTCTCCTATATTCCAATTCTTCCAGCCATCAACAGTAAATGTGTCTGACCCAGTACCCTTCTTGAACAAATAGCATATGAAGCAAAACACAACATCCTTCTTAATACTATACTCAAGCCAATCATTATTATACATCCAACAATAGTTGAATCCCCGATCTCTATCTGAAATCTTTCTTTTTGGAAAATCATGTGCAATAGGTTTGAATGGACCTTTAATAATATATGCTCTTCGAATTGCATCTTGATCGTTAACAGGATATTTTAGAATAGGATGTCTTTCACCTGGATCATGTGGAAGGTGATTGGTGTCATAAACTCGTGGCAGTGAAGACGGTTGTGGCGGTGGCATAGGATTTATAATTTCCTCAACTACTCTCTCATGAATCTGCTCTTCCACCACAGGTTCAATCGGATCAGGATTAGAAGTAGCAGCAGCTGCCGCAGCCTTCTTCTTTGCTGCATGCTTCTGAAAAAGAGATGCAATGTCCCCGTTTCTCTTCATAACTGCATAAATATTATAAAGAACACAATGTCAAATAATTAAATAAATTGCGCTTGCACGATTGAACTCTCAGATGCGATTATGGATCACTCACATGATATGAGTACTGAACAAAAGATCAATCAAGATCGACTCTGATGTTGAGAAAAATCCTCCACCTCGCCGCGTGATAGATGATTCTATAATTTTAGCGCTAAGCAATTAGCAATTAAAGTACACATGAATTTTTTTAAAAAGCCAAAGAACAAAGATTGAATCTCACCAGAACAACTGTGATCACAAATTCACTTAGATACCGCCGGTGGCCAAACAGGACATGAGGTGGGAGGTTCTCTTCGTAACTGCACGAATATTAGAAAAACACGATGCTAAATAATGAAGCAATCTATTATTGTAATATTAGCAAATAACACAAGAGATTAGATCAGGGAAACTGAGAAAGTGTGGCGTAGTCGTACTCACCGTGTCTCTGTGACTCTGCCGTCAGGGTGTCCGGCGGCGCCGGCGCAGTGACCGTGTCTCTCGCTCCGCCTGTTCGTGACTGCCTATCGAGATTAGATTAGGGAAAACCAAAAAGTCATGCTTACGCTAACTGCGCCATGCACTTTGTGGTCCGTCGAGAATTTCTTCGGCCGCTCGCGCTCACCACGGGCCGTCCGATCGTCATCCAGTTAAGCTTGTTGAAGCCCGTGGATCCCTGACGACGTATCGTTGATGACATGCCCGATCGTCACCCAGTTACTGCACCATGCATATGAAGCCGGAAGGCCGTGGGAAAACTGGTCCAGCCTGTCTTAGAAGTTAGAACAGGCCCAGTTCTTGGATGGGCCAATAGCCCAGGCAAGCTGAACCAACGCTGTGCCTCAGGTTACTCGATTCAGAGTCGTTGATTACTCGATTGTTACTGTACCACAGGTTACTTGATTGTTACTGTGCCGCAGGGTATGCCAGTGCATACCTGGCATACCCTGTGCCTCCGCCACTGTTTATAGATGTTGTAATCCAAATAGAATACCTACCATATAGCCGACTAGGATACTTTCCTTATAACTCTACCCCTTCAGAGTAAATAAGGAGGGACAGCGGTCCTCTGGTCGCCATGGTCATCCAGACCCAGATACAAATCCTGGGTTTAGTCTACGGTTATCTCATCGATACAAACCAACAGAGCACAGGACGTAGGGTTTTACGTCATCTTGACGGCCTAAACCTGTATAAATCTTGTGTCTTATGTCTCTGTTATCATCTAGTTCCTAATCACGTGCATCTCTATCAATCAATCTACCATCGTGGGTATACCCCTCGGTGACGATATTTAGTCGATAGTGCCCACTCACAAACGGTTTCAGTAGTGGATGACCATGCACGTACATACTGCTAGCATTCTCTCAACCTCTTCTAACATCAATGATTCACTTCGCATTTGTTTCGGATGACTTCCTCTCTTCCTCTTCGAAAACTGACTACTAATAATTAAGCTATATGTAGATGACGTGATAGAATACAGTGAGGCAGTAGATGAGAGATGCTCTCCTTACATCCTCTTCCTCTGGCTGGCAGCAGCAAATCTCGACTCCTCATGAGACACTCTTCGATCCTCTTCCTCTGGCTGGCAGCAGCAAATCTCGACTCCTCATTAGTCATGACCGCTGCCCCAGTCCATCCATCCCAGTTGGTAGCCTTCAGTTTTGTTGCGCGTTGATGATCGATTCCCTGCTCTGATCGTCACCATGTTTCCCCCACATTTCAGTAGTCGCAACCCATGCACACATCTGCCGGCGCTTCGTCCCTTGGAGCTTTGCACATAGAACCAACATGTTGCTCTCCTCCAATCAATCGATTCACACATTTCAACCTCCTTGTGCTCCACCAACGAATACACCAGCATGAGCGACAACGTTACTGTCCAATCTTCTGGTGAGAACGCATGGTGTACAGATTGCTCCGTTGTTGTAGTGGATCAGGTACAGTTGCAGGTTAATTATTTTATTTTTTCTGTGATAGTGTCACGATCAATCAATTATATACATGATTACAGGACACTTAATTACTTAATTAATCTGTCTTTCTACAACCTATTTATGTTAGGACTCCGATTCTAGATTGATATATAGAGCAGGATGGTTTGATCCTAGCTCATTGATCACTTGATCAAAGATCGCCAAACTTTTAGTTAACATGTCAGGTCACGCATGGAGACCATTTTCTATGTGCAGCTGCTTTCGCTTCGGAGAACATGGAGTGTTTGACCTGACGTCTGTCCTATCTTACTACTCTAGCATGCCTGCCTAGACTCCTGAAAATAGATCATTATTTCTCTCACATGTAGGCTCCGTTCGGCTTGCTGAATCTTGGCTGAAACTGACTGAAAACACTGTTTTGACTGAATTGTTGTGAGAGAAAAACACTCTTCCGGCTAAAAAAACAAGTCAAACAAGTCGAATATGGGGTAAGCCGAGCGGGGTCATACTTTTGTGTTGCAGCAACTGTTTATAAAAACTGATTAATGCTAATTGTGTTATATTTTGTATTGTGACTAAAATAAAAAATTGTAACGAAGACTCCTCATTTCTTACATTATTTACAATCCCGAAACGTGCAGGGAATATTCAGGCTTAGCATGTCAAAATAGAATATTTCCTTTGATCTTTACTCATAGCCACGCCAATTGTTCTCACTTACAAGTGACTTCCTTGAACCGAGGGCAAATGCTTTTGTGACCAACTGCTATATAATATATTGTCTTGGTATCCCGCAGCAACGCGTGGTGTATTTTACCTAGTTTATTAAGCTTGTAGTATTTTTATCCATTAGCTTCTTCTGATAGAAACCATTGTGTCCTACTACCATTCAAGATAGAGCCATCTATACTCTATAATATACATAAATTCAATCGATGATAGAATTACGTCTCATCCCCTATCTATATCTATAATATATACTCTTATAAAAAAAACCCACCAGCATGTAATTATGAATCTGCATGCACATGTGCAATTATGATAAACTATCTCTTCAAGTTTTTCAAAAGAAATAAACTATCTCTTCAAGCACTCTATCCACGCCCTCAAGCCACATCACCTGTTAACATGTTTTTAACTTGCAACATCATCCACTGTTGGGTTCATAAATCCGGTGTCCCTCACAGACCGGCTTCCCCGTAAAGGCTCGGCCCAAGCAGACAACGCGCAACTCATGGGCCGACCCAAAAGTCTAAAACAATAGGCTAGAAGGGCGGTCCAGTCACCGATCGGAAGGTCTGTTTAAGGAGGAACAGCGCCCGCTTGTCGACTCCGGCCCACCTCTCCGACCGGAACGCTCACTTCGGTCTCTAGCCGCCTCCGGACGGTCTCTCCGACCGGAAGGCCTGGCAAAGCACTACCTACGACTCTAACCCCACGTCTTTGACCAGGGTATGCAAAGACCCTGCTCACTGCTCTTCTTCGAGTGACGCAACCAAAGCCGACTGGGACCAACCGACCAGGGACGCCCGCCCGGAAAGGACCAGGGAACGAACGGAGAAAGCAAGGCAAGGCACTCAAGTCAAAACCATGATACCAGGGACCGTACCCTGTCACCTGCAGGAACAGTACTCTGCAACCGCCCTGACATAAACAGTATTGTAGGCGCCGACATTTTCCTCTACAGTATTGTGGACACCGTTAACTCCCATACGGTAAGGCCCCCCACATGCCTCTGGGTATCGACAGTGTTGTGGGCGTCGGGATTTACCATACCGAGTGAACGCGGTGAAACTCCTCACATGCCTCTAGGCATCAACAATATATGCAGGTGCCGACATCTATCATACCCAAAACAAGACGACGTAACCTTCCACATACAACCGACATCTAACAGTGTTGTGGGCGCCTACCATCCTCCCGTACCCGCTGGCGTGGGCAACAAGACTTAGAAGCATACGAACTCTCTCCCTCTCACTTGTAAGGTCACCCCCTTCATCTATAAAAGGAGACGTGCTCTCTCTCATGAGACTCAGATGATTCAAGTTCATACAGGCTAATCTAGTGTCGATCAAGTTCACTAGCTCACAACCACAAAACCGCTAGGTTCAAACCTCAAGCACACGCTTGAACACTAAGCTCATAGAGGAGCTCCTGTCGCTCTCGGCCCTTCCAACCGGAGCCGACTGGACCACTCGCGCACCCCATCTTTCTCCTTCTCGTTTGTAACCTCACTGCAAACTGCGAGCACCTAAGCTCAGGAATAAAGTCACCGACTGACTCAAATTGGACGTAGGGCATGTTGTCTGAACCAGTATAAACCATATGTCATTGAGTGCTAGGCCACCTCCGATCACAACGTGCGGCAAAACTACAAATATTTACTTGTTGGTCACTTTCTGCACCGACAGTTGGCGCTGTCCGTGGGGAGACGTTGTACGTTCAACACTTTTTGGTCATCGGATGGCCCACTTTTATGCCACCCTCGTCGTGGCGGGCTCAGGCGATACGGTTCGTTTCGGCTCGCTCGAGTTTCCCGCTCCCCCACCGGTTGGGATGCGGGTTCTACCCATCTTCGAGCCATCCTAGGCCTTCCTCTTCAGAAGTCTGGACTTCATCGTCGATCGGCTCAGCGTACTACACCTCCGTGAGGAGGCTCATGTCTTGGCACCCGTCGGAGGGGCGCCCTCCATCGACTCCAGGATGCACGACTTCGACGACGCGGCATCTGCGATTTATTCTGAGCAAACTCTCTGCTCAAACCCCACTGTGAGTAACGTACATGCTGTTATTTACTTACTATTCTCTATCTCTCGCCAATTACCCGGAGGAACCCTATTGTCCCCGACGTGACCGCCATACGACTAGTTCCCCCTATGGCCTCACGTCTTCCGCTGACGCATACGCCTAGGGGCTCCAAAGGATGCCAGTGCTGCCCCCTCTCGCATCCGAATTCGTGGGAATGGCGAGCTATGCTCCCACCTGTTTCCTTGACCTCATGGATGATGATGGTGAGAGTGACAGCTCCAGCATCAGCGACATGGCGCCTAGCCACCGTCCATCCTAGGAGTGCGCTATGGCGGACGCTCTGGGACACCCACCGGCAGAAGTAGAGTCCTCATAGACTCACACCTCATCGGACTCTCATGCGGAGACCCCTGAGCTCACACAGAAGCACGGCGAGGCACTATGACAGCAGTGGCTGCATCAGCCACTAACTACATCAACGTGCTCGACGCACCACACTACACCTCGTGCGTATAGACCGGCGAGCAGCGCCCGGGGTCACGCTCGTCAGGTCCAGCGCAACACCATGGATATGGGGAACAACCCCCCACAGTTCGCTTGGGCCAGTCAGAACATCACCGCCGCGGCAATGTGAAACAACCTGATTTCTGTGAAGGAAAATCCACATAGTCGAAGTATAATATGACTGTTGTAGATCATATTACCCAAATTCCAGTCGAATGCCACATCCATACAACGATAATATCAGAGTACAAATAGTGCGGAATTACATAAATTATTACATCGCCGCATTGGCGGAATCAAAAGTAGCATTCATTCAGAATAGCTTGGAGATAAGATCGCCAAAACTCGAGCGTAGGAACGAACCCCTCAATCGTCAAATTCCTCAGAGCTATACTCCTCAGCAGAACCTGTGTGCCAAAATTTATCAGTACGATTTGTACTGGCCACTCCCACCCTATGAGCAATGCTTTGTGGAAATTGGATGCAAGTTGGATATAATCACAAGGAACTTATAAGGCTGGGGTTTCCTATGTATTAGCATATCAAGTATATAATAGTATAGTCAAGTTTTAACACCATTCCCACACACACATTCCACCCCATTTCTGTCTAGAGCCAGGTTCCGATCCTGGGATCGATATACCACCATCTCCATATCATCACCATACCATCACTCAGTCGATAGGCCAACTCCCTCTCAGCACTGTCTCATGGCCCGTAGCCCCTGGCTACAACCGACACTCTCTCACGAGGGAAGAAGAGAAGAACTCATCTCGCTATCTAGTTTAAGCAAAACCCAGGAAAGGTCCATAGCCGACAAGTTGGCATATGTATCGATCGATCAACCATACACTCTGCAGAGGTTTTACATAACCACAAGATCTGCCTTCTTCGCTGACCGTCGTCAACTGGGCTGATTCCGGCCGCTTGCTAGCTTAGGATAATGCCACTCTACCATTCAGCCCTGGTACACCCCAAGTCTAGTCTTGGGTGGCTGAAACTATGAGTCATGAGCCAGGTCCACATGGTCTCCATGAAGTCTCAGAAGGGTGTGGGGGAAATCCTCTGTGCCTCGTACCTCCTTGCATTGTCCACTATCAACCTAGCAGTAGTGGCAATATCCTACCAAGTAGTCCAGCCGTCCCGCACCATATAGGGCGAGTGGTATGTAAGGCTTTTCGGTAAGTCTGAGTACTAGTAAGTCCTTAGGGATGACCAAGCCAGAATGTCTTCATCAAGGTTTTACCATGCCACCACAACACCTCCACCCTGGGCTCCTCCCATCATAGGTTCACACCCAGGGCCACCTCATATCACCATTTACCCACCACAGGTATCCATTCCAGGGGTGCCCAGGTAGCACCTCACGGCAAGACTTGCCCCAGGCTCATCGTATACTCCAACTTGGTCGACACAATCCTCACCCTCCACACACCCAAGTCACACACGCAGCACTCTCCCCAAAGTCCAGATAACTCCAGTTTCCACCACGCTTCAATATAGTATATATAGTGTAGTAGAAATAATAAGCAGTGAAATATAGCAGCGAGCGTGTGACTAGCCTAATAGTAGGGTGAGCAGGGGTAAGGTTGCATCAAGGTAAAGGCCATCAATAAAGCATACTATCATGCAAGTCCTATCATAGTGTGAAAATAACGATAAAGTAAGGCAATAGCAGTTCTATATTAGCCATGCGTAATAAGTGCTATGAGATTGGGTGGGATGTGGCACCTTCAGTGTAGTTGTCTCTGTACTCCTCACGGTACTCTCGGTCCTCGTCCGTCTGGTTCTCCTTCAAGTCTGCAAATGATCGCATTATAGTCACGTTAGCGATGTCTATAGAATAGCACAAAAATCAATGAAAATTC
Source organism: Miscanthus floridulus (assembly GCF_019320115.1). Classification (NCBI taxonomy): domain Eukaryota; kingdom Viridiplantae; phylum Streptophyta; class Magnoliopsida; order Poales; family Poaceae; genus Miscanthus; species Miscanthus floridulus. The sequence goes on from NC_089584.1 coordinate 108,497,736, forward strand.
AAAAGAGCCAAATGCACTCAAACATGGGTTCATTGCGTAGAGCTCGATTTTAGATGAATTTTGGTCCTGGTCTTGTATTTTTCTGAGTTCGTATGAATTAGTTATGAATTTCTGAAGTTTCAACCATTTCTGAAAATGGAAAAGGCTGAATTAATCTTGGGCTAACACGTGTCACACTCCTGTTGGTCCACGTGGCATGCTGACATCAGTATGATGTTAGCATGACATCATCATCTCGGTTCTGGTACTGACAGGTGGGTCTAGAGCAGCTGACGTTAGCATGACATCATCATGACATCACCTCTGCTGTGTTTGTCACTGACAGGTGGGTCCCACATGGCGGTGTTACTAACATGTGGCCTCGGTCAACGGTCAACGTTGATCGATCAATGGCCAATACAGGTCGAGCCTCAATTGGGCTGGTTGGGCCTGGATTTGGGTCAGGCTTGGCCCGCCATGTGGCGCGCGCTGGTGCGGCCACGTTGTCTTACTGGGCCACTAATGGGCTATGATCCATGGGCGCAGGTGAGGCGTGGTTCATGGTGAACCCGCATGTGTTGGTCCATAGACCGCAGAGCCGGTCTATGAAGGACTTGGTCCATTTACTCCTTCCCAGGGTTCGGTTCACGTGCACGACATGGTCGTGGTCGGAGCTCAGTGGAACTACTCGGGACGTGGTCGACGTGGTCATGGTCAGAGCTCGGCGGAGCTGCTCAGGACGTGGTCGATGTGGCTCATGGTCGGAGCTCGGTGTGGCTCGCTTTCATCCTTGGATGGATGGGTACATGGTGAGTCGTTGTCACAATGAAGCTGTGTCGTCGTGGAAGATGTTGATGAAGAGAATTCCCATCAAGTTCATCGAAAGATCAGCACGCACAGTGCACGGACGTGTGGCTGGCAAGGGGAAAATCCCCTTCTCTTCCCCGATGGGGCTCCCGTCGGCGGTGAGGTCACCGGCGAGCCCCCGCGGTGGCGCTAGCGTCTGATTAGGGTAGGCAATAGCTTCCCCATGCCATGGCGACTGTGACGATGGGGTCAGGGCGATGGCTAGGGCTTCCTAGGGCTCTAGCCATGGTGAACGGCGGTGTGGGTTCATCAGCATGCATGGATAGGGCTGCAGTGGTAGCGAGAGCCCAGTTGGAGGAGCGTGTGAGCTCCACGGTGCTTCTACGGCCATGGTGGGCGTGTTGAAGGAGCTCCTAGTGCTCCCAGTGGCTCCGGCCATGGTGGTGGGGGCAAAGTAGAGGCGGTGGCGCTCCGATGGGGTGCGGTGTGGCAACGTAGGGCTCCAGTGGGCTTCTTCCTTGGCTAAGGTGAGCACGGTGTGTCTCTCATCATGACAGAGCCAGTTGGTGTGTCAACGTCGCCTTTACCGCGATGTAGAAGACGTAGTGGTCTCACCATGGTTGTGCTCTTGGCCATGGTGAGCGTGCCCATGCATGTGTGCTCCTGCTCCAATGTACAATGTCATGGCTGGGGTCCTCCTTTTGGCTGATGGCAGCACGCATGGCGCGTCCTGGGTCTCGGCAAGCATGGCCATGGTGGTCTCCCTAGCTAACCAGTTGGGCTAGGCTAAAGCTCGAAGCTTCAGCAAGGTTTCGATCATGGCGGTGCATGTTCCATTTGGCTAGGGAGGTGGTCTCAGCAAGATGGCTCACCGCGGGGAGCTCAAAGGCGATGGTGGTGGTGCGGTGTCGTCGGTGTAGCAGAGCCGAGCTGGGATAGAGGTACTCACCGTCTTCCACACCGGTGGCTCCTCCCTTCTTGCTCTGACTGCGGCGTCCTTCTCTGTGCCTCTCCTTCTCCTCTCGTCCCTCGGCTTAGTGTGTTGGTGCAAACCGCACGGCTCGTCAGTGGCTTGTGCGCGCGTGGGCGGTAGGGTGCTGCTGGGCCAGCTTTGTGGGCCATGCGCATGAGTGGGAGGGTAGGCGGGCTTGGCTGGGCTGGCTCACAAGGCCGAGCAGGCCTGGGCTGCTGTTGTTCCCTCTTCTTTCCTATTTCCTTTTCTTTTTCTATTTCTTTTTGTATTATGTTACACTTCTTTCATGTATATAAATCAAAGTGGCATATTTCTCCTTTGGTATAATGTCCCATGGTGATAAACATTGGTCATAGTATATGTTGGGATATTAATCCCATGTTAGTACATTTATTTATAAACAAGTATTTGTTAGCTTTTATTAATCAACACATAAACCCAAATAAAATCCAAATCACCATGTTGAATATAATGCAACTTGATGTATGCTATGTGGTAAAATAAATTCAAGGTGATGAGGTGAGATACTTGTGCAAGTCATGTAGGTTTAGTTAGATTACGACTAATGCAACACTTAGGGTTAGTTCCTACAAATGTCACTCATCATCTCATGGGGTTTTGAAGAAAAAAATTTGTAGTTGGGATTTTTGGTGTGTGGATTTTTGGGTTGTTACACAATGCTTCTGCACGGCCTATCCGAACCGAACAACCCTCATAAATAGGCGATCCACCAGAACCTCCGGGCACTAGTGGAGATCGCCACCGTGCAATAGGCGGAGAGCTCCATATCGCGACGCCAACTCACGACATCACTCCCCACCAGGGGAATAGGGATGTAGCAGATGGGTCGCTCCACCCGATCCCCACGATGGTCGCCGAGTGCGGCATAGGAGGCTGCATTGGCACCTCACCTTGACTTGACGACCGCTCCATACCGACCGCCTATCTACGCGTGGCTCGGGCCAAATCAAGACACACATAGCAGCAACCAGAGTCCTAGCCCTAATGGCCCGGGACCGCGGACCTATGTCCAAAACCTCCAGCAAGCATCTCTCCCGCCATGCTCCAATGGAGGCTAGGGCAAAGGTTAGGCCAAGCGCTAGGATCAGGATGAGGGCCCCTCCACGTAGAGGGGGAAAAACAGAAAGGATCGCCGCCGACCGGCCAACTCCGTGTTGGACGCCACGGCTAATCACTTGGGCATGCGGCCCCAGCAGGACCCTTTGGGCCACTTCCACGAGCTCATGGAGGGCCCGTGCACCAACTACGACTACCCCGCCAAACACCTCTACAAGGACTACCAACTCCTCAAGCGTCTTCTACGGCAGGCTGGCTGGCCAAAGGAAGAAAAAGGCGAAGAAGCAGCGATCGAGAAAGGGGGCATAGCGGGCAAGGATCTGAACGACTGAAGGTTGAAGTGATCCAACCGGACACCTACTGACTGAAGGACAACAACGACGACATTCTCTCCAAACGCTTGGAACAACTATGTCGTTTTTCTTCCCCTAAGTTTCAGTCTTACCATTATTTACTTAGAGTATGCTCCTAGGAAAGCACCCCGACCAGAACATTTTTTAGCCCATGGTGCTCGGGAGCTCCACTAGGGTGCCCTACTACCTCTCTGTTTTGTTTACTATCATATGGTGAAATTCCTTCCTACCCGACCAAAAGGGGAGCTCATTCCTTTAATTTTCCTTACGTAGCTTTGCTTTAAAACATTCCGACCGATCGCACCCCGCCTTTCCCTATGGTTACGAGCAGTTGAGCCTCACGGGCCATGCCCTGGGCTCCCAAGGTTGCAGCCTACAGGACAAACGGATAGGTACAAGAGAGAAAGAATAAAAAACAAAATTATGCTAAGGGAAAACTAAGAAACAAAAGGGAACAAGCTTCCCCGAATGGAGTGACTCCATCACAGAAAATGAAACCAACTGTAGTCATTAAGCGCATAGGAACATTTACATGGAGGCTCTCCCATGAACATAAACTTTTTACGTTCACTAAACTACTTATATTTTACAAGCTATTAGACCGGCTCGGCGGCATCTGCTGTTAGAGCAATCGGTGAAGGCGTGGGCTGCTCACTCCCTGGTGGCATGATGTTTGGCTCGGTCGAAGCTAGGGTGACATCCACCTTTGACCTAGGCTCTGTGCCATCCGTAGGCTGGGCAACGTCCTCCCCATGCATGCTTCTGGCCATGTCTTCACGATGGACGTCCATCACCCACTGAGCAAAGACTTGCTCTGCCACTGACCTTGCGTGCGGCAGCAAGCTCTCTCTGATCGATTGGATATCCTCTGTGCTCAAGCCTTCAGCATACCCACTGTAGATAGTAGCAAAGTCCAGGTTCAGGTGGTGCATCGCCACCGAAGTCAGCACCCCTGATGCCCTGTAGAATAGTTCACTCGTGATAAGGTCTCAGACCGCATTCGAGACCTCCGCTAGCTAGATGGCGGGCGCGCTAGTGCTTGGTACTAACCCAAAGACTTCCGAGATGATGAGCTAGGCAATATTGTAGATCTAGTCAAGTTCCCCCTTGAGAGCACGATGCTCTTCATGGGACTTGGCCAGCTCCTCTACATTCCAACTGAAGGTCGCCTTGATCATCTCTAGGTCCTGCTCCAGCATCTTCACCCTTCCGCCCAGCTCTGAAAGAAGAGCAACAAGCTCGAAAATAGGCCGAAGGAAAAAACCAACATGATGAAAAACAAAAAAGGTATGTACCGACACGAAAGTTCTCAAGGATGGAGAATTCCTCCACTTGTCGAGTCGCCTGCGCGCACAGTCGGGCGTTCGCCTCCTTCGTCCTCATCACCCAGCCCTGAAGCGCGAGCACCTCCTAGTTCGCCTCCGACCAGGCCTTTTGCTCCAACTCTAGGGCCTTCCATGCTAACTCCAGGGTGCTCCACTCTGACTCAAGGGCCACCAAGGACTCTTGAAGTGCCACCTTGGTGTCCGCTAGAGATGTCCGCAACCCCGCCTTGGTCTCCGCCTAGCGGGTCTTCACCGCCTCAAGCCCTTGGTCGGTGGCTGTTGCTTGCTCTGTTGCGTGCTGCCCCTCTGCCCGTGCCGTGGTCGCCTCGGCCACCTAGTCCTAGGACTCATGGTGAGTGGACTCTAGCTGATGCTCAAGCTCAGCCATTAGGGCGTGCTCCATTCAGAGGAAGCGGGACTTATGGGACGACATCACCTTCAGACTCTACAAAAAATAAGCATGCTAAGGCAACCAATAAAAGATTCAGAGTTCAAAGACAAGTATGGGAAACTCACCTCCACGGCAAGCTGTAGATCGACCTCGACTAACTGCTGAGCAGACTTAACTCGCTCCTAGGCGTCTTTGAGCCTCGCGGACAAGTTGGCGAGTTCAGACATCGCGACATGTCCTTGCCCCCAAGGATGTCCCAAAGCTGACCCTCCTGCGAATCCTGAAGGATGAACCACACCTTTGTTGGGTCCTTAGGGCAGGGCCACTCCAGGTCACCCTCCAGCAGCCCACCAGAGGGCCTAGCCTCCAATTGAACTACCGCCAGCTCCTACGATGACACCGGTAGCTCCACCATGTCATCAGCCTCATTGTTCGATGGGATATCCACCACCTCGGTTGCACGGGCCATCGTCGGGTGTTCCAACTCTGTCCTGGCCACATCCCCCACTGATGCCTTTGCCTCCAACAATAAGGGTGAGCCATGCAGCCCTCCAACCAATGAGGCAGAGAGCTCGACCTCCCTCGCCTCTTCCACCATAGCTGGTGGAGGAGGGGCCGCGAGAGTTACCTCCGACACGACCTCCATAGTCAACACCGGGATTGCCACTAATGTCGCCACCACTGCTACCACCATACCAGCAACTGACCCAAGGGGCACCACCCCCAGAAGGGAAGACTTCACCACCGCCACCCTATTCCCCCCATCTCTCACTGCGACACGCTGTAGGGTGGGCCTCCAAGTCTCCCGCATGGGAGTTGGGGCGATGCTCAACCCTGACATCGCCTGGCCACTCACAAAAAGTGCAGATAAGTCATAAAAGACTCAACAGCAAAAGATCAAAAAGGGACAAAGAAAAAACGTACCGTGGGGTAAGCAGCACTACTCTGAAGGCAGGACATGAAGTCGATGGGCCTATAGGGCAAGGGTCGCTCTCAGGATGCGACCCATGCCCCCTCGCTTTAGTCGGGGTGGAGTCCTCCTAATCAGCTCTTGCCTAGCCTACGGGTCGCCGCGACCCTCGGCTCGAGACTCCTCGACCGGAGCAGCAGGTAGGGCATCCTCTGGCAATGAGTCGCACGACGCACAGGTGCCAGTCCTCTCCTCGGACCACCCAACTTGCTTGGCCACGTCCATGGCAGGCGGGGCATTCTCCGGCTGCAAGTCGCGCATTGGCACCGCTCCTGGCGATGCACTAGTGCTAGTCCGCTTCTCGAACAACCTGGCTTGCTCGATCGCGTCTACGGTAGGTGGGGACGGGACCAGTGACACCACCAAGGGGCGCGGTGACTGCGTCCACTTTGCCTCCCATTTGCTGGCTATGTCCGTACTCGCTGCACGCTTCCTCAGCACGTGAACCACTGCGCGCTTTTCCACCTCCTGCTCATCACCAGCAGACATCGCTGCAGGGTCACGATGCTCCACCGAGGTCACAATGACCTCCCAATTTTCCTCCTCATTGAAGAAAACCATTGAAAGCATCTAGGCCCCTAGTTGGATTTCGGTGATTAATGTCAATACAAGATTACTATGACTAATGTGTGTTTTGCAGAGGCAATTAAGTTAGGTCATGGTAATGGAGATCGATTGGGCAATCGAGGTTGTCATGCCCCTACGATGGAAATCATTTCGGTTCTCAAAGGATGGACGACAAGGTTAAGGATGACTAGTTCTAAGTGTCAATTGGAGTTGAAGAGACACTTAGAGTAGTTTAGGACTTTGTTTTTCCTTTGGCCGTACTATGAAGGGGGGTATGAACGGGTAGCTTGACCTAGTTGAGTCTAGTGAGTTAAGTGTGGTGCACACTTATTAAAACTAGCTCTAGGTAGCTCCTATGAATGCCTAAGATCCTTTGGAGCAAACTTCATTCACATATGTTCAAAAGTTGGAAGTGAATGGAGTGTCAAACACTGACTGGACGCTGGCTCCGATGCGACCGGACGCTGGCCGCAGGGTCCGGTCAGTTCATTTGACTGAGGTAATCAAGTCTGGTGTGACCGGACGCTGAGGGCCAGTGTCCGGTCGACTCCAGTAAGGGTCTAAACTTGGGAAAGAGTGACCGGACGCGTCCGGTCAGTGGTGACCGAACCCTGAGTATCCAGTGTCTGGTCGTTTACAGTAAGCATCCAAGAGCGACCGGACACGTCCGGTCGGTACTGACCGGACTCTGACAGCGTCCGATCATCACTTGAAAACTGTACGCGGGATGAACTGACCGGAGCGTCCGGTCAAAATGATCGGAGCGTCTGGTCATCCCGCAGAAGCTCATAACGGTTCGTTTTTTAGGCTGCCTTATAAATAGAAGCTCCACTCATGAGTGGAGCAACTTTTGCTCATTCCAACAGCTGAGAAACACGTTTGTGAGTGCCAAGAAGAGCAAGGTCCTAGTGAGGTGTTTGTGATTTGAGAATCCAAGGTAGTAGCCTCACTAGCAAATCAAGAGTAGCAAAGTGTGCATCCATCTTCTCATTAGGCTTTGCGTGGTCAAGTGAGAGTTCATGCTTGTTACTCTTGGTGATCGCCATCACCTAGATGGCTTGGTGGTGATTGGGAGTTTGGTGTTCACCCGGCGGAGCTTGTGGGTGACCCAACTCAAGTTGTGAGCGGCTTTGGGTGATTCGCCGTGACGGAGTGTCGAAGAATCAACCCGTAGAGAGCACTTGATCCTTGCGCGGATCAAGGGGGAGCTACACCCTTGCGCGGGTGCTCCAACGAGGACTAGTGGGGAGTGGCGACTCTCCGATACCTCGGCAAAACATCGCCGCGTTCCTTTCTCTCTCTATTTACTTTGAGCACTTACTTTGAGTATTTAAGTTGAGCAATTCAATACTTGTTTTACATTCATAGAATTGCTTGCTAGAGTAAGTTTGGAACATAGGTTGCGAGGTTGTTGTGCATTTGTTTGATATAAACACTTTTCTAGGCACAACGGGTTAATTGGGCTATCCGTAGGATTTGATTATTGCAAGAGAATTTAGAATTAGCCCAATTCACCCCCCCTCTTGGGCATCTTGATCCTTTCAATTGGTATCAGAGCCTCATGCTCATGTTTTTAAGCTTAATCGCTTAGAGCAAGATGTCTCACGGGGATGGACCTCCTCCTATCTTTGAGGGAGATGATTTTCCATATTGGAAAATCCGCATGGAAGCGTACTTAGAAGCTCTAGACATTGGAATACTTAGAGCCGCCTCTTAAGGGTTCCCAACACCTAAGAATGCCGCACAACTTCAAGGCGATGAAGTGAATTATGAAAAATGGAATGCAAAGGCTCGCAACACCATCTTTAGAGGCCTTTGCAAAGATATGTTCAATCGTGTAAGGAACCACAAAGATGCCCATGCACTATGGTCGGACGTTTGTGCGCTCCATGAGGGAACCAAGAGTGAGCATGAGGAACGCTACCATCTTGTGATTAAAAAGCTAAATTCTTTTGAGATGTTTCCCAAAGAAAGTGCTAATGAGATGTATTCTCGATTAAATGTTCTTGTAGAGGAAGTCAATGGGCTTGGACTTACTCAAATGTCACCATTCGATGTTGTGAGAAAAATCTTGGGTGATCTTTCCACCGCTACATCGACACAAATCTTGGGAAAGATCAATGCTCATGAGATGTACATGCACATCACACCACAAGATGTCTCATCCTCTACAAAGAAGAAAGAGAAGGACTTAGCATTCAAAGCTAGCCAAGACAAGGGCAAAGCAAGACTTGAGTATGAGAGCTCAAGTGATGAAGATGATGAAGAAAGCCTTGCCCTCATGGTGAAGAAGACCACCAAGATGCTAAAAAGGCTAAACAAGAGTGGCATCAAGTTTGATGGCAAGAAGAAGAAGTTCTTCACTAGCTCAAGAAGAAAGCCAATCTCCAAGATGGATTGCTACAATTGTGGTGAACTTGGCCACCTAGCTCATCAATGCACAAAGCCCAAGAAAGACAAGTTCAAGAACAAGGGCAAGAAAGATGATTCAAGCGATGAAGATGAAAAGAAAAAGAACAAGCCATACAAGAAGAGAGATGGCAAAAAGAGGGACTTCTATAAGAAGAAGAAGAGTGGCAAGGCCTACATTGTCGGTGATTGGCTCACGGACATTGATTCATCAAGTGGATCATCCGATGATGATAGTGACGATGAAAAGGTGGCCGCCATTGCTATTGATCTTGCATCTTCACCGCCACCATCGCCATCATCCTCTACACACCTATGCCTTATGGCCAAAGATGAACGCAAGGTAACTAAGAGTGATGATAGTAGTGATGATGAACATGCTAGTGATGATGATAACGATAGCGATGATGATGACTCACCTACATATGATGATCTTGTCAAAATACTAAGAAAATATACTAAGATCATTAGAAAAAGTAGAGCTACAAATGAAAAACATGATGCTAAAAATAATCCACTCTTAGCTAAGTGTGATACATTAGAAAAGGCTAATGATGAGCTCAAAGAAACAAATGATTCTATATCATCCAAACTCAAGGAGCTCAAATCTTCTAAGAAAGAGCTTAAAGATAAAAATGATAAACTTGAGTGGGTGCACAATGAGCTTATCACTAGTCACAATAAGCTAAAGGATGAATATACAACTCTAAAGATCAATTATGATACCCTTATTATTGCACAAGAATTCTTACCAAATGAGCCACATGATGCTACTAACCATGTTGTTAAGATTTATATAGCTACCTCATGTGATGATTTAATTGATGAAAGCATTGAACATGGATCTAGTAGCAAGGGCAAGCAAGTGGTTGAGTGCAATGACTATGATGAGTATGTCAAGCTCAAGAGTGACAATGAGAAGCTCATGAAAGATCTTGAAGAAATGAAAAGTCACAACACCATTGTGCTAGAAACTCTTGATCATGATAAAGAGGTGATCCTTGAGAATGAGAAGCTAAAAGAAGAAATCAAGAAACTCAAGGAGGAAAAGAACAATGATATTCTCAAGGAAGAGAACAAGAAGCTCAAGATGGAGAAAGAGCATCTTAAGGTGGGATTGAGCAAGTTTGCTAGAGGCAAGCATCTCTAAAGTGAGCTACTCATGAATATCGTCATGAAGATGGATAGAAGTGGCATTGGATATATGGCAAGTGTAGAGAAGAAGAAGGCTCAAGCTCAACACCAACAATCAAAGCCAAAGCCAAAGCCAAAGAGATGTTTTGAGTGTGGACAAGAAGGCCACTTTGCTCATGAGTGTCAAACTCTACCACCACAACCCTTGCCCAAGCATGCTAGACCCTTTGCTTTCAACGCTCACTACATGCTTAGAAAAGATTCAAGTGGAAAGATGAAAGTCATGTTCTTAGGTCCCCCCCAACAAGAGTAGGCCTAAGAAAATTTGGGTGGCTAAGTCACTTATTGAGAAGATGAAGGGCCCTCAACAAGTTTGGATCCCTAAAGCTTGAATCTCTTGTGTGTAGGTGAACTACAAGACCGGTGGAAGTCATTGGGTTATTGATAGTGGTTGCACTCAACATATGATCGGTGATCCTCGTATGTTCACCTCACTAGATGAAGAGGTAGATGGACAAGAGAAAATAACATTTGGAGATAATTCAAAGGGCAAGGTCAAAGGATTGGGCAAAGTGGCAATATCAAATGATCATTCCATCTCCAATGTGCTCTATGTTGCTTCATTGAGTTTCAACTTGCTATCCGTTGGACAATTGTGTGATCTTGGCTTCCAATGCTTGTTCACCGAGAAGGAGGTGGTTGTATCTAAGGTAGATGACAATCAAGTGATATTCAATGGATTTAGATACAACAACTTATATCTAGTTGACTTTACCTCCGAAGATGTAAACTTGAAGACTTGCCTATTCACCAAAACAACACTTGGGTGGCTATAGCATAGAAGACTTGCTCATGTTGGGATGAGCTCACTCAAGAAGCTTATGAAGAATGATTTGGTGAGAGGGTTGATGGATGTGAAGTTTGAGAAGGACAAGCTTTGTAGTGCATGTCAAGCCGGCAAGCAAGTTGCAAACACTCATCCAACCAAAGCTTTCATGTCAACCACAAGAGTGCTAGAACTTCTACACATGGATTTATTTGGACCAACAACATACAAGAGTTTGGGAGGAAATCTCTATTGTCTTGTGATTGTGGATGACTATTCAAGATATACATGGGTGTTCTTCCTTCATGACAAATCCAAAGTTGCATCTTGTTTCAAGAAGTTTGCCAAGAGAGCTCAAAATGAATTTGAAGTGAAGCTCAAGAAGATAAGAAGTGACAATGACAAAGAGTTTGACAACACAAACATAGAAGCTTATTGTGATGAAGTTGGAATCAAACATGAAGTCTCCGCAACCTATACTCCTCAACAAAATGGTGTGGTTGAGAGGAAGAACCGGACTTTGATCACTCTTGCAAGGACAATGCTAGATGAGTACAACACCCCCGAAGCTCTATGGGCGGAAGCAATCAACACCGCATGTTATGCATCCAACCACCTATTTCTTCAAAAGTTCCTTGTCAAGACTCCATATGAGTTGCTCAATGGGAAGAAGCCGGACGTCTCCTTCTTTAGGGTGTTTGGTTGCAAGTGCTACATCTACAAGAAGCGGCAACACCTAGGGAAGTTTCAAAGACGTTGTGATATAGGTTTTCTTGTTGGTTACTCATTGAAGTTCAAAGCATATAGAGTATTTAATCATGCCACCGGCTTGGTTGAAGAAACATATGATGTGGAATTTGATGAATCTAATGGCTCCCAAGGAGCACATGAGAATCTTGATGATGTAGGTGATGAACCATTGAGGGAGGCTATGAAGAATATTCCGATGGGAGACATCAAGCCAAAAGATGATGAAGATGATGTACAAATCATTAACCAACCTTCTTCATCAAGTATACCACAAGATGGTGAAAAAAATGGGAGAGTAGAAAATGAAGATACTCATATCTCCTATGAGCAAATGGTGGTACAAGCACAAGATGTTGATGCTCCACAACCTCCTCTTCAAGTGGTCAATAGAAGAAATACACCTCTCCTACAAGATCATCCACAAGATCTCATCATAGGGAGTCCAACAAAGGGGGTGATGACTCGATCTCAAAAACTTACTTCATTCATTGCTCATCACTCTTTTGTCTCTTGCTATGAGCCTACCAAGGTAGAAGAAGCTCTTAAAGATCCGGATTGGATCAATGCCATGCATGAAGAGTTGAACAACTTCACTCGCAATGAAGTTTGGAATCTTGAAGAGAGACCAAAAGGTGCAAGAGTCATTGGAACGAAGTGGGTGTTCCGAAACAAGCAAGATGATCAAGGTGTTGTTGTGAGGAACAAGGCAAGACTAGTTGCAAAGGGGTTCTCTCAAGTTGAAGGTTTAGATTTTGGAGAAACCTTTGCACCGGTTGCAAGATTAGAAGCCATCCGTATCCTTCTTGCATATGCATCACATCATGAAATGAAACTATATCAAATGGATGTGAAAAGTGCATTCTTAAATGACTTTATTAATAAACTAGTCTATGTTGATCAACCTCCTGGGTTTGAAGACCCTAGATATCCTAATCATGTTTATAGGTTGTCCAAGGCACTATATGGGCTTAAGCAAGCCCCAAGAGCTTGGTATGAGCGCCTTCGGGATTTCCTTATTGAGAAGGGCTTCACCATTGGGAAGGTCGACACCATACTATTCACCAAGAAGCTTGATGGGCATATCTTCATTTGTTAAGTATATGTTGATGATATCATCTTTGGATCATCAAATGAAGACTCATGCAAAGAATTTGGTGAATTAATGTCTAAGGAGTTCGAGATGTCAATGATTGGTGAGCTTACATTCTTTCTTGGTTTTCAAGTCAAGCGAATGAAAGAAGGCATCTTCATCTCTCAAGAGAAATACACAAAAGATCTTCTCAAGAGATTCAAGATGGATGAATGTAAGCCAATCAAGACCCCAATGCCTACCAATGGACATCTCGACCTAGATGTGGGAGGTAACTCGGTTGATCAAACTCTCTATCGTTCTATGATTGGTAGCTTGTTATATTTAACCGTATCTAGGCCCGACATCATGTTTAGTGTGTGTATGTGTGCTAGATTTCAAGCTAGTCCTAAGGAAACACATTTAATTGCCGTAAAAAGAATCCTTAGGTATCTTAAGCACACACCAAGCATTGGCCTTTGGTATCTCAAAGGAGCTTTATTTGAATTAATTGGCTATTCTGATTCGGACTACGCCGGATGCAAAGTTGATAGAAAAAGCACATCCGGAGGGTGCCATTTGCTTGGTAGATCACTTGTGTCTTGGTCCTCCAAGAAACAAAATAGTGTGGCTTTGTCCACCACCAAAGCGGAATACATTGCCGCGGGTGCTTGTTGTGCACAAATATTGTACATGAAACAAACTTTACTAGACTATGGAGTAGTTCTAGAGAAAGTATCTCTTTTGTGCGACAATGAAAGTGCGGTAAAACTTGCAAATAATCCAGTTCAACACTCTCGCACCAAGCATATAGATATCCGCCATCACTTTCTAAGAGATGATGTAGCTAAAAATGATATATCATTAGAAGGTGTAAGATCCGAAGATCAATTAGCGGATATCTTCACTAAACCACTAGATGAGGCTATATTTTGTAGATTGCGGAATGAGCTCAATGTACTTGATTTTAGTAACTTCACTAAAAATTGAGCTTGTGTTGTCCCTTGCATTCATTGTAATATACAACATGTTTAATTTGTGGCAATGCACATAGGGCTTGTCTAACATGGTTAAGATAACCACCGAAAAGCGTGTGAAGAAGCTTAACCTTGGATCAAACTTGACAAGCAACTAGATTTACTTACAAGTATTGCATATGCATGAATGTTGTTTTGTCGTTTTGTTCCATTTGCTCTCTTGTTGCCTATTTTCCTAAAAAGAATTATAGCCTAAGGCAAAATATTTTAAAAAATATGAGGGTTTGAGAGAGGTCACTCACATCAGTCCCAATTGGTGTTTATTTTGATCTTATTCAAGTTGGGACTTGATTGGGAACAGGCAGTGCGAAGGAAGGTTGAAGATTTGCAGGAAAAGGTGTATCGGACGCTGCACCGGACGCTGCTATTCAGCGTCCAGTCAGTTCACAGGAGGTGAACTGCTGATGAAGGAGTGACCGGACGCTGCGACTGTGCGTCTGGTCAGGAAGGGTTCAGCGTCCGGTCGATCAAGGAAGGACAAGCAGTACTAACCGGACCCTGCCTGCGTCCGATCATGGACCACTGGACGCGTCCGGTCCCGATTCCAGAGGTTTTGGACCTCTCTGGAATCGACCGGACGCTGGGTGGTAGCGTCCGGTCGCTACCACTGAAGCGTCCGGTCAGTGGATCTCGCGCATCTTAAGGACTCTTTTCCCCGTTTCCTTTTCTGTCACGTTTTGGGGGATTACTTAACCGTACCCGTGTCCTCTGTCTCCCGTCGTGCCCTAGCCCGAGTAGCCGCATAGTCGCGTCGCCGCCTCCTCGCGCCCAACCTCGCCATGCCACTGCTCCCGACCCCCTCGCTAGCCACACGTCACCATACCGCACCCACAGCCACCGCGCTCCAGCCGAGCCCACAGCCAAGCTACGTGCCCCGTCCTCGCACGCCACCGCGTCAGCACCGACCCGCCACAGCCACGCGCCACCGTCCCACGCGCCATCGCGCCTGCTCAGCATCACGCCGAACCCCTCGCGCCCTAGCTCGCCGCTCCGCCATTGCCAAAGCTGCCCGTCTTCACGCCGAGTGCACTAGCCCTACCATCCCTTGATTGGTAAGGCAAGTTTTGTGTTTCAATCTTGATCTCCACTATTGTGACCTAGATCAAATTTTCAATGCACTGATTCCCCATTGCATTCAGGGCTTTTGACCCAACCCCAGCCGGTTCCGAGATCCCTCGCGTGACATCTTATCTCTTCTTAGATCGCTGGTCGTCAGGTAGAAAGCCACTCGATTCAAGTTCGCATCTATATTGCTTTCTCTATTAGGATTTCGCATCTATTAGCAATATGGTATTTATTTGTATATCCATCTATTCTATCGTGTAGCGAGTCGGTTCCGTTGTGTTTCGTCTGGCAGTTGGCAGTCAACTCGGAGCCAAGCTCGCGAGTAAGGATCGAGGCCAAGCCTCGAAAGCGGTAGTTTGACAGTTGATCTTCATCAGCGACAGTTTACCATCTTGTCAGTTCAGATGGCTCGCACCAAGAACGTTGGTGGTGGCCCAGGTGATGATGATCGGAGGCCCCTGCCTCACCAGCCAGCCGGATCTAAGGGCAAGTCAACCAAGCAGGTAACTTCCAAGAAGCGGAAGTACCCCGACGCGGAGACAGCGAGAGCAGCAGCTGTTGTAGAGGCCACAGAGCGTGTCGAGAGAGGTGGTACCCGCAGCAGAGTTGTCATTACAGATCAGCCAGTTTCACCCGCAGTCAGAGCTGCGATTGAGGAGGTTGAGCGTCGTCACAGTAGTCCAGCTGGGACTGCCACGTTTGCAGGACGACGGGTCGCCATTGAGGAGGGTCCATCAGCACAGCAGCAGCCCCCACCAGTAGAGCCTCAGCCAGCCCAGGAGACTCAGGAGAGTCAGGAGACCAAGCTGGCACCTCAGCTACGCCGCTCGAGTCGTACTAGTGCTGCAGTTCTACCGAGGCCAGTTACACAGCGCAGGGGTTCACGCCCTCCGCCCAGACCACAGGGTCCGCCTCCAGTGGTTCACCTCAACTTGAGGGCCGCTACAGCTAGACAGGTTCAGCAGCTACGGTTTGTTGAGTTTGAGGTCTGGTTTCCTCCGAGGAGGGATGAGAGAGCAGCTGAGGGGTTCTACACGCCACTACAGGAGGATTTCTATAATGCATATCTTAACAGTGGGGCAGTGTTCAGATCTCAGAGGGTCTGTCAGATAGAGTCCATTGTGGCAGCAGCCGGAGAGAGCATTCGACCATACTTATCATATTTACTAGGACTGACAGATTTGATAGGACGGACGGGCATATATGTACCTTCTTGGGTCCGTCAGTTTTATGCCTCGCTCTACATCGATCCTCATCACAGATTCATTCACTTTGTTTTCAAAGGCAAAGACTACAGAGTGACGAGTGGTAGAGCCAGAGAGATACTGAGGCTACAGGAGCAGCCAGTTAAAATGCATGAGGTTTGCTATGGACATCAGGAGCTGCCCAGGCGTCCTCATGGAGGGCAGGTGCCCCCTACAGATTTAGTGTGGCATTGCTTCAAGGAGCCTTTTGGTGAGGGGTCGAGCAGGAACCCCAGTGACTTGACTCCTACAGCGAGGGTACTAGAGGCTATCATCAGGAGGACACTGCTTCCCAGGTTGGGATACAGGGAGGGACTGACTCGCTTACAGCTCTGGTTTCTCAATGCCATCATGTAGATGATAGTATTTGATATCTGGGATCTTCTGCTTTTAGAGATGGAGGACACAATAGCTAAGGGATTCAAGGGTCGCAGGTAGCTTCCCTATGCTCACTGGATCACGTTCCTCATCCGTAGAGTTGTGCTTGATAAGCCCCCTAGTATGATGGATGAGTATACAGGTGCCACCACAGAGTTCCCGGCTTACAACCTGTCATAGAGGATCAGACACGCCACTCCTCACGCACCTAGATAGCCTAGCCGTTGTCCCGACGTGCCAGAGTCCGCAGCTCAGCAGGATGAGATCATCAGAGGGATTGCAGCCACTGAGGAGGAGGAGCTAGAGGCACAGCAGGAGGTGAGCGAGTATAGTGATAGCTCTGACAACGACTACCAGCCTATACCTCAGATGCCTCCTCGTAGACATGATGCAGAGGCAGGTAGCTCCAGTTTTGCACCACCTGCTCCGCAGATAGACCCCGCTCTCATAGCTATTCTTGAGCAGATGCAGCAGGATCAGACACGACAGGCATAGGAGATAGCTACCAACTTCGCACAGTTTCAGGCTCATCAGGATGAGTTTCAGCGGCAGCAACAGCTCCTTCAGCACCAGTAGTTACTTATGCAGCAGCAGCTCATGGGATTCATGCAGCATGTAGTGACAGCCATTGGGATCCCACTACCACAGACTTCGCCCCAGCTTGCACAGCCTCCTACCACTTCGACGACTCCAGCAGTACAGCCCATTGGGCTTCAGAGTCAGCGACAGCCTCTAGCTCAGTTCACGTCACCTCCAGTACAGGTGTCCTAGTGGTTAGCCTCACCTGGTGTTGCCCCGCAGTTCACTCCTTATCACACGGGTTTCTCACCAGAGCAGTCTTCCTCGCTATTCGTGCCTGACACATCAGTCTCCAGGAGTCTTGGAGCATCATTCAGCGAGTTGATCGGCATGCCTACTCCACCTCACATGCATACTGCCGGTCCATCTACAGCAGCTCTAGCTATCATGACTACTCAGAGGCTCCCCTCGTCTGTCACCTCGTCAGATCCTACGACAGACATACTTGCAGCTTCACAGGTAGCACCAGCCCCAGCTCAGACCCAGACTGCTTCAGCGACACTTCCTGCTTCAGAGGGTTAGTCAGTTCAGAGCTCAGGGTCAGATGATGATGGCGCCCAGTTCCATCTTGCTCCACGTACTTCAGCGCCCGACTCATCCGCTGCAGCCCCGCCGACCGACCCTTAGGTTTTGGTGTTTGACGCCAAAGGGGGAGAGGGTTTGAGTATGTAGACTTAGGGGGAGCGAGTTTTAGGGGGAGCTAGTCATCTAGTATTTGCTTATTATATACATTTGGAGTCTTATTTGTGTGATACACTATTACTTATGCATTCGTGTGTTTACTTTCATGCATATTATTATATATATGTGATAGTGCTATCTACGTGGTTGTGATATTTGACATGTGTGACTTCTACTTTGCTTTATCTATATGTCATATCACTTGTGTAATGCTCATTTGCTTTTGCTTCTGCGTTTATACTTCGAAGCAAATGAGCTTTGTTATTTGTACTCATGCCTAATTCATATCCTTTGAGTACATTGTGTTGGCTTGGGTCATATAAGCTTGACTAACTCTTTTGTTCTTATTGACAAAAGCTTATATGAACCAAGCTTGTCAAAAACCTCACTCCATAACATACTCGAGGTGGTATTGTCATCAATCACCAAAAAGGGGGAGATTGAAAGCATCTAGGCCCCTAGTTGGATTTCGGTGATTAATGTCAATACAAGATTACTATGACTAACGTGTGTTTTGCAGAGGCAATTAAGTTAGGTCATGGTAATGGAGATCGATTGGGCAATCGAGGTTGTCATGCCCCTACGATGGAAATCATTTCGGTTCTCAAAGGATGGACGACAAGGTTAAGGATGACTAGTTCTAAGTGTCAATTGGAGTTGGAGAGACATTTAGAGTAGTTTAGGACTTTGTTTTTCCTTTGGCCATACTATGAAGGGGGGTATGAATGGGTAGCTTGACCTAGTTGAGTCTAGTGAGTTAGGTGTGGTGCACACTTATTAAAACTAGCTCTAGGTAGCTCCTATGAATGCCTAAGATCCTTTGGAGCAAACTTCATTCACATATGTTCGAAAGTTGGAAGTGAATAGAGTGTCAAACACTGACCGGACGCTGGCTCCGGTGCGACCGGACGCTGGCCGTAGGGTCCGGTCAGTTCATTTGACTGAGGTAATCAAGTCTGGTGTGACCGGACGCTGGAAGGTCGTGTGACCGGATGCTGAGGGCCAGCATTCGGTCGACTCTAGTAAGGGTCCAGACTTGGGAAAGAGTGACCAGACGCGTCCGATCAGTGGTGACCGGACCCTAAGTATCCAGCGTCCGGTCATTTATAGTAAGCATCCAAGAGCGACCAGACGCGTCCGGTCGGTACTGACCGGACTCTGACAGCGTTCGGTCATCACTTGAAAACTGTACGTAGGATGAACTGACCGGAGTGTCCGGTCAAAACGATCGGAGCGTCCGGTCATCCCGCAGAAGCTCATAACGGTTCATTTTTCAGGCTGCCTTATAAATAGAAGCTCCACTCGTGAGTGGAGCAACTTTTGCTCATTCCAACAACTGAGAAACACATTTGTGAGTGCCAAGAAGAGCAAGGTCCTAGTGAGGTGTTTGTGATTTGAGAATCTAAGGGAGTAGCCTCACTAGCAAATCAAGAGTAGCAAAGTGTGCATCTATCTTCTCATTAGGCTTCACGTGGTCAAGTGAGAGTTCATGCTTGTTACTCTTGGTGATCGCCATCACCTAGACGGCTTGGTGGTGATTGGGAGTTTGGTGTTCACCCGGCGGAGCTTGTGGGTGACCCAACTCAAGTTGTGAGCGGCTTTGGGTGATTCGCCGCGATGGAGTGTCGAAGAATCAACCCATAGAGAGAACTTGATCCTTGCGCGGATCAAGGGGGAGCTACACCCTTGCATGGGTGCTCCAACGAGGACTAGTGGGGAGTGGCGACTCTCCGATACCTCGGCAAAACATCGCCACGTTCCTTTCTCTCTCTATTTACTTTGAGCACTTACTTTGAGTATTTAAGTTGAGCAATTCAATACTTGTTTTACATTCATAGAATTGCTTGCTAGAGTAAGTTTGGAACATAGGTTGTGAGGTTGTTGTGCATTTGTTTGATATAAACACTTTTCTAAGCACAAGGGATTAATTGGGCTATCCGTAGGATTTGATTATTGCAAGAGAATTTAGAATTAGCCCAATTCACCCCCCCCCTCTTGGGCATCTTGATCCTTTCAACCATATCATCCACATCTATGGGATCCTCTAACATGAGCTCCAACTCGACGTCGCTCCTACATTCCCAGGCCTTCGCATGCTGGGCAATCTCCTGCTTTCGCCAGACCTCCCTACCTCTCTTCTTCTTGGCATTTGCCGCCTCCTTCTAGGTGGCCTATCAGGCGACGCCCTCTGGTCCCTTGTGAAGGTTCGGCCAGGACTTGTAAACTCCAAGCTCCTATGGAACAGATGGCCCGAAATCAAGAAATAGGAAAAGCAGAGGAAGAAGCATGGACGAAATAGAAGGGAGCATACCAGTCTCGACATGATCGTGGAGTTGAAAGGTGCGGGCTTTTCATCGACCCTCTCTTTGGGCTTCAGCTGCAACACCTGGCCAAGGTGACTCTAGACCTCGTCGTTTAGCAGATCCTCCGACGACGCATGGTCCGGGTCCGATGGGTCGCTGTACATCCACATCGGTCGCGTCCTCTCCGCCAATAGCGCAACCCAGCAGCGGTAGAGGGTGTGGAACACCCGCACCCCATCAAGGTCGTGCTTTATGAGCTTCTGGAGCTCC
Source organism: Miscanthus floridulus (assembly GCF_019320115.1). Classification (NCBI taxonomy): domain Eukaryota; kingdom Viridiplantae; phylum Streptophyta; class Magnoliopsida; order Poales; family Poaceae; genus Miscanthus; species Miscanthus floridulus. Next base: position 108,517,923 of record NC_089584.1, read on the forward strand.
TCCTCGATGACCCCCACATGCTTCTCCTTACGAGCACAACCCCAAGACCAACTGTCCTACTTCTCTGGCCTCCCACTGGTGAACGCCGGGAACAGCGCCTCCACCAGATTCCTGATGTAAAAACACTCCCCATGCCACCCTCGGTTGGAGTCATAGGGAGTGTATGCGGGATACGAACCTCCCGCGCTTGGTTTTGTCTATAGGGCGAAACCCCCCATCGATGTGATCTCAGCCGGATTCCTCGCCATTAAGGCTCTCCGAAAGAACAGCCGCCGGAAGAAATCCACGTGTGGCTCCATCTCGAGAAAAGCCTCATAGACGGTGACGAAGCCAGTGATGTGTAGCACCCCCATCGGATTAAGGTGCTATAGCTCTAGACCCCACTCATTGAGGAGCCCACACAGGAACCAGTGCGCGGGGTACCCTAACCCACGCTCATGGAAGGTGAGAAAGGACACCACCTTGTCAGGCCGAGGTTGCGGGAACTCCTCCCTCCCAAAAACCCTCCTGTGCGCCACCTCCTTCGATGGTAGGAACCCCTTTGCGATGAAGGCATTCAACACCGACTCCCTCACAGTGGACGACCTCTAGTCCGACATTTTGCTCTGGGATCGCAAAAGGATTGGTGAGTTTTTCTCTTCTCCTTCGCTCTCTCCCTTTTCTTTCCTTGAAACCACCGTGGCTCTCAAGAACGCTCATGGCAAGAAGGAAAAGGAAAGGAGGTGCTAGTCCAGATGTCAATGGGGAATTCCCTGTTGGGGAGTGCCTCCCCATCCCCATCCCCGTGGGGAAGAAAATTCCCCATCCCTATCCATGTCAAAGTGCCACGGGGGAGACTTTCTCCCCATCCCCATCCCCACGGGGAATTAGTCCCCATGGGGATCCCCATGGGCCGTAGGTATTTCATCATCATCTATAAAGTTTGCACTTCAAACATTATTTAAGTAGCACATATATGTTCTATAGCATTTTCGCTTAATAAAAATTGGTTTAAAACCCTAAGTGATATAACGGGACTATGAAATGTAACTTTCATTTCGCATTTCCGTTGATCGTTTCGATAGGAGCTAGGGTTACAACACTGCTTATATATCATAGGTATTGGGCATTGCCAGTATATGGGCCTTTGGAATCGGGTCCCTGCAGGGAGCAGGGACGGGGGCCTGCATACCATCCCCGCCCCCATGATCTTCGATGGGGATAACTTCTGCCATGTTTAATCCCCTATGGGGGTAGAATCTATACCATCCCATCCCCTAATGGGTGAATTCCCTATAGGGATTTGAGGAACGGGCCCCATTGACATCTATAGGCGACAGATGAGGAAAAGGCGAAAGAACAGGGCAAAAACCTTCTCCCTTCTCCTACTTAAGGAAAAGGGTACAATAGTTAGGCGAGGGCGCGCCGATCAGGAAAGATGAAACAACGAAGCAAAAAACCCCTCTCTCTTTCCCATTTAATGTAGCTAAGACGCGCCCTAACCGATGAGACATGCCCTGCCCGACGGAATGACTCCTGATCAGATGGGACGTGGCCTGGGTATGGCCCACCACTACCGCACGCCAGCCACTACCGCACGCCGAGCACAAGAGCCAAAGTGCCATCGCACACAGGTGGCTCTCTGCATCCCTAGGTAGGACTAAAAAACCCAAAAACAAGATATCCACCTGGAGAGACCGTCGGGCTTCTTAAGGCAATCAAACGGCTCAGGAAAAAATACCGAGGGACAGGTAAGGAGCAAAGGGATGCCCTATGTAGGTCATGCCGACTCCATCACGAACGATGAGCATGGGTCCTGGTCAGACATTTCTAACTGGAGCTCTTCAAACCCCATCACTCAAGTCATCAAGGTAACAGTACCGACCCCTGCTATCTCTTTATAACCATTTCATACATCCATATGTGCATTCATTCCATACGCCCATGCCTCCTAGATGATTCAGGCCCTAAACTGCCTGGGGGCTCAGGAATTAAGCATCGCACATGCAGTGAAATGCATCACAACGCTCCGTGTTGTGTCACAAAGCGGCGGTAGCCTCATTTGACATGAGCAGCCAACAGAGCCAGGGGAGAAAAACGTAGATAAGCCCTGTGCGGCCCTCACCCAGTCTGGCAGATAGGGTCATCTCAACCTTCTCATTTGATCTTGAACCTCTTGCCAAGCCCACAAAATCTCCATTGAGGGGAGGCCGTTAGGCCACCCGGGTCGATCTTTGGAATGACCTAGGCATCTACCGGGTTGCAGGTAAAGGAGCAGTGGAATGTCACAAGAGGGCTATGCCGACCCCATCACGAATGACAGACCCGGATTCCACTCGATCATACCCATTAGCGAACTCACCAAGTGTCAGTGCAGAAAGTGACCAACTAGTAAATATTTATAGTTTTGCTGTATGTTGTGATTGAAGGTGGCATAGCACTCAATGACATAGGATTTATACTGGTTCAGGCAACGTGCCCTACGTCCAGTTGGGGTCGGTTGGTGACTTTATTCCTGAGCCTAGGTGCTCGAAGTCTATAGTGGGGCTACAAAAGAGAGGGAGAAAGATGGGGTGTATAAGAGGTCTGATCGGCTCTGACCAGAAGGGCCGAGAGTGACAGGAACTTTGCTACGAGCTAGGTATTCGAGCGTGTGCTTGAGGATTTGTAAACTATCGATCTAGTGAGTCTAAACTTGAAGAAGTCGACCTCCCTAGTTGGAGGGAGCTCATCCCCTTTTATAGATAAAGGGGATGGCTTTACAGGCGAGAGGGAGAGAGTATGGATGTTTCTAAGCCTTGTTGCCCACGCTGATGAAGATTGGATCATGGTTGGCGCCCCCCAACACTATCGATGTCGCTGTAGAATGTCAGATGCGCATGGAAGGTCAAGCTATATTCTTCAGGAAGGATGGACGCCGGTACCTACAAATACTTTTTGATGCCTAGTGGCATGTGAGGAGCCGTGCTATATTTTCTTGGTATGGCAAATCCTAGAGCCCATACTATGATCGATGTCTAGAGACACACGGGGGGCTTACCGTATGGGAGTTTTAGCGGCCCCTACAATACTTCGTGTCAGGGTGGCTGTAGAGCACTGTTTCGTGTAGGGTATGGTCCTTGGTATAGTGGTTTTGACTTGTGAGCCATGCCTTGCCTTTCTCTGCATGTCTTCTGGTTCCTTTTGAATGGGGTGCCCCCGGTCGGATGGCTCCAGTCAGCTTCGAGTGCGCCAGTCGGAGAACAGCGGTGAGCAGGGTTTCCACAAGCCCCGGTTGTGGGGTTAGAGTTGTGGGGTCAGAGTCGCGGGGTCAGAGTAGGAAGCAGTGTTTTGGGCCACGCCTTCCATTTGGAGAGACCGCTCGAAGACGGCTGGTGCCTGAAGCGAGTGCTCCGATCGGAGGGGTGGACCGAAGAAGTTGATGAGCGGGTGCTTGTTCTTTTTGGGTAAACCTTCCGGTCGGCGACTGGACTGCCCTCCCGTCCCATTGTGTTTTTGGTTATTGGGCTGGCCCATGAACTACATGTTATTTTCCTAGGTTGAGCCTAGGCGTGGAAGCCGGTCCCCGAGGGACCCCAGGTTTATGAACCCGACAGGAGCCCCCGAGCCCCTGGGCGATTTGAGCCGAATCATTCGGGGGATTTTTTGTCTTGCCAGTGGGTGCGTGCGAGCGCACCCGTGGGTGTAGCCTTCGAGCCCCCGGGTGGTTTGGGCAGAATCATCTAGGGGGTGTTGTCTTAGCGAGCGTGCATGTTTTTAGTTTTTGAAACGGAATTTTGTTCAACCACGGTGTCGATGTGCAGCTGAGGCATTTTTAGGAGTGGGGATTGGATTGAGACAGAATTTACTGATCCTGACGTTGGTACGTGCTGTGAGCAGAGATAGCTTAGTTCTAGGGATGGACAAGATGGAGCCCGTGGGTCCTGATGTTGGTGCGGCCTGGGCAGCCGAGGTAGTTAGTTCAGTTAGTTTTCATGCGAGTTCGGAGTTGTGGTCCCTGGCTAGGGTTTCTTGGAGTGCAGTCAGTAGTAAAGCCATTATGTGAGTTTGGAGTCACGGTCCCAGGTCATAGCCAGATGTCGTAGATCCTATCAACGTGAGTTCAGGGTCACGGTCCTAGGTTTTTTGTTGAAAGTGAAGTTGTTACACGAGTTTGGAGTCGTGGTCCCTGGATTTTTTTTGTAGCGTAGTCGAAAGTGAAGCCGTTTATGTGAGTTTGGAGTCGCGGTCCCAAGCCATAGCCGGATGTCATATATCCTGTCAATGCGAGTTTGGAGTCACGGTCCCAAGGTTTTTGGCATTTGAGCCCCCGAGCCTTGCTGGGCCTTCATGGGGGTTGATGTGAGTTGTTTTGCGCTACCCCATCTGGTTCCTCACAACTGGAGGGGCTGAGTTTTGTCGCCTGTCCTGATCGTTTGGGCTCGAAGACTAGCTCGGTGAGCTCGCTAATGGGTGTGATCGAGCGAAATCTAGGTCCATCGTTCGTGACGGGGTCGGCATAGCCCTCTTGTGGTATTCCACTACTCCTTTACCTACAACCCGATAGATGCCTAGGTTGTTTCGGAGACCGACCCGGGTGGCCTAATGGCCTCCCCTCGATGGAGATTCTATGGGCTTAGCAAGAGGTTCAAGATCAAACGAGAAGGTTGAGATGACTCGGTTTGCTAGACCAGGCGAAGACTGCACGGTGCTCATCTACAATTTTCTCCCCTAGCTCTATTGTTTGCTCATGTCAAATGAGGCAACCGCCGCTTCATGGCGCAACACGGAGTGTTTTGATGCATTTCGCTGCATGTGCGATGCTTAGTTCCCGAGCCCCTAGGCGGTTCATGCCCTAACCGTCTGGGGGGTTCAGGCGTATGAGATGAATGCACGTATGGATGTATGAATGATTTGTAATAAAATAGAGGGGGTTCAATAGTACTTACCTTAATGATTGGAGTGACAGGGTTCAGAGGGCCTTGATCCCCTTTTCTCCTACTGAACATCTACGGGTGCGACACCCTTGAGGTATTCGTTTGTGCTTGCCGAAGCCAAGGGAGCAGAACCGAGTGGGTCCTTGGCGGTCGCAGTGGTATTTGTAGTAGTACAAAATGTAAAAGTTAAGTTTGTGGGTGAGTCCCCGTGTGAACAATTTTTTGTATTTAATGAATACATCAGTACTGTCCTTGTGACAGAACCATGATGTGCTTTCCCTATTCATATCCTAGCATAACTTTTGTTCTTACCCTTTCCCCCTCATACCTGCCCATTTGTCCCATAGGGTGCGACCTTGGGAGTCTAGGGCGTGGCCCGTGGGGCTCGACTGCTTGTGTCCGTAGGGAAAAGGTGGGGTGCGTTCGATTCATAGTAAGAACAGAGTTATGTAGGGTAATCAAGGACATGGAATGTGTTTCTGTTTGGGGACAAAGTTTGTTTGTTATGTGATGAAAAAAGAAGAGAGAGGTAATATACAATATTGTACCCTTATGGAGCCCCCGAGCGACCTAGACCGAAAGTGTTTCGGGCAGGGGTGCTCTTTCGGGAGCATGTTCTAACTAAAAAACGGTTTGGACCATATTTAGGGGAAAACGGCGTAGCTGTTCAATGTTCCAAGTGTTGGTGAGAGCGTTGCCATTGTTGTCCTCTAGTCGGTAGGTGCCTGGTCAGATTACTTTGATCACCATATAGGGCCCTTCCCATGACAGAGAGAGCTTGTGCTTTTCCTTTGTTGATTGGGTCCTCCAGAGCACGAGATCGCCGACTTCGAGTATCCTTCCCCTAATCTTCCTTTCGTGGTACCTGCAGAGGGTTTGTTGGTAGCGAGCGGAGCGGATGACGGTCATTTCACGGGCCTCTTCGAGTAGGTTGACCGTGTCTTGTTGAGCCTCCATGGCTCGGTTGTGGTCGAAAGCCTTCACTCTTGGTGCACCATGGTCGAGGTTGAAGGGCAATACTGCCTCAGCCCCGTAGGCCAGGAAGAAGGGTGTGAATCCCATGGATCGGTTTGGGTTCGTTCTTAGGCTCTAGAGGATCGTTGGAACCTCTACTACCCAATGCCCAGCATACTTATTGAGTTGGTTGAATATGTGCGACTTGAGTCCTTGGAGGACCATGCCATTGGCATGTTCAACTTGACCGTTAGTTCGTGGATGTCCGACCGAAGCCCAGTCGATCCTGATACCATATTCGTTGCTGAAGTCTAGGAACTTTTTTCCAGTGAAGTTGGTCTCGTGGTCAGTGATGATACAGTTAGGAACACCGAACCGGTAGATGATGTCGAGGAAGAATTTGATGGCCTCCTCCGACCGGACATTGGTGATGGGTTTGGCCTCTATCCACTTGTTGAATTTGTCGATTGCTACGAGTAGGTGAGTGAAACCACCTGGGGCCTTTTTGAGGGGTCCTACCATGTCGAGGCCCTAGACCACGAACGGCCAGGTGATGGGGATGGTTTGGAGCTCCTATGCCGGCAAATGGGTTTGCTAAGCGTAGAACTGGCATCCTTCACACCTGCGGACGACCTCCTCTACATCTCGTAGCGCGGTTGGCCAGTAAAAACCTTGGCAGAAGGTTTTTCCGACCAGCGACCTTGGGGCTACGTGATGCCTACAAATGCCGGCATGGACCTCGAGGAGGAGCTGCCTCCCTTGGTCGGTGGGGATACACTTCATGAGTACTCCTGATGGGCTCCATTTGTAGAGCTCGTCACCAAGCGCGATGAAGGTCTTCGTGCATCGAGCGATCCGTCGGGCTTTAGCCCTTTCGGGTGGGAGAATCTCCTCGAGGAGGTAGACGAGTAGCGGTACTCACCATTCGGTTTGATCGAGTGCTAGTACGGCGATGTTCGCGGGTGACGTAGGGGTACTAGGGTCAAAGTCCCTGGGCGCTGGCTAGGCATTAGGAGCAGAGCCCTCGAGTGCCGGCGAGGCATCGGGGTGTGTTTGGGTCGGACCTCCCGGGATGCGGACGGATGGCTCATGGATGTCGTTGATGAAGACCCCGCTTGGGGATGGATCCCATCTGGTGGCCAATTTTGCAAGGAAATCGGCGGCATCGTTGTCCCTTCGAGGGACATGATGCAGTTCGATCCCCTAGAATTTCTCCTCGAGCTTGCGCACCTCTTGGCAGTATGTTGTCATGAGTGGGCTTTTGCAGGAGGATTCCTTCATGACCTGATCAATGACTAGTTCTAAGTCACCGCAGACATAGAGTCGTGTAGCTCCGAGGTCGATGGCGATGTGGAGCCCGTTGATAAGGGCCTCGTACTCCGTGACATTGTTTGAAGGCTTGAAGCCGAGAAGTGGAGGCAGATGGCATAGCGGAGCCTACTCCCATCCGAGGAGATCAGAACCACCCTGGCCCCCGAGCCAGGCGCCATCATGGACCCATCGAAGTACATTGTCTAGTACTCATGGGTGACGTCCGGGGTCGGTAGCTGGACCTCTGTCCATTCGGCAACAAAATCCACAAGAGCCTGAGACTTAATAGCGGTGCGGGGGCTATATCTAATGTCATGGCCCATGAGTTCAAGTGCCCACTTGAAGATTTGTCCCACAGCGTCGCGGTTGTGGATGATGTCTTCGAGCGGGTATGAGGTGACAACTATGACTTCGTGGTTGGTGAAGTAGTGTATGAGCTTCCTAGTTGCCATCAGTACGGCGTATAGGAGTTTCTGCACCTGAGGGTACCAAACCTTGGGGTCGGTAAGTACTTCTCCAATGAAGTATATGGGTCGCTGTATCTTGAGTTGGTGTCCCGGTTCCTCCCTCTCGACGACCAGGGCGGCGCTCACCACATGGTTACTTGCCGCTACGTAAAGGAGGAGGGGTTCTCCCTGCTCAGGAGCGATGAGGATTGGGGCCAATGTTAGGGACGCTTTGAGGCTTTTGAGAGCCTGCTAGGCTTCCTCAGTCCAGACGAAGGCATCCGTCTTTTTGAGGAGCTTATAGAGTGGCATCCCCCTTTTGCTGAGCCGGGAGATGAAGCAGCTTAGGGCAGCCAAGCAGCCAGTGAGCCTCTATACGCCCTTGACATTGCATATGAGACCCATATTGGAGATGGATGCAATCTTTTTAGGGTTGGCCTCGACGTCACGCTCGGATACATACGATGTATCCGAGCAGCTTCCCCTTCGGAACCCCAAAAACACATTTTTTGGGATTCAGCTTGATGTTGAACCTTTGGAGGTTCGCGAATGTTGCGGCTAAGTTTGCGATCAGATCGCATGCTCAAGCCGTTTTGACCACTATGTCATCAACATAGACGACGATTGTTGGTTTCGGCCGTTCTGCCTGATCAGGCTGATCGGGCGGGTCAATTTGGTCGGCGAAGAATTGCTGCATGCACCTTTGGAAGGTGGCGCCAGCATTCTTTAAGCCAAAAGGCATGATTACATAACAATATGAATCATACAGGGTGATGAACAAGGTTGCAAGTTGATCGGACTCTTTCATCGCGATTTGGTGATAGCCTGAGTAGGCGTCTAGAAAGGAGAGGATCTCGCAACCCGAAGTGGAGTCAATTATCTGGTCTATGCGTGGCAAAGGAAAGTGATCCTTTGGACATGCCTTGTTGAGTCTAGTATAATCAACGCACATTCTCCATTTCCCGGTCTTTTTCCTAACAATGACGAGATTGGCGAGCCAGTCGGAGTGAAAAACCTCCCTGATGAATCTAGCTGCTAGGAGCTTAACAATCTCTTCGCCTATGGCCCTGTGCCTCTAATCATCAAAACAACACAGGCATTGCTTGGCAGGCTTTGAGCTTGGGATAAGGCGTAGTGCGTGCTCGACGACCTCCCATGGTATCCTCGGCATGTCAGAAGGCTACCATGCAAAGACGTCGCGATTATCGCGCAGGAAGCCGACAAGCTCGCATTCCTATTGGGCCGAGAGCTGGGTCTCGATTTGCACCATTTTAGCTGGGTCAGTGGGGTCGACACCCACTGCCTTGGTTTCCTTGAGGGAGTGGAAGGCTGTCGAGGAGGTTGGTTTGTTCCAGTCTGGGACTGCTAGGGTTAACGATTCCCCAAGCTACGGGAGCTCAGACGAGTTAACGACTGCGGTGGCGATCTCATAGTGCTCGCGGTCATACTCAAAGGCATGCGAGAAGGTGCTACTCATGGTGATGACATCGTTTGGTCCCAGCATCTTCAACTTGAGATAAGTGTAGTTGGGGATTGCCATGAATCTCACGTAGCATGGCCGCCCCAAGATGGCGTTGTAGGACCCTAGAAAGTCCACCACTTCAAAGGTGAGGACCTCCGAGCGGAAGTTGGCCCAGCTGTCGAACATGACGGGCAGATCGATCTGTCTAAGCGGGTATGCCTGTGCTCCTGGTATTACCCCGTGGAAGGGGGAGCCCGTCAGGTGGAGCTCTAATCGAGGGGATGCGCATGGCATTGAGGGTGTCGATGTATAGGATGTTGAGACCGCTACCTCTATCCATTAGCACCTTGGTGAGGCGCTTCTTATGGACAATGGGGTTGATGACGAGTGGGTAGTGTCTCAGTCTTGCGATGTAGGAGGGATGGTCCCTCTGATCAAAAGTGATCTAGGATTTTGACCAGCTGAGGAAGGAGGGGATGGCTGTTTCAGCAGCGCATGCCTCCCTGTAGCGTACCTTATGCTGGCATTTAGTCCAAATGGCGTCGGACCCACCGAAGATCATGTTGCACTCTTTGGGTTTGGGGAAGCCATCTTCGTCCTTGCCTGTCGCGCCTCCCCTCTTGGCTACCGGCTCCTTGCCGTCTCCGTCCTTTGGCCTGCCAGCCTGTTAGAGGAAACGTTTGAGAAGCTTGCACTCCTTGTAGAGGTGTTTGATGGGGTATGTATGGTTGGGGCACGGGCCATCCATAAGCTTGTTAAAGTGGTTAGGCAGTCCCTGCTGGGGCTCCCTAGCCGCGTGATCAGCCACGGCAACCAGCGCGGGGCTGTCCGACCGGCGTTGATCTTTTTTGTTTTTCTTGCCCCTCTACATAGAGGGGCCTTCATTCGGGTCCATGTGCTTGGCTTCGAGCTTGTCCTGGCCTCCACCAAAGACCACTCCAACCGCCTCCTTGCCCAAGGCGTGGTTGGTGGCGATGTCGAGTAGGTCATGGGTGGTACGGGGTTTCAAGTAGCCAAGCTTATGGATTAGGGACTCACAGTTTGTCCCGGAGAGGAATGCGCTGATGACGTCTGCGTCGACGACATCGGGGAGGGAGTTGCATTATTAGGAGAACCTATGGATGTAATCCCGTAGGGACTTGTTGGGCTCCTGGTGACAGCTCTTGAGGCCCCAGGAGTTTCCTGGGCGAATATACGTCCCCTAGAAATTCCCAATGAAGACCCTCTTGAGGTCCGTCCAGTTGCGGATGTTGTCATGCGGAAGGAATTCGAGCCATGCCCGAACATGTTCCCCCACGCAAATGGGAAGGTATTGGATGATGAAATAGTCATCATCCACTCCTCCGGCCCGACAGGCGAGCCAGAAGTCTTCGAGCCAAATGCCTATGTTGGTCTCCCTAGTGTATTTGGTGATGTTGGTGGGCAGCCGAAAACGCTGCGGGAACGGTGCTCTCTGGATACGCCAGCTAAAGGCCCATGGCCCTGGGCCCTCAGGGCTGGGGCTCCGATAGTCTGGCCAGCGGCCACGCCTGGGGTGCATTTCACCACTTCCCTTGATGGTTTGGCCAGGGTCCATGTCGCCTGCTACCGCACGGTGGACGTCACCATCACGTCGAGCCTGACGCCGGTTGTTGATGACGCTGTGGGCATCCTGATGTGGATAGGGCCGCTCATGTACCAGTGGTTGGCTTGGGGCAGGCACCAGGTTGGACCATGGTGTGACCGCCGCACCCTGAGTCGGGCCTGATGGCTGTGGTGGCGAGTGGATGGAGCAATTCGTCTGGTGCCCATGCCTGTTGGACGGCAGCGGCTTCTACCAGAACTTGGAGGTTTCGATGGACTGCTCGCTCCTAGGGGTCGATGGGCTCGGGAACACCGCATAGAAGCATTGCCACGACGGCGATGTTCTGGCTAGCCCGAGCGAATTGAGGGAGATCGTCCCCCTCGTTCATGATGTCGTGTTGGACCTGACGAGTGTGACCTCAGGCGCCGGCCGCCGGGCCATGCGCATGGGGCGCAATGGGCTATACTGATGGCGCCAGTGTAGGCGGTGGCTGGTTCTACCATCATTGTCGTAATTCCTCAGCATGTGCTTGCATAGACGTGAGGGCCCCCGCACACGGGTCCGAAGGGCTATGAGTTTGCGCAGACTCTACAACCATTGGCGGTTGTCCTGGAGCGTCTGCCATAGCGCACTCCTGGGACAGACAGTGGCAGGGCGCTAGGTCACTAATGCTGGAACCATCGCTCTCGCTATCACCATCCGGGAGTTCGTGGGAAGTGGCAGGAATGCAGCCTGCCATTCCCACGAACTCGGACATGAGGGAGGGATGGCGCCAGCATCCTTCGGAGCCCCTAAGCGTATGCGCCCATGGAGGACGCTAGACCGTAGGGGAAATGATCAGATGGCGTTTGTGGCGTGGGCGGTACATTCCCTCCGAGTGATTGGTGAGAGATAGTAAATAAAGAGCGAGTAGTAGTACGCATATTACTTACAACAGGGTTTGAGCAGAGAGTTTACTCAGAATAAAGCGCAGATGCCGCGCCGTCAAAGTCGCGCATCCCAGAGTCGATGGAGGACATCCCTCCGATGGGTGCCTGGTTGCGGGCCTCCTCGCGGAGGTGGAGTATGTCGAGTTGGTCAGCGACAAAGTCTAGGCTTTTGAAGAGGAAGGCCTAGGATGGCTCGAAGACGGGTGGAACCCATGCTCCGGCGGGCGAGAGCACGGGAAACTCCAACGAGCCAAAGCGAATCGTATCACCCGAGCCCATCACGGCGAGGTTAGCGGAAAGGTGGGCCATCCAATGACCAAAAAGTGTTGAACGTACAATGTCTTCCCCATGGACGGCGCCAACTGTCGGTGCAGAAAGTGGCCAACTAGTAAATATTTGTAGTTTTGTTGTACGTTGTGATCGGAGATGGCCTAGCACTCAATGACATAGGATTTATACTGGTTCGGGCAACGTGCCCTACGTCCAGTTGGGGTTGGTCAGTGACTTTATTCCTGAGCCTAGGTGCTCAAAGTCTATAATGGGGTAACAAACAAGAGGGAGAAAGATGGGGTGTACAAGAGGTCCGGTCGGCTCCGATCGGAAGGGCCGAGAGTGACAGGAAGTTTGCTACGAGCTAGGTATTCGAGCGTGTGCTTGAGGATTTGTAAACTATCGATCTAGTGAGTCTAAACTTGAAGAAGTCGACCTCCCTGGTTGGAGGGAGCACATCCCCTTTTATAGATAAAGGGGATGGCTTTACAGGTGAGAGGGAGAGAGTACGGATGTTTCTAAGCCTTGTTGCCCACGCTGATGAAGAGTGGATCATGGTTGGCACCCCCCAACACTGTCGATGTTGCTGTAGAATGTTAGATGCACATAGGAGGTCGAGCTATCTTCTTCAGGGAGGATGGACGCCGGTACCTGCAAATACTTTTTGATGTCTAGTGGCATGTGAGGAGCCGCGCTATGTTCTCCTGGTACGGCAAATCCTGGAGCCCATACTACGATCGATGTCCAGAAACACGCGGGGGGCTTACCGTATGGGAGTTTTAGCGGCCTCTACAATACTTTGTGTCAGGGTGGCTGTAGAGCATTGTTTCATGCAGGGTATGGTCCCTAGTGCAGTGGTTTTGACTTGTAAGCCATGCCTTTCCTTTCTCCGCATGTCTTTTGGTTCCTTCTGAACAGGGTGCCCTCGGTCGGATGGCTCCAGTCGGCTCCAGTGCGCTGGTCGGAGAAGAGCGGTGAGTAGGGTTCCCACGAGCCCCTATCGCCGGGTCAGAGTCGTGGGGTCAGAGTCGTGGGGTCGGAGTAGGAAGCAGTGTTTTGGGCCAGGCCTTCCGTTTGGAGAGACCACTCGAAGACAGCTGGTGCCTGAAGCGAGTGCTCCGGTCAGAGGGGTGGGCCGAAGAAGTTGATGAGCGGGTGCTTGTTCTTTTTGGGTAAACCTTCCGGTCGGCAACCAGACTGCCCTCCCAGCCTGTTATGCTTTAGGTTATTGGGTTGGCCCATGAACTACATGTTGTTTTCCTAGGTTGAGCCTGAGCGTGGAAGCCGGTCCCTGAGGGACCCTGGGTTTATAAACCCGACACCGAGCGTGTCACTCAAGCCCGAGCGATCGAGACAAGCAACAAAACTCAGCCCCTCCGGTTGTGAGGAACCGAGGATGGGGTAACGCACACAACTCACACCGACCCCTACTAAGGCCCAACAAGGCTTGGGGCTCAAGATACAAAACGTCTGGGTTTGTGACCCCAAACTCGCCCCATCTGGCTACGCTCTGACTGCGCTCCAAACACCTAGGTCTGCGACCCTAAACTCGCCCCATTCGGCTTTGCTTTGACTACACTCCAAAACTACCTAGGTCTGTGACCCCAAACTCGCCCCATCCGGCTATGCTCCGACTTCGCTCCAAAAAACACCCGGGTCTGCGACCCCGAACTCGCCCTATTCGGCTATGCTCCGACTGCGCTCCAAACACCTAGGTCTACGACTCTGATCTCGCCCCATCTGGCTACACTTCGACTGTGCTCCAAAAACAACCTATGTCTGTGACCCTAGTCTCGCCCCATCAGGATCTACGAGCTCCGGCTCGCCCGATCCCAAACTAACTAAACTAACTACCTCAGTTACGCGGGCCGCATCGAGGCTAGGATCCACGATGCAGCCTCACTCGATTCCACGGTGCGCATCGACGCCAGGATCAGTGAGCTCCATCTCATCTAAATCCCTTGACTAACTGCCTCACCCGATCCCACGGCGCACATCGATGCCAGGATCTACAAGTTCCATCTCACCCAATCTCTAAAGCGACTAAACGCCACGGCTGCGCAACGACGCCTTGGTTGACGAACTCCACCTAGACTGAAAAAACATGAACACACGCCCGCTAACGAACACCACCTAGATGGTACTGTCCAAATCGCCCAGGGGCTTGGGGGCTACACCCGCAGGTGCGCTCGCGCGCACCCACCGATGAAACAAAAACCTTCCTCATTAACAACACGAAAAACCCCCCAGACGGCTCTACCCGAACCGCCCGAGGTCTCGGGGGCTACACCCGCGGGTGCGCTCGCGCGCACCCGCCATCAAGACAAAAATCCTCCGGACGATTATGTCCAAATCGCCCGGGGGCTCGGGGGCTCCTGTTGGGTTCATAAACTCGGGGGCCCTCGTAGACCGGCTTCCCCGCAAAGGCTCGCCCCAAGCAGACAGCGCACAACTCATGAGCCGGTCCAAGAGTCTAAAACAACAGGTCAGAATAGCGGTCCAGTCACCGACCGGAAGGTCTAGCCGAGGAGGAACAACGCCCGCTTGTCGACTCTGGCCCACCTCTCCGACCGGAGCACTCACTTTGGTCTCCAGCCGCCTTCGGACGGTCTCTCCGACCGAAAGACCTGGCAAAGCACTACCTATGACTCTGACCCCACGTCTTCGACCGAGGTATGCAAAGGTCCTGCTCACTGCTCTTCTCTGACTGGCGTAACCAGAGCCGACTAGGACCAACCGACCGGGGACGCCCGTCCGGAAAGGACCAGGGAACGAACGGAGAAAGTAAGGCAAGACGCTCAAGTCAAACCATGATACGAGGGACCGTACCCTGTCACCTGCAGGAATAGTACTCTGCAACCGCCCTAACATAAATAGTATTGTAGGCGCCGACATTTTTCTCTACAGTACTGTGAGCGCCGTTAACTCCCATACGGTAAGGCCCCCCACATGCCTCTGGGCATCGACAGTGTTGTGGGCGTCGGGATTTACCGTACCGAGTGAACGTGGTGAAACTCCTCACATGCCTCTAGGCATCAACAGTATATGTAGGTGCCGACATCTGTCATACCCAAAACAAGACGACGTAACCTCCCACATACAACCGACATCCAACATTGTTGTGGGCACCTACCATCCTCTTGTACCCGCCGGCGTGGGCAACAAGACTTAGAAGCATACAAACTCTCTCCCTCTCACTTGTAAGGCCATCCCCTTCATCTATAAAAGGAGATGCGCTCTCTCTTAAGAGACTCAGTTGATTCAAGTTCATACAAGATAATCTAGATCGATCAAGTTTACTAGCTCACAACCATAGAACCACCAGGTTCGGACCTCAAGCACACGCTTGAACACTTAGCTCATAGAGGAGCTCATGTCTCTCTCGTTCCTTCCGACCGGAGCCGATCGGACCACTCGCGCACTCCATCTTTCTCCTTCTTGTTTGTAACCCCACTGTAAACTTCGAGCACCTGGACTCAGGAATAAAGTCACAGACCGACTCAAACTGGACGTAGGGCACGTTGCCTGAACTAGTATAAACCATGTGTCATTGAGTGCTAGGCCATCTCCGATCACAACGTGCGGTAAAATTATAAATATTTACTTGTTGGTCACTTTGTGCACCTACATCGACTAACATTCATTTATGATAATTCATCTATTTATCTAGTTAAACTAATTATACTAATGTGACACATAAATATATAATTATAGACTATTAGATTTCCATTTTAAATCATATCTATCCATCCAATGTCACCCGTGATCTTGACAACAACGTACGGGGCAGAGCATCATTCTAGTTCCAAGATGAATGGCGCTCTAAGGGTTCATAACTCGGAACTTGTGAATAGCGCTCTAAGAGGTTTGTTACTTTTCAATCGGTTCTGGTAAAATAAGACTTGTTTACATGGCACATTGTGATTCGACACAAAGTGGCTGGAATCAAGCAAGGAAAAATATCCAAATTTCACTATGCACTCTTCTTTATAATAATTCTCATATAACCATCGTCTTTTTGTTTATAGAGTACAATATGTGTTTTCTTGACTCACAAACTTAAGAGGTTATTTGGTTGATAGGTACACTTTGCCACATTTCACCTTATGAGACAAGTTTGACGAAGTTGACAAATGTTTGGTTGATAGCTAAACTCCTTAGTCATGGCATAGTATGGCCCCAAATCTTTTAGGCACACTTTTTATGGTGTATCACACTTACTTAAAGTTAGTTGTAGTAAATTGTGGCTGAACCAAACAACCCCTTAACAACTTTTGGCAGATGGTAACGTTGTCATGTTTCAAGCCCAAGAATTGAAGCAGCTTCAGCCCACACCTACTTCCAAGCCTTCAAGGCCTGACCAAGATTGTCCCTAGCGTATTCAACACTTCCTGTAGTCACATGGGGAAAAAGCAACAGGGAGCGCTTCTCTTTCGAATGTATTAGGCCCAACTACATGGACTAAGTGGGCCGCTTTGTTCTTCTTGACGGGGATGTTTAAGCGTTCAATAAACTAGTTAGTGTGATCAATTTTAGGAATATCAAAGTTAGATTTATAACTTAGGAATAGATCAATTTTCCACTCAAACTCCACCTTGTTCTTTTATGCAACACATAATTGTGTGATGAAATGAAACTGCAGGTGGTCTGATTTTTTTTAAAGAAAACCAACAGGAAGAAGAAGCCAAAGTTGTCTGCCGGGGGAAAAAAACAGAGAAGGAAATACTGGTACTACTCTGCCTTAATTAAAACAACCTCTGAACTTTCATCCCATATGTTTAAGCCTTCCTTTGCAATCTACTGAATGGACCGACGCGCAACTGCATAATCACTCTACCCAGATGTTTCAGGGTACAACATTCATGGCGTATTGTGCCAGGCGAAGCAAAGCAAGAATGAGCTCCGTTTGCCTATACATTCAGACTAGACGCCTGAATCGTATGGCGACGGAAAGGGTCTGTCAAATGCTTGGTTGGAGGGAGATGGAGCTGGAGCTGGAGCTGGGCAAACCCGCACCCAACCAGTGCAAGTACTTCTGCTCCTACGCCACATTTAGTTCCACCAAAATCTAAACTTTAACACTATGTAAAAAGAAGATTCCCCGTCATACCAAACTTGCGGTACATACATGTAGTACTAAATGTTGACGAAATCAAAAACTAATTGCACAGTTTGGTTGTACTTTACGAGACGAACGTTTTGAACCTAATTAATCAACGATTGGTCAATTATTACCAAATACAAACGAAACGCTACAGTACGCTACAGTACCACGGGATTTTCGGCGGCGCCAAATCGGCAGGCAACTAAACGCGGCCCTACTCGAGAGGCAAAACTTTCCTCCAGCAAAGCGAAAGCAAGTGTGTTTCTTACTGTAATCTCGATTCCCCTCTGCTATGGCAGAGTTTCAGCGTCTACCGCGAGATGTCGTGTTGACGAAAAGGAACGCACGGCAGAGCTTCCCCGCTGCAGAATGCTTGTATATGTACTTACTGACCACCGACGCATCTTTGCTTACGTGGAGAGTTTCAGCAGGATTTTAAATTCTACTAGTAACAGCAAATACTACATGCAGGCTGATCAGAAACCTGTCACTCTGTCGGTCATCAGGTGGTTCATACAAGTCCAACTTTGTACAGCGCCGTAAACACCACAAGCGCAATGCTTGTACGTACAGTGAAAGTTGAATCCTTGGCCAATCAGGTCACTGTGCTGGAGGATTCCAGATCGATTGGCAGTTGTCACCGATCGACGTGGGCTCGGGTTCTCGTTTCAGGTTCGGATTTTTCGAACCCTGCTGCCGGGAAACAGATGAACACGGTAGTAGTGGGTGGTGTAGCAGTACGACCAGTGCACCACTAGTAGATCGAGGGACTCGATGAAATCATGGCACGAAAACAAGACACCGGAGAAAATATCTCCAGGCCAAGCCAGATTCCAGAGGCCACGTTCAGTGAGCAGGGCAGGTCGAGGTAGGCCGGGCTGGGCGGCACGGCATCAACGCACGTACCACTCGCTCAAGGATAAGGCAGCCGGCAGGTGGCGATCGACGCCACAGGCCACAGCACAGCTCGTGGGGCTCTTTTGCCTGGCGTGGCGGGGCACACGGCCGGCCGGGCCGGGGCATCTGCGCCCTGCACGCCTCCCTGCCTGCCCACCGGCCCGCGGTCCGCGGCCCCCACGCCCAAAAGAAAGCCGCCCCCCGCGGGTGGTGGGCGTGCTCACGCCTGCGCACGTGCCTGCACGTGCCCCCGGAGACGTGACCCGCGCGCGCGCCCTCTCCGGCACCCCCCTCCCTCAATCTCCACCGGCCGCGCCGGCGACTGAAGGCGCGCACAGGGACAGAGCGGCCTGGCCTCCGCCCTCCGCGCACGCACGTTACCCCGAAGAAAAGCCCGCCGCGACCGTACGTGAGCGCGCATGTGACAATGTGAGCGATGCCAGCGCCCCCCACTCGGCCGCGCCGTGCCATGCCATGCCATGCCCGCCCCGGCTTTAATAATTAACTTGCAACAAATCCAGGCGCGCGTAGCATCTGCGTGCACGCTAGCTCCAAATCCGCCGATCGATCGAGCTCCTCAGTGCTCACTCTAGCCAATCTCGCTCATCACCTCGATCTGGCTGATCGATCGCACGGGCATAGTATAATGGAGAGGTCGTGGCATTGACCAACAACCAGTACGTGCGTGTGCAGGTAGTGACCGGCCTAAGCTAGCCAGCAGATCGATGCATGCATGATCAATGGTTGGTGGTGGCGCGTGTGCGTCGGCGACTCGTCGTCGTCCTAGCTAGCTTACTTTGACGGTGCTCGATGGATCGTCTCGGTATCCTTGTTGTATTGTACCCATGCGGACGGGACGGACGGAACATGCTGCGTGCGTATGCTGGGCTGCCGGCCGGGTACATGTGAGTACATGCAGCAGGGGAGCGACGGTTTCCCATGTGAGCGCCCTCCGTCACCGGGCGCCCTGCCGCGGCGCTGCCTGCCCGCGATCGGCGATGCCGGTTTTTATACTCCTCCACTTGTCACCTGGTAGTGAAAGCCCACATGCGCATCACAGTGCCCGCGACAATGCAAGCTGCCGCCGCCGCCGCCACCACCACCACCACCTTGCGTAAATTAACTTACTCTACTCGATGCTGTAATGGCTAAGCTATGCTGCTGTTACCAAATTACTCCTCCTAGTACTTCTAATACAACCGTACCGTCGTTGCCTGCATGTTCATGCATGAGTAGATGAGGTAGTAGTATGCATGCAAGAGCTCTGCATTGCATTTGCATCCACAGCCCACAGCCGATCGTCGGTTACTTCAAGACTCGTCGCATGCAGACGTGGCTCGCCTACGGTGGTAGCCTGTCCCTGCCGCCGCCTTGTTCTGCGCCCACTCTCTGCTGCTGGTCTACGTAGCCAGAGCGCAGCGTAATGCCAAGGTGGCGGCAAGGTGAAACGAAAAAGGTTTCTTCCTTCTCTCTCTCCCTGCTTCAGGTTCAGCGTTGCAGTGGTGGCCTGGTGTGTGTGTGTGTGTTTTGGTGGTGCTGGTGGTGGGGGTGGGGGGGGGGGGGGGGGGGGGGGGGTTTGCGATTTTTTATAATTTGACTTTTTTTAAAGTTTCTCGTCCCTGACGGAAAGAATTCAAAAAATGGACCCTTAGCTCGGCGCCATTGATGCTGGCGCTGAGCTAGGCATCAACGTCTCTGGCGCCGAGCTCCTAGACACGGTCGATGACCTGCCAGGGGGCTCAGCGTCAGAGTGACTGGCGCCGAGCTCGGCACCATAGATCTTGGCGCCGAGCCCGGAAATATCTAACGGGCCCGCGCCTTTCCTCTCTTCTTCTCCCTCTCGCCCTAGCCGCCGCCCTTGCCCGCGCCCGCGCCGTGCCACGCCGTGCCCGCCACTGCCCCCGCCGCTCCACCGCGCCCGAGGCCGCTCCCGGGCCACGCCGCGCCGAGCCCTTACACTCCAGGTACGAGCGCTCTCGGTCACAAGGGTAAGGGCAAGAGTAGGAGCCAGTGAGGGATGTGGTAGTTGTTAGTATGCACTATTATGAATTTTGTATTTACTTTTCTGTAACTATTTGGGACTGTAAGGATATTGTGGACTATTTGGACTTTGCATGACATATTATGTTGGTTGTGATGTTCGTTTTGGTTGCATTATGCTCCTTGAATGATTAAATGTTTGGAATATATTGATGTCTCTGTTTGTAACTGTGGATGCTCCTAAAATAAGGCAAACTCTTGCGAATTTTTCCCATAAAATATTAATCATACTACACTTCTACAAAGGCACAAATGTAGTACACAGATTAACTATAAATTTATTAGAACGTGTATAATCTAAACGTATCGTACATACGCTTTTGAAAGGTCCTAATGACTAGAGGGGGGTTGAATAGCCTAATAAAAAATTCTACAACAACACTTAACAAAATAGTTAAACAATTATGAGGCGAAGTAAGTGTTGCGCTAGCCTACTTAAAATGCAAGCCATCTACCACAATTCTAGTTTAGATAGTATCTATTTACACAATAGCTATGACACTACCCTATGTTAGTGTACTCTCAAAGGCTAACTAAAGAGCCACACCAACCAACCAACCAAGCTCTCACAACTAGCTATACTAAAGAGCTTGACAACTAGTTTGCGGTAATGTAAAGAGAGTGATCAAGAAGGTTATACCACCGTGTAGATGAAGGAACCAATCAATCACAAGGATGAATAACAATGAAGACCAATCACCTCAGAATCAAATGGTGAACACAATAATTTTTTACCGAGGTTCACTTGCTAGCTGGCAAGCTACTCGTTGTGGCGATTCACTCACTTGGAGGTTCACGCGCTAATTGGCATCACACGCCAAACTCTCAATAGGGTGCCACACAACCAACACAAGATGAGGATCACACAAGCCACGAGCAATCCACTAGAGTACCTGAAGGGTCGAGATGGCGACTAGAGGGGGGTGAATAGTCTTTTCTAAAACTTAATCGCGTCGGCTAACTGATACAAATGCGGAATTAAAACTATCGATCTAGCCAAGACTATACCCCACTATATATGTTCACTAGCACCTTACAAAGATAACAATTATGCAACAAAGGTGCCGGGCTAGTTAGAGCTCTCCTAAACAATTCTAGGAGCAAGGTTACACAAACCTATGCCACTAGTACTTTAAGCAACAAGGGAGCTCCTACACATGCTAGTAAGCAAAAGCACAAAGCTAACGATGCTCACTAGCAATGCTCAATAACAAGGCAACCAATGCCTAATTAGAGAGCGTAAATACTTAGCTACACAAACTAAGCAATATGACTAACAAGGTTACTAAAACTAAATTAGCCACGCAATGGAGCTACTTCTATGCTACATAAGCAAGAAGGTAATTAGCAAGCTACACAAGCTATCTAATTACAAGAGCAACTACACAAGCTTAATATGTATAAAAGTAATTGCAAGCTTGTGTAATGGGGATACAAACCAACGGGAAGAACAAGGTTGACACGATGATTTTTCTCTCGAGGTTTACGTGTTTGCCAACACGCTAGTCCCCGTTGTGTCGACCGCTCACTTGGTGGTTCGGCGGCTAATTAGCATCACCCGCTAAGCCCGCACGTCGGGCACCGCAAGAACCTACCCCTTGAGTGAGGGTAGCTCAATGACATGCTTTACTAGAGTTGCTCTTCGTGGCTCCCGCGGGGCGAGCACAATGCCCCTCACAAGCGCTTCTCCGGAGCGCCGCACAAGCTTCTTGCGCGCTTCGACGGAGACCACCACCAAGCCATCTAGGAGGTGGCAACCTCCAAGAGTAACAAGCACCACCGGCTTGCAACTCGATCACCTAGTGTCACTTGATGCTACCTTACGATGCAATCGCACTAGAATCGCTCACTCACACAATCGGATGATCACTATCAAGTATATGTGTGATGGAGGGCTCTCAAGCACTCACAAGCATGGACACTAAGTCCCTTGAGGTGCTCAGCACCAGCCATGGCCGAAGGCCACATCTATTTATAGCCCCAAGGGCTAAACTAGCCATTACCCCTTCACTGAGCAACGGTCGAGCCGACCGGACGCTCCGGTCGAGTTGACCAAACGCTGGACCTCAGCGTTCGGTCGCCCGCAGACGGCCACGTGTCCCGGTTCCAACAGTCACTTGACTTGACCAGACGCAGCGGCTTCAACTGACCGGACACTGGACCCTCAGCGTCCGGTCGTTTCCAGTAAGCTCCCGAGCATGACCGGACGCGTCCGGTCGAACACGATCGGACGCAGCACTAGTGTCCGGTCACTCTCCAGCTACTGCTACACTCCACGTCAGCGCGACTGGACGCAGCCTACCAGTATCCGGTGCTTTTGGATCCAGCGTCCGGTCACTTGACCGACGCTGGCATCTCCTCCATTTTCTTCACCCTTGCTCAAGTGTGCTAACCACAAAAACTTCCATCCGGCGCAATAGAAAATAGGCATTCTATTTTCCTGAAAGCCAAACCCATCTCACCCCTGCAAACACCACCTCCTTTGTAAATGTGCCAATACCACCAAGTGTACACCACCATGTGTATGTGTGTTAGCATTTTCACAATCATTTCCCAAAGGATGTTAGCCACTCAACTTGCCACGCCACTCGATCCTAGCGACAATGCAAAGTTAGATCACTCGAGTGGCACTAGATGACCGATATGCAAACAAGTTTGCCCCTCTTGATAGTATGGCCATCTATCCTAAACCCGGTCATAAACTTCTCTACACACCTATGACCGGTGAAATGAAATGCCCTAGGTTATACCTTTGCCTTGCGCATTCCATTCCATCTCCTTCAATGTCGATACAACACATGCACCAACACGATCAATAATGATATGATCCACTTCATATCATCATATGATCATATTGGTTCATCGATCTTGACTTTACTTGCTCTTCATTGTTGCCATCGTCCATTGGCGCCAAGTCTTGCTCAAGCTTCACCGCCACGCGGTACATCACTCCAAAGCCTTTGACTTGCCCTTCACGCTTGCAACCGGTTTATCAAGCCAAGTCTTGTCTTGATCTTCTCCACCTTGATCACATGACTCAATGTCATGTCTCATGTGCATTTAAGCTCCTTCATCATCACATGTATGAGCTTTGCAACATCTCCAAGCCATTTTCACCTTCATGGCATATGTTGCTCACACACATGTACCTGTGGACTAATCACCTGTGTATCTCACATAAACATAATTAGTCCACCTAAGTTGTCACTCAATTACCAAAACCAGACAAGGACCTTTTAGTACCTTTTGGCTCTCCGTCGGGGAAAGGTCAAGAACCCCTCACAATCACCACGATCGGAGTCGAAGATAATCACCAACCTCCGCTCGACGATCCTCACTGCTCCAAGCCATCTAGGTGGCGGCAACCACCAAGAGTAACAAGCGAAATCCACAGCGAAACACGAACACCAAGTGCCTCTAGATGCAATCACTCAAGCAATGTACTTGGATTCACTCCCAATCTCACAAAGATGATGAATCAATGATGGAGATAAGTGGGAGGGCTTTGGCTAAGCTCACAAGGTTGCTATATCAATAAAAATGGCCAAAGGTGTGAGCTTCAACTGGCTATGAGACTTAAATAGAAGTCCCCACGAAATAGAGCCGTTGTACCCCTTCACTGGGCACAACTCGGGCTGACCGGACGCTCCGGTCAGTTGACCAGACGCTGAACACCTTAGCGTCCGGTCGCTCGCAGTCAGCCACGTGTCCTGACTTCAACGATCATCAGTCTTGACTAGACACTGCGCTTGAGTTGACCGGATGTTAAACACCGGTGTCCGGTCATTTACAGTAAGGTTCTAAAACCAACTTTTGCCGACCGGACGCATCCGATCATGCTCGACCGGACCCTGCTAGTATTCGGTCATATAGTGACTACTTACTATACTGACCAACAACACGACCGGACGCAGCCCTTCAGCGTCCGGTCGCTGAGCGACCCAGCATCCGGTCCTTTGACTGACGCCAGCATCATTGCGACCAACTCTATTTCACCTCTAATTTCTTCACCCTTGCTCAAATGTGCCAACCACCAAGTGTATCACCTTGTGCACATGTGTTAACATATTTTCACAAACATTTTCAAGGGTGTTAGCACTCCACTAGATCCTAAATGCATATGTAATGAGTTAGAGCATCTAGTGGCACTTTGATAACCGCATTCCGATACAAGTTTCAACCCTCTTAATAGTACGGCTATCAATCCTAAATGTGATCACACTCTCTAAGTGTCTTGATCACCAAAACAAAATAGCTCCTATGATTTATACCTTTGCCTTGAGCTTTTTGTTTTTCTCTTTCTTCTTTCCAAGTCCAAGCACTTGGTCATCATCATGGTATCATCATCATCATGCTATGATCTTCATTTGCTTCATCACTTGGAGTGTGCTACCTATCTCATGATCACTTGATAAACTAGGTTAGCACTTAGGGTTTCATCAATTCACCAAAACCAAACTAGAGCTTTCAGCTTTGTAGATGAATCTAGGGTTACCAAGCAACAGTGAACGGATCTATGCTTTTCAGACAATAAACATAGACTTTTTAGATACATGGACAGCATCGAATTATCACATCACTGATATAGTACTGGCATACAAGGAAGCATAACTCCACTCTATCTCCACCATCCATCTTATTATTGTTTGATCCAAGGGCTTAGGTGAAGAGGCACACGGATCGCTGACATGGCACACTGAGAGGCCTCCATTCCTCCTCTCAACCTATAAATAACTACTCACTCTCTCTCATTCACACACACAATAAGAAAGAAGAACACTCCTCAGCATTTGCTTTCGTTGTAGTACCAAAGTTTGGAGGGTTGTCCAGAGGGAGAGGAAAGGGGAAGGGAACTACCTGGGGGTGGGAGGGTCCTCTTGGTTCTGATTTCTTTGAGGAAGCTCTTTATGAGAGGTTCCCAGTTAAGAGCAAAAGTAATTTCACCAAAGAGGCACCACTGAGAGGATACGATAAAAGGAAAGAAGAGTGGCCAAAATGCATGCATGGTGAGGACTGCCTAGTGCAGATGTTCACCGAGGGAATAGATGGAGGTCGTCGTTTCTTCAAATGTCCGCGAGCATAGGTAATTGGTATTACTATTTGTTTCTTCAATATGTTTGTCTTGTATATAACTTACACGACATACTTATTGTAGTCTTCCTTGACCAAAGAAAACTATGGGTTCAGTAGGTGGGTCGATCCTCGACCTATTTATGTGCATGCGGAGTACATCTACTACCTACAGGACCGTATCTTTAATCTAGAAAGGGAAGTTAGCAGCGGTTACAAGGACGACGGATAGGACGACAACAACAATGATGCCGATTCACAGGAGGCAATCTGCAATGATCCATATTGCACCTGCCCTAATCACTAAAACAAGTGGCCTCCCCTGTCACCTTTGCCACCACCAACAACAACAACGGGAGGCTACTATGGAGAAGGTGCAACATAATTTGCTATGTGGCCACACTACTAGGATGACTTTATCTTTTTCACATGTACCCAATTTTAGTTACCTAAGGCATGTTAGGTTTAGTCGAAGAAAACTCTGTACCCAGGTTCGGTACATGTAGTCACATGCCATTTGATGTGTTTCGTGTGTTGAATTATATAATGCCGTACGTCGTTAGGTTTTTTTGCAGCACGTGTTCATATTTCAATACGTCTGTATCATTAAGCGGAATATTAAGACCATAGATAATGAAAACAACCACATAATGAAAAGTTCAATACTATGCCACATTACATAACATATTAATACTACAACTACGTGTCGATAGTAGGCATAGGGGCAAATGCACTTCCAAATCCTCAGTCTGAAACATACTGAGTAAGCAACTCATCATCTGAGTACCAGTCCTCTACTACAACCCTATTGTTGTGGCTAGGCTCAACTGCGTTGCTCTGACCTACCTGTCGCTTGTAGTAAGCGGCCTCCGCTTCATCTGCGACCGCTGCGGCCTGAGTGAAGAACGCGTCGTCATCCTCTTCCGCCTGTAAGCCTGCCTCTACTAGAGCGATGAGCTCGCTCAGTCTACCAGTGTCGTCCTCAGCCTTCTACGTCTGCATGCCCACCTCTGCTAGAGCGATGAGCTCGCTCAGTCTATCAGTGTCATCCTCAACCTCCTACGCCTGCATGCCTGCCTCTGCTAGAGCAATGAGCTCACTTAGTCTGGCAGTGTCGTCCTTATCCTCGTCTCCCTTATCAGACAACACAATAGGTGATTGAACGGTGCAACCAGCTCGCGATCTATGGTCATCTAACTTCTTCTCCTCATACCTTACATGAGCCACCTCTATGGCATGTTCCCCGTTGCAACCAATCCCTTTATGTATAAAATGCAATCAGTTAGCAACGCGGTTATATTACATTTAAAACCAGGCAACGAAAAAAGGTTTTCAAGCACTCACTGGCACATAATATAGCAACATGCTCGTTCAAGACCTGCATTTGTACTCTTGTCTCCTCCCTTGCCTCATTCCTTGCCCTCTCCTCCTCTAACGTCATCCGCCTCTCCAATCCCCATTTGTTAAGCCCAACATCGATCGGGTTATAAATACCGCGCTGTCTAGCAAACTTACGCATCTTTTCTTTGTGATGTTTAACGAATAGATTGACATAGTCAGGTCCATATCCTCTCTTCCATGCAATTAGTTGCCTCTTCTTTAATTCATCTAAGAACTTAGCTTGACCATCATAACATTCCCAACTGCATTTCCTAGTGCTCTGTTCAAAAGAAATATTATATCATATATGTCTTAGCAAAACAAACAAAATATGATTTTATGTTTACCAAAAAAATAATGAACCTCATCATACTCAATCATATGGCCGCAATAATGGCATATTTCAAGCTCCGAAGGGACTAGACCATAGTTGGATTTTACGGCACATTCGCACATGACAGGAGGTGCTTTGTAGATTACCCTTTCTTTTTTCTTATCCTTAACCCTCCGCGGTTCTTTCGGCCATTGGTTCTTAGGACCATATAACCACTCCTTGAAACGATACTTCGCCATTGAAAACACCTAAATAATGAGACATTAGTACATGAACACATATATCTCAAGATTTCAACACATACACTTTGCACTTACTTCATGCTTGTTTGGACACACAAACTCCAACGTATTCTCAGGGTTTATCATAGCTCGATCTCCGCAATCGCACAGAGGAGGTTCCTCAAGTCGTCTAACTGCGGCTAGGTGCTTCTCCTTAGCCGTCATTGGCGGAGGGTTCGGGGGGTGGAACCCACCGCTTGAAGTGCTCACGTGGATGTCTCCCTCTAAACCAATCATCGAAAAAGAGATATCTATGATCAAACTTGTCTGCACCATCGATCCACTGAAAGAAAAAACACCTCTCATGGTACTACACAACGAGATTCTAACAAAATATTAGTAGCATACTTACACAAATAAAGAAAAAGGATAGTGCAAACAATTTCTTATATTAAACCGACTACATGTGTAGAAGCAACGCGCTGCTGTGTCCGGATGTTTTGATTAAAAAACATGAGCCGGAAAACCACAGTCACAGTTAGGGATAGGGAGGTCAGGAGGGACGGGGGTATCTTTGGTAGACGCGTCAGGGTATAATTCTCGAGGACGACCCCGTTTTCGTCAAAACTCCTCCCGAAACATTTCTTGCATCTAACAAAACGGATGTAATTTAACAAACATAAATCAAAACATCATAAATAAATGTCAATGAGAACCATAACTACAATACAACCAATTTCGTTGTAAGAACCCAAAGCAGTTAACATTAAACCATAAACCTAGGGTTTCCCATTTGATGCACAACAATGAACTCATAACATAACTACACGCGTCTAGGTTTGCTAGCTATTTTCATGCCTTGGAATCAACCTACGGTTCTATAATACATATATTGAGGGATACAATGAAACCCTAAGTGATGACGATTCTTAGGTTCAAAAATCTGATTAATATATACCGAATCGATGCGAAAAAACAAGGAGGGGAGCGAGGATACCTTGCTCTCGAAGATCTACGGATCAAATAAGGTTTTCAAGGTCCAATATGACGATTCGTGAGGTAGGGTGAAGTGGGGAGAGAAAAACCCGAGAGGGAGGAGAAAGAAGAGGAAGAATGCTCGGGCAAGAAGGTTGGGTTGGGGTTAAATGCAGGGAGCTCGGCGCCAGTCACTTTGACGCCGAGCCCCCTGACAGGTCATCGACCGTGCCTAGAAGCTCGGCGCCAGAGACGCTGACGCCGAGCTAAGGGTCCATTTCCTGAATTCTTTCCGCCAGAGGTCTATTTGTGAGAAACTATTAAAAAAGAGCCAAATTGTAAAAAATTCAGGCGCAGGCACAACACTAC
The DNA here is from genome assembly GCF_019320115.1 of Miscanthus floridulus. Lineage (NCBI taxonomy): Eukaryota > Viridiplantae > Streptophyta > Magnoliopsida > Poales > Poaceae > Miscanthus > Miscanthus floridulus. The sequence goes on from NC_089584.1 coordinate 108,546,144, forward strand.
AGCAGCATGCATGCAGATGCAGTCGCAAATTAAAAGCGAGCCGGCCGGGGGGCGGCATGCAGATTTACAGCGAGGAACGAACAGAGATTTATATGTTTATCACATGCCGATTGGATCCACTATACTCGACGACCACCAGCCCCACCATTGCATTTGTTTGCTTTCTTGTTACATTGAGGAGGCATCTCTTTCACGCAAGATTCTAATGATCACGTGCGCCCCCGGGCTGTGGCGGGTTTGGCACGCTCGCTCGCCTCCGGCATGCACGGCCTTGTTTGGTTGCGCACACAACATCTGTGACATGTACCATCGTCTTTTGGTTAATCCACACAGTGTATATAGCAGGAACGAGAAGTAGATACTGATGAGCACCACAACATCAACGTATGCGATGATGGTAGTCTTAGAAGAAAAGGAAAATAAAAAGGGCAAAATTTCCAGTCTTGTTTTAGATCATGTTCCGGAAGCAGAATGAGAGCTACTGTGGAAGTTATATGTAGTAGCCCTTAAATTACAGAATGCTAAGAAACAAAGGAAGAAAAGGGCTAGGGAAACTCTCTCTCATAGAGTTCTAAGCAGGTTAGGAGAGGCTGGCAAAAAGAAAAAAAAAAGAAAACAGGATGACAAAATCAAGAAAATTGCCACGAAAATTTCGAAGAGCCGAACAGAAGCACACGAACTAATAAGCAAAATGGAGAGGAAAAAGAACTCCTAAGGCAAGATTTAGTAGTTCTTTCATATTTTTAAGGAGGAGGGTTCTTGGATTTTAGCTGATGCATTAATTATTACTGGGCTAATTGATCAACTCTAGCACAAGCTAGTAGACTCATCTAGATGAGCTGCCGGTAGTCTGCTGTCCCTAAGTGGTGGTGGATCAAAAGGTCGTCGCCGGCGGCGACGATTGGGGGCGCCGACGGCCCGTCGAACAGCATCGCGCTCTGCATGCGCATCAGCCCGCCTGCAGGACCACCGCCGCCGCCGATCACATGCGGGTGCGGCTGCTGCACCACCTCCTTCTGGCGGCGCAGCTCCAGCACCTTACGGTGCGAGTTGGAGTGCTTGGACATCACGAAGGTGGGGCTCGCCGCGGGCCGGTACTCCGGCACCAGCCGGCCCGACTTGTACCGCACCCCGCACGCGTTGCACAGCGTCTTGGGGCCCATGGGCCCGGTCCTCCACTGCGGCGTCCTGTCCGTCTCGCAGTGCAGGCAACGCCGCCCTTCTGCCGACGAGCCGACGCCGCCGGGCCCGGGCTGTGCTGCCGCGGACACGCTCGAGGGCGGCGCTGCTGGCGCCGCGTCTTTCTTCTTCGACGGCTTCTTGGCGGGGAACGTCTGCGGCGCCGAGATGCCGGACTCCGCCGGCGAGATGGCGGCCATGGACGCCGGGGACGGTGGTGAGGCCGGGGTCGGCGGGAGCACGAGCAACCGTGACGACCAGTTGCCCGGAGCCGCGCGGGAGCGCTTGCTACGGGCCTTTGCGGGAACCGGCGCCTCCGGGAGGAACATACCGGGCTGTGCCGCAGAGGCGGCGGCGGCGGCTGAAGCTGCGGCCGCAGGGGCCACGGGAGCTGGTGGCAGAGCCGGGGAGAACCCGCCGGAAATGAGCTTCAGCTTCTCGAGGTCCTCCGCGGCGAAAGTTTCCTCGCCCTCGCCCATGTAGTTGGATAGCCATTCCAGCTCCGCCAGTTGATCGTACTGCGGAATTCACAGCAACAAGTTTAGCGACCGCGAGTTCTGTATGTTTCCTTCCCTTCACTGGACATACAGGAAAAATTGCAGGCTAAACTTTGCATAATTCTCAGTTTGGTTTGGACTGGTGTGCTTGAAGTTTTCTACTTTTGGTACTGTTATTTATGTCAATTTTATGGAGTTACGGATTCTGAAGGAACAAAATTGAGTGGCTAACAGGAATCCAAATGTCGATTTCCCTTTTTTCCTTCCGGACGATTTAAAATGAAATCTTGTAACCGCACTCCTACAAAATTACAACAAAATCCGCCACCAGTGCGTCCCCATTATTTCTTCTCAATTTTCCGTTGAGCTGTTGAAGAATTAGAAGATGACACTAACAGGCTAAATTTGCCAAATGAATTCAAACAAATTGACAGTATAAATAAAACTATATACGAAAGACACAGGTTACCGGCTCGCAGAATTCCCCCGGGAAGTCGCCGTCGGCTAGCCCAGAGAAGGAGTTGCTGCAGCTGTCCTGGGCCGTGACGGTGGACGAGTCGGCCGAGAAATTGCCGGCGAGGCCGCGCTCCTCCTTGACGAGGCCTACGACTCCGTGGGCGTCGACAGGCTGCAGGCACGGCGGGGCCTCGCCGCCGTCGCCTGCCCCCGCCTCGCCGACCCCTTCCTCGTCGTCGTCGTACGGTAGCGCGAGGAGGTCGTCCACGACGAAGTGGTCCCCGCACCCCGCGGTCTTCCTCTCGCGTGGGCCCGCGCCTCCGCCGTAGTACCCGTACTCGGCTGCCGCCGCTGCCGCCTCCATCCTATCCCGGTCCCGGCTGCTTGCTCTCTGTCCGCCTGCCGCCGCAGCGCTGCACACTACGCGTCGTACAGCGCGCAACGTCCGCGTCTCCTGCTGCGTTACTCGGCCGGGTTTTGTTCGTTTGCTCCCGGAAATGACGCAGAGAGAGAGAGAGAGAGAGAGAGAGAGGGAGTAGGGTTTAATTGGCGTGCAGCTGGAGCGCGGAGAGACGAGACGGGAGGAGGGGAGGGGGGTTCAGCTGAAGCGAACGATTCTTAAGGAGTAAATAAAGCGGGAGCCACTGAGCCACCACGCCGTCCTCCTCGCTCGGCCCTCCGCCAGTAAAACACGCCAACTGGCTGAACTAGAATTTGAACTTGAAAACCGGGATAATTGGAATCCAAGCACCGGCAGTTTGATTTTTTTTTTCAAAACCTGCAGGAATAAACATCTTCCTGATCACAAAACCTGCAGGAATAAACATCTTCCTGATGATCACAAATCCTGCAGGAATGAATAAGCGTCAGCTGAACAGCAACCTCGATCGAATACTGGCAATTTCACAAGGAAAACGTTAAATATACGTCTCTATCTAGTAGAGGAAAAAAAAATTAAACAGCCATTACACGCAGGCACTTAAGTACTTATCTGATTATTACGTGACACCACTTTTGGTGACTCCACTTAACAACAGCGCGAGCTGGAGCTTTACGTTGCAGAAATTAAGGAGCCCTGAAACGCAATAGCTACGGCGCGCGCCGGTGCATGCATGGACCGATGGACACGAGACACACGGTAGATCCCTGTTGTCTCTTTCGTCTGCGTGAGAACACATGCGCCTGACGAAGCAGGTGGATTTTGTGAGGCGCGGTCACGTGGAAGCCGGCCGGTAAAATTCAGGTCCCATTATCGGGATCACCGTTCGTTCTAGCGTTCCAGGTAATTAAGTACGTATAAGCAGGTCAGGAGGGGTCTCACGTAAGTAAGTTATTTATCTTGTCCGTTTCCGCCGCGCCTGACACGACTTACCGCGTGGATAATGTGGCCACGATAAACCTGGGTACAGTATTTACCTTCTTCTCATAACAGCTCCAAGTGGCTAGGGCAGAGTTCGGCCGGTGATATTCGGCTGGCTGGTTCACTTTTTTTTTTATCCGGAGCAGTATTTTTCTCTCACAACATTTCAATATAAACAGTAAATTCCAGCATAAATAGTGCCAGAATAATACCAGCCCAGCTTTGGCCACCATTTAAGCCAAGAGTGGTTCAGTAACTTGAACACCTCAGATAGCTCATACTATAGCTCTAGTACCTCATAAGAATATGGCTCAGCAATTTGCTCACATGAAGACTATGAAGTGGAGGGAAAAAAGTAAGAAGAGAGGCCGGGGGCAGCCCGGTGCGGTTCGCTCGAGCGCAAGGCAGCGCGGCCCGGCGGCGGCCCACTGCGGCACAAAGCTACGTCTGGCTGTGTTTGCCTGGCTTGATGCAGGTTTCCTCAGCGTGGCGAGCCGAGCCATGAGAAAGAAACAACGCGAGTCTGGACTCTGGTGTTCCGAGTTGGCGAAGAGAGCTATGCTTTTAAAACAAAAAGGAACGCGGGCTGGGATAAACCACAGGCCTGTTTCCACCCATGGATTGGGCCATTGGGCCAGGATCCCCGCAGGGATTCGTGGAAATTTTGAGATGCTCATGCTTAGCAGGTAAACAAGCTGGGTTGATACACAGAACCCACAACATCGCCAAAAAAAATGAACTCTTATCTGACCACCGAAGCTCAATGCCTTAATGGCATCATTGCCAACGAAGAACATGGATCGAGCATTAGTAATTAGGATTTCAAAAAACACCTTCACTAACAATCTTGAAGCTTATAAAAAACACTCGATAGTCTCCACCATAGAGAACCTGGGCGTGTAGCCCCTGCTATACATCAGAAATCAGACAACACTATTTATTCAAGTAAATGATTAAATTCGGAACTAGGATGCACACAGCATTACACTACAAATGTTGTACACGATGATTTGCATATGTATGCAGCTCGCTACAGGGCATAAAGTTCAAAACATGCACGGAAGCTACTATGCTAGTTCGCTACTGCACATACAACAAAACGAAGGTGAGAAACAGAAACCAGTTCTAACGCGGCTCTCTTGACTGAGACCTATGAGCCTGCCTGTCATCATGCCTATCGTCATCCCTGCCACCATGCATGTCATCAGGCCTATCATGCTGCCTTTCATTATCCGAAGGCTGCCTATCAAACTGTCGATCATTTCTCTCATTTTGATTCTCATATCGCCTCTCATAATGCCGATCAGGCCTGGATGGATATCCCTCTGTGTTTGTTGGATGGTCGTATCTGCAGTCAACTTTCCAGCAGTTCCCTTTTTCAAGATATGTCCAGCAGACTCCACGTAGACCTGCAGGTACTCTATGTCCTCTTGACCCCCCATCACCACCAGAGTGTTGCTTCCATGACCTTCCGCCTGAGTCGCCAGCACTAAAAGCACCACGGTGTCCAGAGTGTCTGCCCCCATTCTCTCTCTGCTGATTATTCCAATTAGGATTACCATTTGGTGCATTCCAGTTCATGTTGTTATTTGCCTGACCCGGATTTCCATGCACAGGAGCACTCCAGCCGACGTTTTGGTTCATGTTTCCAGCTTGTTGGTTTCCCCAGGCAGGATAAGAATTTGCATTTCCTGCTGCAACACTGCCCCAAGGGGCCATTGCGACTCCTTGCATCTGACCTCCCATCATAGCAGCCGCATTTGGAGTCCCCTGGCCTTGAGTTGCAGCCCAGATCATGTTCATGCTGGTGTTTCCTGGATTTGGTAACCAACCCATGTTTGGAACTGCATTTGGCTGCGTTGGCATGGCTACACCCATGTTGTAGCCCGAAGCACCTTGAGCTGATGCTACCCAAGGCATATTCATGTTGCTCTGTCCCATCATTCCCCAACCTAAGCTTGCATCACCCTGAGGTGTATTTCCCCAGGTCATGTTTCCAGTTATCTGAGATTGGCCAGGTGTGTTCGCCACTTGTGCAGGTACAGCCCACCCACTGCTTTGATTATCACTGCCAGCAATGGTTGTCAATGAAGGCTGTACTGATGCAGCAGATGGTGTTGACATCATCTGCGATGGCATCATTGAGTTGGAGAGATCAGTTGATGACATCTGGTTTCTTGTGTCTGCAGGTGATACAACAATAATGTCATTAGGTTGGCTTACACTTAAAAATCTTAGTAAGAGCAGAGGAATAAGACTGAAATCACTGGATGTGATTCAAAGTTAAGGAAACAACAGAATCCGTGATTTCTAAAAGCAAAATGGAAAGCAAACATGGCACAAACAGCAGGCAAGCATTGAGCTAATACCTTCAAGTTGCTGAGTGTTCAGTTGTGCTGGTCCAAGCTGTGCACCCAGTTGTCCGATAGCTGCAAGGGACAAAAAAATGTTTACATCAAATACAAACATTTCTGTACTACAATTTCCAGATCTCAAATGCATCGCCACCTATTAACATAAAATAGTGGAGTTACGATCTAAACAAGTCAGGCCAATTTAGATCCCACAAATTTGGTTCCAGTTTCACAGTTCTGGGCACAACTCGGGGGATCTAAATGGCGATTAACAGATTTCACTGAAACAGGAAAACCTTTTATAAGGGCCTACCTTCAGCTGAAGAGCTCACTCTTCCATGTGAAACATCTTCTCCTGATTTGGATTCAATGCCATCAGCTAATCTGTCATCCGTTTGCGGTAAAGAAGATAATATTTGGTTCTGGGAGGTCAAATCTGCATTTGCAGTTGCAGGAGCCATTCCAGGAGTTAAATGACCCATATTTTCTGCAGCAACAATATTTTGTCCCGAATAGCTTCCCATGGCAGGCTGGGTAGGTGTCACAGGATTTACTGCAACCCCAAACTGACTAGACGTAGCATTCCAACTTCCAGTAAGAGATTGTTGGCTTGTGTATGCTGTATGAGAATTTTGCGTCCCATAATAACCTTGTGTGCCCGAATGTATCATGGTTGTTCCAAGGTTTGTTGAACTATAATCATGTCTTTGATCACTACTTGAGAAAGACTTTGCAACTACTGATTTTGGAGTTTGTTCGCCAGCTATTGTGCTTTGCTCAAGAGGGGTTTTGTTAATTTGAGACAAACTAACATGTGGTGGTTCCCATGGAGGAAGGTCTTTCTCAAACTTCCCTGCCAAAGCATCAGTCAATAGAATGGAATCATCCTGCTTCTCACTAGCTTTCCATATCTTCAAACAAGGAGGGAAGTACCCATTGCTGTTCCATTTCCGCAGCTGTATGATTGAGAAAGGACCTTGGATTTTATTAGAAGGATCCATGTACAGCCAGATCTTCTCAGAGTCGTTAATGGCTGATTCAGGTGCAGTTTTTGCCCCAGATGAACCAGGTGACTCTTGTGGAGCACTGCGCGTGGTGCCTTCCAGTTTAACTGTTTGTGCACCAATGTTCGGGCTCTCTGATTTACTTGTATAACCAGCACTTTCACCTTGAGAAGAAAATGTGGACCTCCGTGAAAGGGGTGATTCCATATGAGAACTCGATTCAGCCCATGTGTTTCGATTAGATTCCCAGTTAGTTTTTGGATCTCGCTGTACAGCATTTCTACCATCTCCTTTACCTGGAGACACAAGATTATCATCTTTCCTCGAGAAAGAACCTCTGGACTTATTGAAGCTACCTGTACAATAAAAATTATGGAAGTTCATGTCAGAGTTGTAATAATAATATCAGAAGATGATACTATGGGAGGGAGTAAAATACTTCTTTCAATTTCCTGCTCCTGTTCCTCCGGAGATTCATAATATGGATCCATCGCAGGGTCAGCATGTATTTCAGGTTCTTCATTCAGCCTACGAGCACGCTCCTCAGGAGTGCTTAGCAATTTCAGCTTCTCTACACATTCCCTAAGCGTGAATACTGATTAAGGTATACAAGCCAATTCACATAAAAAGAAAGAACAATCCTCACAGAAGCTTCTTCCAGAGAAAAAAAAAGTGTAAAGCCTACTGACGGAAGTGGCAGAAGCAGATTAACTGACCATAAGCACCAGTAGAAATTAACTATACTGACAATGTATAATGCTGCTTTATAGATGAAAACAATAATGCATGAAAAAGGATATTCTTTTCTATGGCCCATATCACTTGCACGGTCACGAAGATGCCCAAGTCGCATCTTTTCGCTTTCAATCCACTGAAAAGTTTGTAATTGGCAGTGAAGTCAGTAAAATAGAAATACTTAGCCACAAAAAACTTTTATAGTTTGTTAGGAGGAGCTGCTTACATCATTGACTTTTAGAGTTTGGAGAACCCTTGCCTTCTCCTGAACCTCTCCCTGGAGGATAAGATAGTTAGACAAAAGAAAACAGTGCAGAAATAACACAAAAATGTGCAAGAAACACTCATAATAAGTTAATGATAACTTTACCACTGTCAGTCTTGGAATGAACCCATACTTTATGCTTTGACGCAAGCGTTTGCACTCCTCCTAGAAAAGAAAAAACAATTGCAAATCAGAAAAAGCATGAAATTTGAATGAAATAGAGTAGCAAATTTAATGATCAAGTGCATGTTTGTATCCATGAAGTCAAGTAGCAAGGTCAAGGATCTTCCAACAGCAGTTAAAGTTAACAGTACTCAAAGTGAAAGACGGCCTTATACTAGATTTTAGTAAACTGTATAATACTACTAGAACTATTATTAAGTTCAAACTGAGAAGAAAAATACCTCAGTGAACTCCTGGTTTGAGATTATGTCAATAGTTACTGCCTCCCGCTTATCTAAGTTTAGTATCTCTAGCGTTATATCAGTAGTCCTTTTCCCAAATTTATATTTTCCTGCAGATTTTCCAGTCCCTGGAAACAATAGAAAGAAATTTAGTATGATGCAGTTAAGACAAACAATACAAATTAGGAAGTAAAACAACCCTTACCAACAATTTGTACAAGTCTATAAATGTCTTGCCTTTGCCCTGTACCAGGTATTCTTATTCTCACAAATGATCCAACAACTTTCTCATCAAATGTGTCGACATCACCAATCAATTCTTCCATTAGGTTGCGACGTAAGTACATTAAGCCAATGTTATGGTTATCTATTGCCGCATAGTCATCAAGATTAGGCTGACGTCTCAGGTCATACTTACGTGATTTTCTTCTTTTTTCTGAACTCATAACAACTGAAGCTTCACTGTTACCATCAGCATCCTGACTAGGATCAGGGTCTACTACACCACCATGATTTTCATCAGCATCAATTGGTGAAACCTCACTCGTGGGAAAATGTGATTCAAGAAGCTTAAGCATCTCAAAATGCCCAACACGTTCTTTTGCGAAGAGACTTTGGAGCAAAGAATCACAAATTATCTGGCTTTTCCGACGAGGATCACGCAGATTGTTGCGTTTGATATAGTTAAGTAAAAGGGGTTGAACGTCATACTGACTGATCACAGATTTATCACCATTTCTCGCATGATATACAAAGTTTATGAGCTCCTTAGAAGCCCAGTTGGCCTCTTCAGCTGAGGATGTAGATGTCCCAACACTTTCAGAGTCTTTTGATGAATGCTGGCTGCTCAAAGAACGCCTGGACAATTTTCTAACCTTTTTCCCTGAGGAAGTCTGAGCATCATGAATGCCTGACAGGCCTCGTTTGGCAGATTTCCTAGTGCCCTCTTTTCCTTCAGAACTCTCCTCGATGGCAGCTTGTTTAGATCGCTTCCTTCCCCTCTTTTTTGGTGTATTGTTTTCTAGATGACGCCCTGATGAACTCTCTGAATTAACTTCTTCGTCATTAGTATCAGGTAATTCTCCACTCTTTTGAGACTTGGCTGCTGATATTTCCTCAACTGTCAATGACAAGTTTGTCTTCAAATGTAACCAATAGTCCTTGAACAAATACCACCAGCTGCTTTTGTCATCAAAATCCACCTCCTGTTAAAACAAATTTTCATAAGACAAAATTCCACAAGTATAAAAAAACTACTGTAAAGGCTTTGTTGTTGTTGTTGTTGTTGATAAAAAACCTACTGTAAAATCAATAGGGTTCCCTTCACATGAACTACAACAGATTGAGAGTGATACACACCAACGATAAGCTAGATTGATAGAGGAACAGGAAAAAAGAACAAAGTCGAACATACAATAACCAACCTGAAAGTTTTCCAAAATAGTCGTAATCACTACAATAGCTGATGTTGTTTAATAAGAATTTGAAACAGGGTAGTACTTTGTGCATCATGTAAATGCTTTGTAACTCAGTGAAACTGCATGCCTCTAATGTTTATTGGTTTGCCAAAATAACATTTCCAACTATAAATGATTGAGTAGTAATTGTGGTAAATGCCAGGATTATCTACCCACAGCTGTAACCATATGATGCATGGTACCATTCTCTGTGGCTTATTAATCAATTGCGACTCTTTATGTAATTTATGCATGATTGAGTATGACAGCTGGTAGAGTTTAAAACTTGAAGTAGTGTTCAACTAAGATCTAGTCACAGTATCACACTTGCACCCCTGTAGTCACATTTTTTATGTTGCAGTGTTTCCAAGTTGCAGCATACATGTCTCTTCTTTCCAAAACACACACCGAACATATTTAAGGTCCCATTTGAATGTAGAAATTCTGTAAGAAACTTAAATAAAGGGGAACTCTTAATTGTGCAGAATAGGAAAAAAAACAATAATAACTTAGTGCCAATGGATATAAATGCATGGAACACCATCCAACATTGTCTTGGTCTACTCCAGGAAAAACTAAGTGATGCTCTGGTAAGCATGCAGTCAAGCCTTCCATACTTTTGCTATCTATTCTGGCATTTTAGGTTGGACACCCAAAGGAGACATTTGCCCTACCGGAATTTTATATAGACAAATATATACAGGAGGCAATAGTAGTCAATATTGCATTTTAGGGGCACTATGGATGACCAAAATACCACTTATTTGTGACTAAAGAGTAGCAAACTATAAAACTAATTAGCATCAGTTCCGAAACACAATTCTGACTACACAGCGAATTGCCTACAAGTTGGATTGATCCATTAGATTTGACCAAATCAAATAAAAAGTTCAAGCATGGATCAACAACTTAATTGTAGCAGGGGGCATGGGCATTGTGGAACTTTGAACAGAAGGAATCTTTGATGGGGCCTCTCCTTCCTTGTCATCAGCACTTCAATTCTTCAGAGAGGAGGCTTGGCTGGAGCTACAAAGCTCCAGCCTCCAGGAGCTGGCCATGGTCGGGTAGAGAGGTTGGTTTAGGTAGCAGGCCGGTTGTGAGCCCCCTGCTGAGGTCAGTGTTGTTTTGTTATGGGCAATTAGACCTAATTGTATTTTTGTTTTGCAACCTTCTTCGGCCTCCTAGAGGACTTTAAAGTGGCTGCTTTGTATGGGACACTTTACCTCCCTTTTCTCTCTAATATAAAAGATGCACAGTTTTCCTGCGCTTCGAGAAAAAAAAAACTTAATTGTACTGGGTCACTTCTATAGAACAGATACTGGGAGAACATGGCAAAAACCAAGAAGCACCTTGCATGCCTGGTCTAAATCATTTGCATGGAAAAATCATATAAAACAATAAAGCGGTGACCTCAGTGCCATAAATAAGAAATACAAAAACATAATGATAAAGAAAATAACTAGACTGAGGAAATTAGAATGGTGAAGAAGGATACCATTGGGTCCGCAGCCTCCTCTCTATTCTCTATCAACATCACAGTGTTCATGCACGTATCACAAAAGCCCTTATTTTCTCTGATACAGCTAAACTTTGCATCCTTCATGCATGCCTTGCATAATGAAAAGGTGCATGTGTAGCACATATGGCGGGCAGGTTTCTGACAGTTGCTACAAATGTGCCACCCTGGCAGCAAAGTAAATAGGATCAAATAAACCCTGAGTCCTTGTTTCAGAAGCTAGAATAACAGAAAAATATCAGGTTTTAGAAGTAAGCTAGCATCTAAGAGTGTCCAGCGCAAAAACTAAACATACTTCCTAATTCATATACAGCAAGAGATAACATACTTTCTAATCCATATAAGTTAAACAAATCAAGACTGATTTCACAAGTCTCAATGTTCAGGAACAAATAAAACATTCTCAAGTACAACAGTTCTGTGGACAACAAGATCTCACAGTTGCTCAATCCTTGAATTTTAACATGCAGTTAACGTTTAGAATATGGTTGTTTAAGGAATTAAGGCTCTAGTCATCCAGTGGGAGCAGATATGTAGTGACATTTCAAAATTTTCAGTTCCAGGCAGGGGAAGATGCGTTAAAGCTGGAAACTGGAAAAGAATTACAGGTTCTCAGACAAGTCATTAAACAATGGTTTTACTGTTAATGATGCTGGTCCCTCATTTAAATATATTTACAACAACAACAACAACAACAACAGAGCCTTTAAGTCCCAAACAAGTTGGGGCAGGCTAGAGTTGAAACCCAGCAGAAGCAATCAAGGTTCAGGCACGTGAATAGCTGTCTTCCAAGCACTCCTATCTAAGGCTAAGTCTTTGGGTATATTCCATCATTTCAAGTCTCCTTTTATTGCCTCTACCCAAGTCAACTTCGGTCTTCCTCTGCCTCTCTTCACGTTACTATCCTGGCCTAGGATTCCACTACGCACCGGTGCCTCTAGAGGTCTCCGTTGGACATGTCCAAACCATCTCAACCGGTGTTGGACAAGCTTCTCTTCAATTGGTGCTACCCCTAATCTATCACGTATATCATCGTTCCGAACTCGATCCCTTCTTGTATGACCGCAAATCCAACGCAACATACGCATTTCCGCGACACTTATCTGTTGAACATGTCGTCTTTTCGTAGGCCAACATTCTGCACCATACAACATAGCAGGTCTAATCGTCATCCTATAAAACTTGCCTTTTAACTTCTGTGGTACCCTTTTGTCACATAGGACACCATATGCTTGCCATCACTTCATCCACCCTGCTTTGATTCTATGGCTAACATCTTCATCAATATCCCCGTCTCTCTGTAGCATTGATCCTAAATATCGAAAGGTATCCTTCCTAGGCACTACTTGACCTTCCAAACTAATATCTTCCTCCTCCCGAATAGTAGTGCTGAAGTCACATCTCATATACTCAGTTTTAGTTCTACTGAGTCTAAAACCTTTGGACTCCAAAGTCTCCCGCCATAACTCCAGTTTCTGATTCACTCCTGTTCGGCTTTCATCAACTAGCACTACATCGTCCGCGAAAAGCATACACCAAGGGATGTCCCCTTGTATGTCCCTTGTGACCTCATCCATTACTAAGGCAAACAAATAAGGGCTCAAAGCTGACCCTTGATGTAGTCCTATCCTAATCGGGAAGTCATCCGTGTCTCCATCACTTGTTCGAACTCTAGTCACAACATTGTTGTACATGTCTTTAATGAGCCCGACGTACTTCGTTGGGACTTTATGTTTGTCCAAAGCCCACCACATAACATTCCTTGGTATTTTATCATAAGCCTTCTCCAAGTCAATAAAAACCATGTGTAGGTCCTTCTTCTTCTCCCTATACCGCTCCATAACTTGTCTTATTAAGAAAATGGCTACCATGGTTGACCTACCGGGCATGAAACCAAATTGGTTCATAGAGACCCGCGTTATTGCTCTCAAGCGATGCTCGATAACTCTCTCCCATAGCTTCATAGTATGACTCATCAACTTAATTCCCCGGTAAATAGTACAACTTTGAATATCCCCTTTATTCTTGTAGATCGGTACCAATATACTTCTCCACTCATCAAGCATCTTGTTCGATCGAAAAATATGGTTGAACAGCTTAGTTAGCCATACTATAGCTATGTCCCCGAGACATCTCCACACCTCGATTGGGATACCATCCGGTCCCATCGCCTTACCTCCTTTCATCCTTTTCAACGCCTCTCTGACCTCAGATTCTTGGATTCTCCGCACAAAACGCCTATTGGTGTCATCAAAAGAGTCATCCAACTGAAAGGTTGTGTCTGTATTCTCACCATTGAACAATTTGTCAAAATACTCTTGCCATCGATGTCGGATCTCATCCTCCTTCACCAAGAGATGCTCCCTTTCATCCTTAATGCACTTAACTTGGCTGAAGTCCCTTGTCTTTCTCTCACGAACTCTAGCCATCCTATAAATGTCCTTCTCTCCTTCCTTCGTACTCAAACGTTGGTAAAGATCCTCGTACGCTCTACCCTTTGCCACACTTACAGCTCGCTTTGCAGTCTTCTTTGCCACCTTGTACTTCTCTATGTTGTCCACACTCCTGTCATGGTACAAGCGTCTATAACACTCTTTCTTCTCCTTAATAGCCCTTTGGACTTCCTCGTTCCACCACCAAGTATCTTTAGCCTCGCCTCCGCTTCCTTTGGTTACTCCACACACCTCTAAGGCCACCTTTCGAATGTTGGTTGCCATCTTCTTCCACATGTTGTTTATGTCTTCTTTTTCCTTCCAAGAGCCCTCTTTGATAACCCTTTCCCTGAATACCTCTGATGTCTCCCCTTTCAGTTTCCACCGTTTTGTTCTTTCAATCTTAGCTTGTTTATCCCTACGGGCACGCACCTGAAAACGAAAGTCTGCCACCAAAAGCTTATGTTGAGAAACAACACACTCCCCTGGTATCACCTTGCAACCCAAGCATGCTCGTTTGTCCTTTCTTCTTGTGAGGACAAAGTCAATCTGGCTAGAGTGTTGTCCGCTACTGAGTGTTGTCCTCATTTAAATATATTTGGAAAGGAAAAATTCCAGCAAAAATCAAAATCTTCTTATGGCTAATGGAAAACAATGCTGTGCTAACTAAGGATAATATGATCAAGAGGAAGTGGAAGGCGAATCCCCTCTGCTATCTTAATATATACATATATTATGTACATTAATAAAAAAAAGGGCGTACCCAGTGCAGAGAGCTCCCGCTCTGTGCGGGGTCTGGGGAAGGGTGTCATTGACAAGCCTTACCCTCGCCTGTGCAATGCGAGGAGACCGCGACTCGAACCCGAGACCTTCCGATCACAGGCGGTAAGACTCTAACGCTTGCACCAGGCCCGCCCTTCTATATTATGTACATTAATATATACATGTAATATGTACAATTGTACATTATGCAGTAGGCCCACAATGGTAAATGAAAGTGGCTAATTATTGAATGAAAAGCCCTTTTAACCCAGTAGTAGAACAATGCCATGTTAAGCCATAATCGGTTCAAATCTGATAGAGGGTTTTTCACTTAGTGCTAGACAGAAGTCATCAGTTCTGTGATCAGGAGGAAAGCATCTCTCACCTCTTCTTTGTTTGCCCAGTGGACAAAGTGGTGTGAATAATTGTGGCTTGAAGCCTTGAGGCTGATGACAGACCCAAAAACTTAGCTCAATGTTGAAAGTGGGCTAAGAAATGGTTACCTAATGGTAACAAGTTCCATGCTTTTGGGATTGCTGCAATTTGCTGCGCAATCTGGAAAACAAGGAACAAGGCTTGCTTTGGTGGTAAATTGGTGAAACACCCTACTGAAATCGTTTGCTATGCTTGTGCGTTTATGCGATACTGGACAGGTCTGTATCTGGCAGAGATTCAGGAGATGATGGTTGAGAGGGTGAATATCATGCTACATGTCGCCACAAGATTGCTGGCAGAATCAGCTTTCTTCGGGCCAGGCGATGCTGCAGCTGGAGGACGCACCTTGAAGGGGTGAAGGCAATAATTGAAAGCTTCCTGAAAATGGTGTGGCTCCAATCAGCTGGAGTTGCCAAGTCACAAATGTTGTGAACTTTGCATATGGATGTGTGCCCTGTGATGTATGAGGGAGTGTGTTGCACCGGCCGAGCGTTAAACTTGGTTGGTTTGGTAGTCAGTTGTATCATTAGCTTTTAGTCCATGTTTTGCAGGGCACCTATTCCTCTCCTGCCTGACAACTGTGATGGATAAGTCTCATGTGTGGCTGGTCTTTGTGGGACTATGATGCTCACATGGTCATGGTCCTTGTGGCTGTTTTTCTGTTTTTAGGACAGCATCTTAGACTAGAGGACAGCATCTTAGAGGACAGCATCTTAGACTAGAGGACAGCATCTTAGCTAGGACAGCATATTAGCATCTTAGACTAGCATCTTAGACTAGCATCTTAGCATATGCTTGGCTGGCTAGCAGCCTATAAATATGTAACCCCAACCCCTCAGGTTGGCATGGCATTTGTGTGAGCTTGTGTGAGAAATAGACAAGAAAATTGCCCCAACTCCTAGTGTCATCCTCTCTCGATGAGAGTAAGAATTCTCCTACTACCAAGAGTGAGAATTCAGCGACTAACAACTGGTATCAGAGCCGTATTATCCTGTAGCCTGAGCATCTCTTGCTCATCTTCTCTCCCAGCCCCACAACAGCCCCAGCTGTTGGCAGCAGCAGCTCCTCCGGCCGCTCCTGTTCACTCCTCTCCTAGCTCGTCTGAAGCAGCCCTCTCCCCACGCAGCAGCCCTCCGGTAGCGCGTCATGTCCGCAGGGCAGTCTCAGCGCTCGGTCGCCTCGAGCACGCGGCGTCGGCAGGAGGCCGAACTTGCCGCGGCAGAGGAACGCGAGCGAGCGGCGGCAGAGACCGCTGCGGCGGCGGCAAGGGCGTCGAGGCTGGCAGCAGCCAGAGCGGAGGCGGAGGCGGCGGCGGCGGCGAATGCAGCGCGTGCGGCGGCAGCGGAGGTCGAGGCTCTGCGCGGCAGCATCGGCAGCTCCATTTCCGCTGACGACACCGCCGACGCGGACCTCGAGCTGCTAGGGAGGGAGGCAGCGCGAGCGCGGGCGGCGCAGTGGGCAGCCGCGCACGTCCACGAGCGTGGCGGTAGCCCAGACAGGCGCGTCGGCGCTCCTAGAGGAGGCGCGCACGGCGGTGGCGCTCCTGGGGCAGCCGTGCACGCCCACGAGCGCGGCGGCAGCCCAGACAGGCGCGGACGCGTGGCGCTCCCGGAGGAGGCGCGCACGGCGGCGGCGCTCCTGGAGGAGGCGCGCATGGCAACGGTGGCGGACGGGTCGATGGAGAGCGCGGCCTTCACAGGCAGCGTGGCTCTCTCTCCCCGGATCGGTACCGACGGGTCGATGGAGAGCGCGGCCTTCACAGGCAGCGTGGCTCTCTCTCCCCGGATCGGTACCGTGGTTACCACGGGCTCCAGGCTGTTGTCAGGGACGTCGGTCCCGGCGGTGGGTGGCCTACCCTCACCAAGACCAACTACGTCGAGTGGGCTGCGGTGATGAGGGTAAAGCTCCAGGTGCGGCACATGTGGGAGGCAGTCCGGTATGGCGACGTCGACTACGACCTAGATCGACGGGCGCTGGATGCTCTCATCGCTGCAGTCCCGCCCGAGATGCAGTTCTCGCTTACCAGCAAGCGGACTGCCAAGGAGGCTTGGGACGCCATCGCTGCGGCACGCATCGGCAGCGACCGTGCCCGCAAGTCCACACTGCAGGCACTTCGCAAGGAGTGGGAGAACCTGGCCTTCAAGCCAGGTGAGGACGTTGATGACTTTGCTCTCCGTCTCAACACTCTGTTGCAGAAGATGGTGCAGTTCGGCGACGACACTTACAGCGAGGAGAGAGCTGTCGAAAAGCTCTTCCGCTGTGTCCCCGAGAAGTACAAGCAGATGGCTCGCTCGATCGAGTCTCTGCTGGATCTCTCCACGATGTCGATCGAGGAGGCGATAGGTCGCCTCAAGGTCGTCGACAGCGATGAGCCACAGTCCCTCTCGGGGCCCATCACCACTGGCGGGAAGCTCCTCCTCACTCGGGAGCAGTGGCTTGCCAGCCAAGGTGACCGGAGGAAGGGGGAACCTTCTTCCGCGACAGGCGGCCGCAAGCGTGGCAAGCCACGCAAGGCGCGCAGAGACGCCCAGGCCGGGGCGCGAGGACGTGCCGAGGGTGATGCCCGCGGAGGCGCCCAGGGCGGCGCCGCCGGCAGGCACAAGCCGGCACGAGACGACACCTGCCGCAACTGCGGCCAGCTTGGCCATTGGGCCAAGGACTGTCGACAGCCACGACGCGGCCAGGCCCACGTCGCACAGGCGGAGGAGGAGGAGTCGGCTCTGTTCATGGCACATGCCAGCATCGAGCTACCTCCAGCGGCACCGGCCGCAGCGGCTCTCCTCCACCTTGACGAGCCAAAAGCACACGCCCTCCTCGGCGATAGCTCCGGCAACGACAAGACTGACGGGTGGTGCCTCGACACCGGCGCCACCCATCACATGACCGGTCGACGGGAGTTCTTCACCGAGCTTGACTCTAGCGTCCGAGGCTCCGTCAAGTTTGGGGATGCCTCCGGCGTGGAGATCAAGGGCGTCGGCTCCATCATCTTCACCGCCGTGTCTGGTGAGCACAGGCTGCTCACCGGAGTCTACTACATCCCCGCGTTGAGGAACTCCATCATCAGCTTGGGACAGCTGGATGAGAACGGTTCGCGCGTGGTGGTTGAGGACGGAGTCATGAGGATTTGGGATCGTCGTCGTCGCCTTCTTGCCAAGGTATCCAGAAGCGCAAATCGACTCTACGTCCTTAACGTGTAGGTGGCACAACCCCTCTGTCTCGCTGCTCGTCGGGACGACGAGGCGTGGCAGTGGCACGAGCGTTTCGGGCACCTTCACTTTGAGGCCCTGAAGCGGCTCAGTGCCACGGAGATGGTGCGAGGCCCGCCGTGCCTCGACCATGTGGAGCAGCTCTGCGACGTCTGCGTGTTGACGAAGCAGAGGCGACTCCCTTTTCCCCAGCGGGCGAGCTTTCGAGCCAAGGAGAGGCTCGAGCTCGTGCACGGGGACTTGTGTGGCCCGGTGACACCGGCCACACCGGGAGGACGACGCTACTTCCTGCTGCTCGTCGACGACCTCTCCCGCTACATGTGGGTGATGGTCCTCGGCAGCAAGGGAGAGGCTGCGGACGCCATCAGACGCGCGCAGGCTGCTGCGGAGGCGGAGTGCGGCCGCAAGCTGCGCGTGCTGCGCACCGACAACGGCGGCGAATTCACGGCGGCTGAATTCGCGTCGTACTGCGCTGACGAGGGCATTCAGCGCCACTACTCCGCGCCGTACAGCCCGCAGCAGAACGGCGTCGTCGAGCGGCGCAACCAGACGGTTGTGGGGATGGCTCGGGCCCTCCTCAAGCAGAGGGGGATGCCGGCTGTCTTCTGGGGAGAGGCGGTGGTGATGGCCGTCTACATCCTCAACCGCTCGCCTACCAAGGCGCTCGACGGCAGGACGCCGTACGAGGCTTGGCATGGGCGCAAGCCGGCGGTCTCCCACTTGCGGGTCTTCGGCTGCCTCGCGTTCGCCAAGGAGCTTGGCCACATCAGCAAGCTCGACGACAGGAGCACTCCGGGAGTGTTCATCGGCTACGCGGAGGGCTCGAAGGCCTACCGCATCCTCGACCCGAAGACACAGCGTGTGCGCACGACGCGCGACGTTGTGTTCGACGAAGGGCGAGGATGGGCGTGGGACAAGGCAGTGGACGACGGCTCGGCTCCGACGTACGACGACTTCACTGTCGAGTACGTCCACTTCGAGGGAGCTGGGGGAGTAGGCAGTTCTTCTTCGGCGAGCGCGTCCACCCCAGTCTCCGAGCCTCCACCGACCCCGGCACCTGCTACTCCGACAGCACCACGCTCTCCAGCCAGGACCTCGGCTGCGATGAGCTCTTCGCCGGCTCCACCACAGCCGGCAACACCACGCACTCCAGCACCGACAGGCACCACTCCGGGCACGTCTACTCCACCACCAGCTCGTGTCGAGCACGGCCCGGTTGAGCTCGCTACTCCGCTCTCTCACGACGAGGAGCGCGTCGACGCGTACCACGACGGCGAGCCGTTGCGGTACCGTACGGTGAACCTTCTCGGCGACCAGCCGGTGCCGGGACCGGTGCCTCACGACCTGGAGGCGCAGTTGCACCTTGCGTGTGACGACGGCGAGCCTCGGTCGTTTGCAGAGGCCGAGAGACACGCGGCATGGCGCGCCGCGATGCAGTTGGAGATGGATGCGGTTGAGAAGAACCGCACCTGGGAGCTTGCTGACCTTCCTCGTGGTCACCGCGCGATCACCCTTAAGTGGGTGTACAAGTTGAAGAGGGATGAAGCCGGCGCCATCGTCAAGCACAAGGCTCGCTTGGTGGCACGAGGTTTCGTGCAGCAGGAGGGGGTCGACTTCGACGACGCCTTTGCTCCCGTGGCACGGATGGAGTCCGTGCGACTCCTCCTTGCGCTAGCTGCCCAGGAGGGCTGGCGTGTTCATCACATGGACGTCAAGTCGGCGTTCCTTAACGGCGACTTGAAGAAGGAGGTCTACGTGCACCAGCCACCGGGATTTGCGATCCCCGGCAAGGAGGGCAAGGTGCTCCGCCTGCGCAAGGCCCTCTATGGCTTGCGGCAGGCACCGAGGGCGTGGAATGCCAAGCTGGATTCCACGCTAAAGGGGATGGGCTTCGAGCAAAGCCCGCACGAGGCGGCCATCTACCGACGGGGCAATGGAGGTAATGCCCTGCTGGTGGGTGTCTACGTCGACGACTTGGTGATCACCGGCACCAAGGATGCGGAGGTGGCGGCATTCAAGGAAGAGATGAAGGCCACCTTCCAGATGAGTGACCTGGGGCCTCTCTCCTTCTACCTGGGAATCGAGGTACACCAGGATGACTCTGGGATCACGCTTCGACAGACCGCCTACGCCAAGCGCGTCGTTGAGCTAGCTGGGCTCACCGACTGCAACCCAGGTCTCACTCCGATGGAGGAGAGGCTGAAGCTGAGCCGCGACAGCACGACAAAGGAGGTGGACGCTACGCAGTACCGGCGTCTTGTGGGGAGCCTTCGCTACCTCGCCCACACACGGCCGGACTTGGCATTCTCCGTCGGCTACATTAGTCGGTTCATGCAGCGACCGACGACGGAGCACCAGCAGGCTGTGAAGAGGATCATCCGCTACGTTGCGGGGACTCTCGACCACGGCCTCTACTACCCGAGGTGCCCTGGGGTGGCACACTTCGTCGGGTACAGCGACAGCGACCACGCCGGCGACATCGACACCAGCAAGAGCACGAGCGGGATCCTCTTCTTCCTCGGCAAGTGCCTCGTTAGCTGGCAGTCGGTCAAGCAGCAGGTGGTGGCCCTGTCCAGCTGCGAGGCCGAGTACATAGCGGCCTCCACCGCTTCGACTCAGGCGCTCTGGCTCGCTCGACTGCTTGGTGATCTCCTCGGCAGAGACACTAGAGCGGTGGAGCTCAGGGTGGACAGCAAGTCCGCTCTGGCCCTGGCAAAGAACCCCGTGTTCCACGAACGCGGCAAGCACATCCGGGTGAGGTACCACTTCATCCGAGGCTGTTTGGAGGAAGGGAACATCAAGGCGAGCTACATCAACACCAAGGACCAGCTTGCGGACCTGCTCACCAAGCCCCTTGGGAGGATCAAGTTCCTTGAGCTCTGCTCCAGGACCGGGATGGTTCAACTCTCCCACAAGACGACGCACAAGACTTAGGGGGAGAATGATGGATAAGTCTCATGTGTGGCTGGTCTTTGTGGGGCTGTGATGCTCACATGGTCATGGTCCTTGTGGCTGTTTTTCTGTTTTTAGGACAGCATCTTAGACTAGAGGACAGCATCTTAGACTAGAGGACAGCATCTTAGCTAGGACAGCATATTAGCATCTTAGACTAGCATCTTAGACTAGCATCTTAGCATATGCTTGGCTGGCTAGCAGCCTATAAATATGTAACCCCAACCCCTCAGGTTGGCATGGCATTTGTGTGAGCTTGTGTGAGAAATAGACAAGAAAATTGCCCCAACTCCTAGTATCATCCTCTCTCGATGAGAGTAAGAATTCTCCTACTACCAAGAGTGAGAATTCAGCGACTAACAAACTGAAGCGGACTATCGGTCCAGACAAGGGTGGCAGCTGTTTGTTGTCCCTATCTGTTGTGATTAATGGAAATGGGGTCGAGCACGGTTCGGGAAAAAAGGAACAAATAAAACATTCTCAAATACAAGCTATGATACTACGAACAGGGACATCGTGTGATGACCAATGTTGCGGGATCAGTGTAAAATTTATACAAGTTAAACAAATAAAAAAGAGCATATAGAAAGATTTAACGAATCTCACTGTTTACGAACAAATAAAACATTTTCAAGTAAGCTATATGATAGTAAGAACAGGGAAATCACATCATGACCAATGTTGTAGGATCATTATAAAATTATAAATTCCATATTTCATACAGGTTAAACAAATTGAGAAGAGCATAATAGACAGGTTTCACTAATTTCATTTTCCTAAGTTAGCTATGGCAGTAAGAAGAAAACTGTGAGACAACCAACATTACAGGATCATTGTAAATGTACCTTAAAGAAATCATGCATGCCCACATGATTCAAATGCAAGAATGTATGTAAGGACAGCGAGGGTTGGTCAGACAAAATTATTGCACATACCACAGTTCCACCGACCCTTTGACTTGAAGAAGTCATCATCGCGATTAACACAAGAAGGATGGTAAGCTTTAGGGCAGCCCCTGAAATGAGGACATATAAATGAAGACATGATCAACCCAAAGCTGTAACATGTTTGATCTTCCATATTTGGAATAATAAAGAAATAAAGAAACTCCATGTGATGCACAAACCTACGATCACAAATCACAAGATCACCACCATCAAAGCAAATGAAGCAGACCTCCTCCTCATCCTTCCTCTTTACAGATGGTTTCACCACAGCCTGTACCTTGGAAGATGGACGGCCTCTCTTACGACGCCCTCCACCTCTCTTTGCCACTAAAGGAGGAGGCTCATCGTCATCATCATCATCGTCATCATCCATATGCGCAGCCTCTTCTTCAGGGACATCATCACCAGTTATGTCATTGACAGCTTCTGCAACATCTTCACCAACAATTTTGTTGTCTTCATCATCATCATTAGTTGTGGCAGCTGCCTTCGTCAGTATGGTATTTTCTTCCACTCCGTCGTGATCAGCTATCACAACCTCTTTCAGCCCATTATCATTGCCAATCAAGCCAGCTCCCCCCATTTGGAGACCCTCTTCTTCAGGGATATCATTAACAGCCTTGTCTATATGAGCAGCCTTTTCTTCAGGGACATCAATACCACCCTCGTCATTTACAGCTTCACCTGCAATGTATTCAACAGCAATTCTGCCTTCCTCAACCATGTCTCCAGTAATGTTTACTGCATCCACCTGCATGCCTTCCTCTTCCACACGATCCTCATCAGCTGTTGCAACTTCCTTTTGCTCATTATCATCTCCAGACAGTCCACCCCTACTCATTTGTATTCTCTCATCAGGCACATCAACACCGACTGCCCCATCATGTTTCTCACTATCATCTCTGGTCGTGGTAACTTCACCCATGTGCTTGCCCTCCTCATCTGTGGCAGTGTCAGCAATAGCGCCAACACGTTCTGCCTCGCTGTCATCTCCAGTTTGGATCTGCATATCCACATTTGCGCAGTCCTGTACAACATGGTCTCCAGCTTCCACAAGCTCTGTTTCCACCTCATTTAACAGAGCTGTAGCCACATCTAAATGTGGGCTTTCCTGATCCTGAGCATGCACGTGATCATTAGCTGCAACATCCATATACATCCTCGCGCTGTCATCTTGTGCATCATTTACCAAGGGAGCGACCACATCAGCGTCAAGGGAGTCACCACCAAACTCCTGATCAGTTTGGTCATCCGACCTATGCACACCTCCAGTGAAAACTATATTGCAGTCATCATTAACCAGGCAAGCAGCCACCGCTGTGCGATCCTCTGCGGATGATACCAGGGCACCACCCACCTCTATGAGATCATCCGCAGCAACACTAACCTCCTTGGTTTGCATGCCAATCTCCATGAGATCATCCACCAGTGTGGAGGATGACACAGCAGCACCCACCTCTGTGAGAAGATCCACAGCAGCACTAATGCCATTTGTTTGCCCCTCTACATCAGCACCCTCCTCTGGCTCGTCAGCCTTAGCAACATCGGGTTGGTTGGGGTCTTCAGAAATCCCCACGAGCTCATCTGCAACTATAACATTGCCACCTTCAACATAACAAGTTCCGCCATCCTTCTGACCCTCAATAGCCTCAATATCCTTGTAGCCCTCGCCTAGCACAACATCCGGGGTTGTCCGCATGGCCTCCTCCATTGCAGGAGGTGGCTCAGCGTCGGACATGCTGATTCTATCAGTGGAACAGTGCCAGACCAGGATTTGGGTGATTGGGTATTCCCAACCACTGCTAGTACACACCGTCTGGTGGACGTGTGCGCGCGGCGCTCGAGCTCAGCCCCGGGAGGCCGGGACGCCGGATGTTGCCCGCCTCCTCTGCTTCCGCTGGCGCGCTGCAGAGTTCGCACGCTCGGCGGTAGCCGCACGGTCGCCGCCGTACGCTTGCTGCACCGTCGCGACGTTGTGCTTGTCGGCCGCCGGTGCCTGCCTACCGGCTTCCCTAGGGTTTGTGAATGGGGGATTGGGGTCGACTCGGAAGGAGAGACCGAGCGACGAGAGCGGCAGGCCGCAGGAGAGATCGAGCTAGAGGCGACTCGAGATGACGTAGGCGCCGAGTGGGCTGTGGACAATTGGGATACGGCTTGCTGCGACGGCCCGACGGCCCATGGATTTACTCGTGTCGGACATTGTCCAAATGTCACGGACTTGAATTTTTTATTTTATAGGTTGAAATTCCCTCAAAAAATATTTTATAGGTTGAAATTTTATTAGAAAATCGTTTTTGCAAAAAAAAGGAAATAAAATCTATACTATATCTATCAATCTCATCTACAACTATTCTATATTCGATTCTATCTATTATTATATAGAGAGAGCAAAATATATATATAAATATCTATCAAGTAATAGATTCCTACCCACCTCATGTCTCAGAGTAGCGTGTGTTTGATAGAAAGACCAGTTGGGTTGGACCCAATTTCTCACTGTGTGTTTGGCTTGCGGCTTCGAGTGGGATATCCCAGGTCCGTCCTAGATGATCTGCTGTTTGGATTGAGGGTTGGATAAAGCTGGGTCCAACCCAGTAGGGAATATGCTCATACATGCAGGTTGGCCTCATCCCTCCAAATCGAGGGGGCCGAGCCAACCCAGTTGGATGTTGTCGCTCTTCGTCTCACAGCCATGGGCGTCGTAGGCTCGTAGCGTCACAGGTCAGCGCGGTGGGCCGGCGCGGGTCAAGGCGAGCCGCTGGGGTGAAGTTGGCTGCGGAGTCGAGGCGACATTGGCCGCAGAGGCAAGGCGCCATGGCCGTCGGGGCGACGTTGGCTGCAGGGGCGAGGCGCCATGGCCGTTGGGCCGGGTGGGCTAGAGCAGGGCGGGGAGGCGTTGGCCGCCGGGGCCTATGCAGGGCGGGACGGGGAGGCCGCCGTCGCCATGGCTGTTGGGGCCAGCGTGGAGCGGGGCGGGGAGGGGAGGCGGTGACCGCCAGGGTGGCTGTTGATGGTAGTTAACATTCATCATAAACCATCAATATAACTTGTATAAATGACTAAAATGAATCACTAATGTAGACTTATGGTTTAAACCAGAAAACTACCAAGGAGGACATATTCGTCAAAAAAATTATGGAATTCCACCGCGTAATCGACATGGAAAGACTCTAGAAAACTTCAGAAGGCGAATCACCGAAGCGAGACATGTGTCTCTAACACATGGGGCCACCCGGCCCCACCTGGAGGTCGCCCGGCCCCTGTGGGTCCTACCTGTCAGCCTCGTTGTTATGTCGGTTCTTCACTGCCTTAGGGATTACATCTTCGCCGTTCTTTAAGTCAGTTTGATCCAAGGGGACGCTCTGAACTATATATACCAGCCTGCACCCCCCTCTAGGGCATGTCTCATTTGATCCTGAGAGCTGAGAAGCCAGAAACTCTAATCCATATGTCCATCAGGATTAGAGCTAGCAATCAAGAGAAGATTAGTCTTCAATAGAATCTGGTCTTGTATTAAAGATAGTGAGATAGAGTGAGAGGAAAGAGTTTGGAGGAGTCCCGACCTATCGGTGCTCTGTATACGGCTTGTACCCTGGCGGAATCAAGTTCTTCTTGAGCTTGCTTTTGAGATTTCTCTGTTAATCGACTTCTAATTCAAGTAAGCATTTTGTTTATATTGTTCTTCAGGTTTGTGACTCTCTTTTGAGTACTTTAATCCTTGTAACTCCTGGGTTAAAGTAGTATTCGTAGTGTAAGCATGGTGCTTAGACTTGTTTACTCATAGATGTACCCTATTTTTCAGATCGGTGGTAGCTCATGAGGGTGACTCTTATAGCCTCGTTAAATCCTTTGTAGTCCACCTCCCGTTAGTAGGCCTAGCAAAATTTTGTTGCTATAGAAAACACACTATGTCTGTGTTTTCTCTAGTAATATCTCCATAATTAAACAATATAAGACAAAGCTTACTGAAGTTAGAACTAGAAGACCTTAACAGTCTCCTCTACACTTCTATTATTTAGCCTTGATTGTGAAGTTGAGATATGTTAGATTTGATTATTCTCACACACGTTTCCTCGAATTCGATATAAAGCTGGGTACTTCCGGTGAAGTGCTACATCGGTATAATATCCGTGCGCTTATGGATTATTCTGTGTGCATTAATTTATATCAACAAGCATTTTTGACGTCATTGTCGGGGAAACGGTTGCTGAGTTAACTTCAAACCTAGCTTATCCTTGTATCATTATTCTTTTATCTTTTCTTTTTTATCATGGATCTAGAATCTACCCTTTATCTACCAATATGGTGCACCTACAAGCGTAAGCCTATAGCCAAAAGAGTCTTCAAAGCCTATCCTAACACCTAGCTATGAGTTGCGCCTGTGTTTAATCGACATGGTTTAGGATCAACCTTTTTTTGGGCAAAGATGATAAAAAACCCTATTCCCACCTAAATGAGTTTGAGCAGACCTATGCATGCTTGTGCATTGCGGACATGTCAAACGAAACCTTACGATGGAAACTTTTTTCCTTCTCTTTGACGGGAAAAGCTAAATATTGGTATAATCTCACCATAGGGAGTAGACAAGGAGATTAGAAAGCCCTATATTCTACCTTTTGCTTGCAATTCTTTTCCATCTCTAGGGTAGTCAGACTTCGCTGAGAGGTTCTATCTTTTAAACAAAAGAAAAAAGAACCTCTAGGCACGACATGGGAACGCTTTAATACTCTTATTAATACTGGCCCTGACCTTGCCATTCAAGACCCTATTCTTCTTCAACACTTCTATATGGGTCTTGATAGAAAAACCTCAAAGCTTCTTAATACGGCCTTAGGAGGCTCGTTCTTGCCTTTCTCTACCAATGTGGGGAGAAGCATTCTTAGAAAAATCTTAGAGAACATTCCTAAAGAAGTAGAAGAGAAGCCAATAGAGAGAGAATCCCATATAGATGAACCCGAATCTTTACCAAACCTATCACCAACTTCAGCTATCCCAAATCCTAAATCACCGAAAAAGGAGGAAACTCTAATTTCGGACTTCGTGCTTGAATTTGAGGATGAACTTTTCGATGAATATGGAAATACCTTGGATTACCATACCATGAGGAGACCCTGGAAATCTAGGAAATCATCATCCAATGAAGAACCTTTAGACCCTTTTGAAGAAGCTTTCCTTAAAAAGACTCCTAAAGAGCTAATGCCTATTATAAGCAATGAATGGTTAGAAGAATCAGAGCTTTCCTCTGATATGATTCGTTTAGATTCATCTTCTATATCCATTCGTTGCCAAATTAATAAAGCTCTTTTTAATGCTCTTTACAATCCTGTTGTGGGTGTTAATATCATGTCTGCATCTTGTGCTCTTGATTTATTAAAACACATGTCATTGACCCCAACAACAAAATTATTGAAAAGTCTTTTCGGACACATTCTCCTGAGTTTGGGAATTTTATATGTCCTCCCTATCTAGGTAAAAGGAATTAAGGTTCATCTAAGCTTCTATATCTTTGATATTATGGAGTTTGACCTATTGATAGGACAATCAATTGAAAGACTTATCTAAGAAAGCCACACGAGGAAGTTGAATATAAGACTTGGGAAAAACTTTAAACTTTCTATACCCATTACTCATTCCCTAAATACTGAGAGTGAACCAATTCCCGAGGAAGATCCAATGGAAGAGGTTATGGTTGCATCTCTTGATAATTTGATTGAACCCAACCTTGAAGATGATGCCTAGCTCCTAGCTGATGATTTCAATCTTATTAGGTTTGCTGAGAACAGAAACAAGCCAGGAGGGAACTTAGGTGAAATGCAAATGTTCAATGACTGTATTTTGGGTTTGGACATGTTGAGCACCCTTTCAATGGCAGAAATTTTACCTGGAGTAACGTGCAGCCTGACCCCCTCCTTGTCAAGTTAGATTGGGTTTTTTCTTCTGACTCTTGGAATCTGTCCTATCCTAGCACTTTGATTCAAACATTGTGTAGGCCAATTTCATATCACATTCCCTTTGTAATACATATTGACAACTACATTCCAAAGTCAATTTTTTTAGGTTTGAGAATTTTTGGATACAACACCCTGGCTTCAAGGAAACTATTGAGCTACATTAGAAAAACTCCCTTGTTTAAGGCAATGCAGCTAGGAACATTTCTACCAAATTTAAACAGGTAAGGGCTAGACTTAAAGCTTGGGCCAAAAGTCTATCCAATCTTAGTAAGCTCATACACAACTGCAATTGGGTCTTACTCCTCTTAGATGGACTAGAAGATCATAGAGCTTTATCTCTCTTGGAATTAAATCTCAGAAGCCATGTCAAGAGTCGTCTTTCATCTCTCTTAGAATCTAGGAGAACTTT